>NC_133458.1:96157002-96469887 GCF_048565385.1 Saimiri boliviensis | reverse complement strand
TTGAATTCACATGGCATAATCCAAAAAGGTCAAGAGGATAAAGAACGTTTTAAAACAAGTGTGGCCCAACAATTACACCTGCTGGGTGCTCACTGGCTGCCATGTACCGGACAGGCATTACTGGATTGCAGAAAACGCACTAGAGTCCTAGCCCGCAGGAATTGAATACTACAAACACAGACACATCATAAACATTGACCCAGCTTTTTAAAGTGCGTCTTCTGAACCAGGCACCGTGCACGAATTTACATTTCCAGCACCATGTATATGTGTTTCCTTTTCTCTGCATCCTCGCCAACATCTGTTGTTTTTAGACTTTTTAATCTTAGCCATTCTGACTGATGGGAAATTGTATCTCACTGTGGTTTTAATGTGCGTTTCTCTGATGATTGGTGGATGTTGAGCATTTTTTCATACGTTCATTGGCTGCTCCTGTGTCTTTTTTGCGAAATATCTGTTCATGTCATTTGCCCACTTTTTAATGGGGTTTTTTCTTGTTAAGTTGTTTGAGTTCCTTGTAGATTCTTGCTATTAGTCCTTTGTCAGATGCGTACTTTGCAAGTATTTTCTTTCATTCTGTAGGTTGTCTGTTTACCCTGTTGATAATTTCTTTTACTGTGCAGAAGCTTTTTAGTTTAATTAAGACCCATTTGTCTATTCTTGTTTTTGTTGCGTTTCCTTTTGGGTTTTAGTCATAAAATATTTGCCTAGGCCAATGTTGCAAGGAATTGAATTCTGCCAACAACCTGAATGAGCCTGAAAAGTAGATATTTTCTCAAATTTTGTCTTTTCCAGACAAGGACTGAGCCTATTACCATGATTTCAGCCTTGAACCTGAGTGAGAACCCAGTGATACCATGGCTGAGCTGGGACTTCTGACTTTCAGTACTGTGGGCTAATAAGTGGGTGTTGTTTTAAGCAGTTATGCGGGTTTAAATTCTTCATGCCCCAATAGAAAACTAATACACAGGACAATGAAAGAGACAGGCATATGAATATAAAAATGCAATAGGCTGTTGTAAAGTTACAAAATATTCCTTAAAAAAAAATGGGTGTCTCCAGATAGCACAAGCTTCCTTGTAATTTTACCTGATTCCACCATTTAAAGCATACTATGTGTTCCAAAAATGAAGAATTCCTTACATTTGAGATGAAACTACAAAAAATACATTCCTTTTTTCCTTCTGGGAAAGAAGGAGGTTTTAAAAAAAAAAAGAAAAAAAAAAAAAAAAACAGCCGGGCATGGTGGCTCAAGCCTGTAATCCCAGCACTTTGGGAGGCCGAGGCGGGTGGATCACGAGGTTGAGAGATCGAGACCATCCTGGTCAACATGGTAAAACCCCGTCTCTACTAAAAATACAAAAAACTAGCTGGGCGTGGTGGCACGTGCCTGTAATCCCAGCTACTCAGGAGGCTGAGGCAGGAGAATTGCCTGAGCCCAGGAGGCGGAGGTTGCGGTGAGCCGAGATCGTGCCATTGCACTCCAGCCTGGGTAACAAGAGCAACACTCTGTCTCAAAAAAAAAAAAAAAAAAAAAAAAAATCCGTATGTTTTTAAATGTATCGTGAAATTTGCTCCAAATGATGATCACAATTATGAAGTTACATTTATTTAACAAATAGTTTTTGTCAGAAAATGAAAAATAGAATTTTGGGTACAAAGTAATTGCTCAATGAAATGGATACTGTTGGGTTTCCTTCGAAAGGCATTGGGAAACATAGCAAAAGCTTCAGCGCTCCATGTCTGGGTTGACTCCTCCCTCTGCCACTTTAAGTTTTATGTACATCTGCAACTTCCTTCATTGCTCCGAGCTCAGTTGTCTTTTCTGAAAACAGGGACAACAGTGAGATAAAGTTTGTAAGGTCATTACCCCAAAACCTAGCACATAGTAAGAACTCAGTAAAAGCCATTACTACTCTTAATCTGCTTCTTAGGGATGATGAGTAGGAAGATCAGCTAATGAATTTTTCAAGTAAAATTCAGGAGTGACATAAGGGTGATATGATTGGGAATATTGGTTACAGATGAACCTAATCTCCTTTTTTCCAAGTCTTTAGAATAGGGTTTCTTAACAGCAGCACTTACTGATATTTGAAGCCAAAAATACTTTGTTGTCAGTGGCTATCCTGCGCACTGCAGGATTTTTAGCCACATTCTCTGGCCTCCACTCACTAGATGCCTGTGGCATCTCCCTCTACCCTCCAGTCTCTCCAATGTCACAAGCAAAAATTTCTCCAGATGGCTGGGCACAATGGCTCACGTCTGTAATCCCAGCACTTTGGGAAGCTGAGGCAGGTGAAGCCTAAGGTCAGGAGTTTGAGACCAGCCTGGCCAGTATGATGAAACCCCGTCTCTACTAAAAATACAAAAATTAGCTGGGTGTGGTGGCGTGCACCTGTAGGTCCAGCTACTCAGGAGGCTGAGGCAGAAGAATTGCTTGAACCCAGGAGGCGGAGGTTACAGTGAGCCGAGATTGCACCACTGTACTCCAGCCTGGCAACAGAGCGAGACTCCATCTCACAAAAAAAATTAAAAAAAAAAAAAATTTCTCCAGACATTGCCAAATGTCTCCTGCGTGCAAAATAGCCCCTACATGAGAACCACAGATTTAGAGAGAAAAGTCTTGTAACAGTCATGTTTTGGTCATTTTTACAAACTAATTGAAAGGATGTGCACATAAAGCAGCTGAAATTCATCCGGGAAAGTTCATCTGCAGAAGTTGCTTGAAACTTGATTCCCTTAGAACAACTGGAAAAGCCACCAGTTGGTTAGCTAAGAAGATCATAAACCTTTACCCGGCCTCTCTCCTGCTTGGGGAGAGTCCTGTGAGGCATCCTAGAATGTAGAGATGTATTTAAGCCTCATGTACAGGGCAGTGGTCATTTTAGAACTCCAGCCAGGTGTTTTGTGCAGCCACTAGGTGAAGAAACACCAGGGGCTCCCATACCCCATCTTTTTTTGTGTCCCATAACCTTTGGCCATGGTTTGGAAGTAGAAGGAAAATTAAAACTTCTCCCCAGTCAGGCACAGTGGCTCACACCTATAATTCCACCACTTTGGGAAGCCAAAGTAGGTGGATCCCTGAGCCCAGGAGTTCGAGACTAGCCTTGGAAACATGTTGAAAACCTGACTCTACTGAAAATACAAAAATCAGCTGGGCATGGTGGCATGTACCCATAGTCCTAGCTACTTGGCAGGCTGAGGTGGGAGAATCTTGAGCCCTGGAGGTCAAGGGTACAGTGAGCCATGATTGCACCACTGCACTCCAGCCTAGGTGACAGAGGGAAGCCCTATCTCAAAAAAACAAAACAAAACAAACAAACAAAAAAACTTATCCCCACCAGTAGGCAGAGTTGTACCACCTTCAGTGTATTTAAGAAATGTTTCTGTTCATTTATAGAAATCTGGACTTTGCTGTCTCTGAAAATAACCATTTGCCTTTGGGAGATGTGTGTTGGCAAGAAGAGGAGGCATATTCAAACCCCACTGGCTAGGACATCAGGAGTCCAGGATGGAATGCAAAGGCCATCCTGGGCTGTCCTGCTAATGCTGACTCTTCTGCCCTGTTCTCAAGTTCTCCATGGCTTTTATTCTAGTATAAGTTTGATGTTAACATATAATTTGACCTTCGATTCACTCCTATGTTGTAAGTCCGTTTAGTTAGCCCTACCCTTTGATAAATCTGCTCCATCCACATTGCTTTGTGGTTAGGTGGTAGGAGGAGGTAGGCAGAGAGGCAAGCATAGCTGGTTCCACATTCACCCGTCAGCTGAGCCCAAGGTCGTCTTATTGTATCAAGAGGGACTGTAGACCCTGGGTCCCAGGAGACGGGGATCAGGAGAGAGGTGTATGATTTGCCACAGGGGTGATGGGAGAGGTAAAAAGACCGTAGGATCTGGAGAAATAACTCCCAGGAGAGCAACACAGGAAGGATGAGAGCTGTCTTCTTCCTGCACTACGCTCCAGAACAGTGAGCCAAGCAGTGGGGTAGGGAGGGTAAGTAGAGGGCAGACATGAGTTAAGCCTGTGCCAAAGTTCATGTGTCACTGCAACTAGAGTCTGAAAGAAAATCAAGTTGGACAATCAGCAGAAGTTGAAGATTTACATAAGTGAGTCATTGTGATTTACCCCAAATGCCCAGTAAAGCTCAGGAAAAGGATTTCCTTCAGTCTTCCTATTCTGGGGCTAGGAAAATTCATTCTGAATTTTGTTTCTGAATCTTCCAACCTTAGTTTGTAAAAATTACTTCTTTTTTGGACATTCCTCTAAAAGGTTGGATGTAGAATTTGAGCAAGTTAGGGGTTACAGGATTTGGCTACATTTGCCTTCAAAACATGCTTAGCTGATTACATTCACCTGGTAAACATTTTCCTTTTATGTATGTCAAAGAAACAGAAACACTCACTTATGATTTGGCTTATAGCTTCTTTATTCATTTAAATACTTCAGTATTCTGTCTTCTTCAATGATGCCCTCCTTGCCCATATATTCACCTAGAACAGTTTCTCATTTTCCCTATTTCTGAACACTTGCAGTGACTTCCTTCACTGAAGCCCAATGCATAGAACTTCCTTTTCAGCAAAATCTCAGCGGTGGTGCTAAGGGACTAAAATAGATTTTAAGGTGACAAAACCATTATTTTAACATTTTTCTCTGTTACTTTTCTGATAATGATGACAGTTCTGTCTACTATGTTTGCTGAGGCTTACTAGGACCCAGTGATATTAGCTCATTATCTAGAGAGAGGTCCCAAGAGCATTACACCAGATCTCCTACGAAGATGTGGGATTTCCTCTAGGAAAAGGTGTGTATCCAGGAAATTTACTAAGCCAGAAGCTGCTGTGATTCTATGGCACTCTTATCTCTTACGACACATCCATTTACTAAGATTCGGTGATCTGGATGATATCACAGAGTGCTTTACTCCAGCCTGCCCCAAATGGTAAGCATGCATGACTGTAGGATATTGAAACAAAATCAACAATACTTTTTTAAAAACCACAACAAAATTTCCCTCATCAGTTCATTTAGTCTTATGTAACTCTTATTCTGAAGATCTTGGGTTTGTAATTCTCTAGACTAAAAAGAGTCCTAGAGATCTTGACTGAATTTACTCATCTGAGCTTAGAGTTATCTAAGAGATATCAGCTCAGAAAGCTACACCCAAGAGTCTATGTTTTAAATTTTAAAGTTTCAGCAATTTGAAGTATCCAATATGGTCCTTCTCCATGAAGCTCTGAGACTGTCTTTCTTGGTTGAAGACACAAAATCTGGCCTTTACACAAGCCTCAGAGTCAAAACAAAAGAAAACAAAAAACAATCTGTAGATGGCCGAGAAGTAGAGTGGCTGTGGTTAATTTATAACTGGTAACCCTCAAATGTGACAGGTCAGATAAGGGTGCATAATTATAATGCAACCAGTAAAGAAATGTGGTTTCTTTACTGAACAAAATAATAAAGCCATTCCAAAAAAGAAAAAAAGTAGGCAAGTTGTCTCTAAGGATAATAATTAAGTTTGCATTAAAAGAACTGATTTATAAAAATGGAGGAACACAATTTTTATAGAGAAAAATAAATTGAGATATAATTATGAGATATAATATACCAAAAATATGAAGTAAAGAGATTGAGCAGTAAGGCATAGGCATTCTGTTTTTTATAAAACTCCATAGTTAAGTCTGATGTGTACCCCCTTGAAAACAACTGGCCTAGGAAATAGTAATTTCCAATTAAAAATATAAGACTCTGGCCAGGCTAAGGGGACATTTTAAATAATAACTGAAATTAAGATTGAGAACACTATACTGTCATCTAATATCATTAGGCAAAGCATTGTCAGGACTCTAATAAATACAAGAAAACACAGCAAACCAATTTCATAAGAGTATGATCAGTAGTTTCCTTGAGGGTAAAAATAAATCATGGGTAGCCAGGGCATTGATAAATTTCCAGGGTTTTCCTGTAAAGTCCAGATGCTCCTTGGCTTCCCATGGGGTTAAATCCCAATAAACTTGTGGTAAGTAAAAAATGTCAGAAGTCAAAAATGCATTTACTACCCCAATAAATCCAGTTGAAAAATCGTAAGTCAAACCCTTGTAAGTTGGGGACCATCTGATACCATTTCTGAAATAGTTACATTAACAATATTTTATCTATACAGATTTAACCTAGGGAAGACTAAGTACCTTTTCTGGTTTGATAACTCTTCTCATGCAAACCCTGCAATAGTAACACATCAAAGAAACCTAGCCCTTATCTTTTTATGTGATCAAAGAAACAAGTTTGTGATTTTTCGAGGGACCCACTGGAAAATCTCAAAGGTATTTTAGGTGTAAAAGAGATCCTAATTTTCTGTACACTTAAAAACAGGGAAAATGGTAAATGTTATGTTCCATATACTTACTACCATAAAAAAGGTAAAAAAAATTATGATTAAAGAATGAAAAAAAATTCTAGATTTATTTTATTTTTTCCGAAATTTAAGATCTAATTTTTTTGGAGAACAAAAATTAAAAAAAAACAAAAACAAAAACTTAAGATATTTGATGCTTAAGATAGGATCGTGGGTGCCTTAGAAAAAATATTTTATTACTTATTTGAGTCACAATAAAGCACTTTGAAATAAACATAGAAAGTAACATGATTAAAAAGAACTTTGCTCTTTCTTAAGTGAAAACCTTTTGTACTTTTTCTTCCTAAATAGTTGAGGATCTAGTAAGGTCAACAGAAAGCACAGGAAATTATTCTGGTGAGACCTGGAATCTTTGCTATTCAGGCAGATTAGGCAGCAAGTAATGAATGACCTTTTACATTGTCGGTGAAGGCATTAATCAGTAAACCAACAAAAAAAGCTTACCAAAATTAGGCAAACTTTGCTAAGATTTCAACAGATTATGGAGCTCCTTTTCGACTCAAGTGTTATAAACGAAGGCAAATAAAACTCACTTTCCAAGTCTGTCCTACATCTTGCTCTTTCCTATCCCACACAAACTGACATTTTTCTTTTGAACAGATCTCAGGGGTCAAAACTAATTTTATAAAAATAGTAAGATGTTATTTGTATTAACATGCATTCATCATTGGTATCTTCAAATGAATCACTAAATATCTTAAAGATTTTCAGTTTCTATTTTTAATACAGTAAATATTGATAGTCATAACCCACATAGCAGAAATTCTTTGGGGTCCTCAATAAGTCCTAGAAGTGTAAAAGGGGTCAGAAACAAACAAAAATAGCCCATCTACTCATCTACTGCTTTAGGACAAAATTACTCTTCTTCCTTGGAAAACAAAAGCACACACACAGTTGTATTTCTTTGTAACTGCTGTTCCTAGTTTAGTCTTAATAATGCATATTAAATAGATTTTAACCAAAAGAACTGACATCTGTTTATAATGACCCAAAGATATAGCCTCTCTGTAGCATATAAAAATAAGAAGCAAAAATGTATAAAGTAGGATTAGCAATCAGTGTTTTGGTATTATACCTTACCCGGTTGCATATACTAGAACGTCACCTGAAACGAGCTTAACTAGAAAAGGAAACACACTGGGTCAGGTAATTGAGAAGTTCAGGAATTAGATTAACTTCAGGCATGGCTAAATCTAGGTGCCCAAAAAGTTATCGGTTATCTGTCTTTCTCCATCTCCTGGTTCTGTTTCCCTCTATGCTGGCTCTGTTCTTCAGCAGACTGTCTTCTTGTGCTGAAAAGACAACCCATAGCAGCGCTAAGCTCATGTGATCCTTAATGTCTCAGAGCTCAAAAACAAGAATTCCACATTCTCTTTCTAAGTGCCTGATTATTCTCCCTAAAAAGTCCTTAAGTAGCTCTGCTTGGAGCTGAGGCCCACCTCTGGGCCAATCACTGATGCTAGAGGTCTGTGATACTCTCAAAGCTCAGCCTGGATCCCTGACCCACCCCTGTGTTTGAGAACGGGGATCCCTTGATTGCAAGATCTACCACATCATTTAGAAGAGGGAACAGCTCCTCTCTGCACCAAGTGTGATACTGAATGTTTTCATTAAAAGGCAGGTTTGTTTAGTGGAAAGAAGGCCAGACTGGCATTTAAATGACCTAGGGTTTCGTTCTAATTCTATCATCCCCCTAATTCTGTGACCTTGGATAAGCCAGTTAACTTCCTTGGACACGCTTTTTCATCAATAAAATAAATGTGTTGGATTAGATTATGTCACATCCAAATGTCTATAATTCTATTTCACTAACTCAGGAAGAATCCAGGTTCATTCTTCTGTTCTGGGTCTCAAAACAGATAAGAAGACATAGAAGTAGGTTCTAGTTGTCTTTGTCAATGGTCTTATGGTTGTCAATAACAGGAACTCACCAAGCTAGCTTAGGGGGAAAAAAAGCCCAGAATATTTCAGAGAACCCAAGGACAGGAGTGGGCTTCATGACAGCGGAGAACCAGGAACTAGAAAACTACCAGGAACTACTGTTTCCAGTCCCTTCCTCCCTCTCTCTCCCAACCCTCCTCCTTTTTGTCTGTCTCTAGCCAGATCATCCCATCCTTTTACTTTGCTCATCAGTTCTGTTCTTCTCTTAAAATATCCACTTTCCTGCTTCTCCGGGAATGTAGATGGGAATGCTTTTCTATGATGGCAGCTTCTGCTCATCAGTGTCCATTACCCTGATTCCATCTAACAGGATGTCTATTACTAAACCCCAGCTCCAATTTGACTGGCTCACCTCAAACTCAGAAATCCATTCGCGACCAGGAGAGCAGAGTGATCCATCAAAAACATTATGCCTTATGGAGACAGAGATATTATCAATGGAAGGGGGTACTAAGCTGGGAAGACATTATAAAAGGTATCTATTTCAACAGTGGTGTTGCGGTAGTTTTTCTATACATATAAGTGCAAGATATTACCCTAAGGAAAGGAGAAATTTACAACTATAAGGCTTTTAGACAACCATGATTTTTAAAAAACAACTTTCAGAAGGGGGTGAATTCATAGAATATAAGAAGCTGAATGTGAGTCATAATAACCTTATTTAAGAAAGTGGGGGCAAAAAGCCCAGTGCAAAGTGTAGCCAAAAGTGTAACATAGGTAACGGTTTTATGGTCTTGTGTGATCTATGCATATTTGGCAGTGAGGACACCAAGAGATCCATATATAGATACAGTGGTATTTCTTTTCTGAAACAATTAGAATAGCCAGATGGGCCAGTTTTCTACAGCAGCTTCTAAGCCAATGTGTTCTGATTCTACCTCTTAAAGGAAAGGCCATCTGATGGACGCCCAGGCAGAATCACAAAAAGTTTCACACTGACATTCTCATTTCTTTAGTCATAGCTCTTACAGTGCTTTATATGCACATATAAAAATCTAGGCATATTACTTTCCTTTATAGGTCTCTAAGGCTCACCTAGTTCAGCCCTCCTCAAAAGTTCTTTGTGGCAAACATACCAAGATAGTTGGACAGAACTTCTATAGAATGAATAGCTCTAAGCAACTCTAGGCCTGGGCAGGAAAAGTGTGAACACCCTGGTATGTGCAGGACAGAACTACATTGACAAGGCCAGCATCTTTCCTGGAAATAGCAATTTGCTAGTTTTGGATCTTTGACCCTGCTTATTTATTGATTTATAAATTTAAACAGCATCCTCTCCAAAATGTGCCTCTGGGCAGAGATACAAAGATTAAAAGTAATGCATGAAGCCAGCCAACCTTTTTCTTTGTAAAGGAAAGGAAATCAATAAATTGTAAGTTCTTTGTCTTTTTATTTTTTTTGAGACAGGGTCTTGCTCTGTCACCCAGGCTAGAGTATAGTGGTGCAATCTCTGTTCACTGCAACCTCCACCTCCCAGGTTCAGGTGATTCTCCTGCCTCAGCCTTGGGAGTAGCTGGGATTACAGGCTCCTGCCACCACACCCGGCTAATTTTTGTATTTTTAGTAGAGATGGGGTTTCACCATATTGGCCAGGCAGGTCTCGAAGTCCTGACCTCAAGTGATTCTCCCACCTCAGCCTCCCAAAGTGCTGGAATAACAGGCATAAGCCACTGTGCTTGGCCAATAAACTGTAAGTTCTTCATCCTTTTGGCCACTCCTCTCTTACCACAGTGGCCCAAATCCCTCTTGGGGTCTGTTTCTGACCACTGCCTTTCTGACATCTACCCTGAGCTGTCCCTTTCTGACCAACCTCCCATGGAAGAAAATGGCCCTCCCATGCATGGGTCAAAGAAGAGGCAGACCTGAAAAAGAGAAAAATAACTATTTTTTCATGTTGAACCCTGCCACGGCTGCTTCCTAGTAAATTACAGTATGTATCCCTTGGTTCTACCATTGGGCCATTGTTACATTGTTCCCACAGGTTAAATAGATTAATTGGAAAATGTACCATGATTGATTTGGTAAAGAAGAAGTCAGTTCTCTGGTTGTCAGTATGTTACTGGTGCTCCTCCAGCAAAGGCAACCATGTGTTGGCCTTCTGTCCCAGTGTCCTTTCTGTTTTAGCATTTGTCTTGGAAATAATTGTCCCAGTTTGGATGATCAATTACATGATCATTCTACCTGTGGTGGAATGATCAGAAGAGCAGATCAAAAACTTACTTAAGGTGTTTGAAGTCACCTATTTGATCCTATTCTCTCTTTTTTGTGTGTGAAATGAAGTCTCGCACTGTCACCTAGACTGGAGTGCAATGGCGCAATCTTGGCTTACTGCAATCTCTGCCTCCTAGGTTCAAGCAATTCTCCTGCCTCAGCCTCCTGAGTAGCTGGGACTACAGGCGTGCACCACTATGCCTGGCTATTTTTTTTTTGCATTTTTAGTAGAGATGGGGTTTCACCATGTTGGCCAGGATGGTCTCAATCTCCTGACCTCATGATCCACCCGCTTCAGCCTCCCTAGGTAGTGCTGGGATTACAGGGGTGAGCCACCGTACCCGGCCTTGATCTTATTATCTTTAACCACAGCAAGCTGGCCACCAATCAAACCGATCTGAATAATAGGAAGTTTCAACTAATACTCTCAAGTGAACATGCATTAATTTCATCCAAGCTAGACCTGACTGGTGACTTTAAAGTTGGTTCTTAGTTGTGTTTTTTCCAATTTCTCCACATTACTGTATTAAATTTAGTTTAGCGTGAACCTGCCTCCTTACATATTTAAGTTCAGCCTAAAGGTGTAACTAAAACCTAACTGGTTAAATTACAACCTAACTGGATGTGTAAACAGACTGTTGTAAGCTACACTTGCACCAATCACAGAATTCTGACCAATCATAGGCATACTGATTTTCTTGACAGGGCCTAGTTTGGCCAATCACAAGCAGCCAACTGTTCAAACCGTATTCAAATAAAGCAAACGCTCAGCTGTAACCAATCCGGCTGTTTCTGTATCTCACTTCTGCTTTTTGTATGTTACTTTCCTTTTTTTATCTGTAAATGTTAGCTGACCATGTAGACGCCCTGATTCTAGAGGCTGCCCCATTCTCAAATTGTTCTTTACTCAGTTAAACTCTGTTGTCTAAAGTTTTTTCTTTTAACACCTGCCAACATGTTATTTTCTGTTTTTTTCTTTTGTTTTGTTTTTAAGTATTAGTATTATAGCCATCCTACTGAGTATGAAGAGGTACCTTATTGTGGCTTTGATTTGCATTTCCCTAATGACCAAGTTCTTAGCTGTTTGATAGCACAGAAAAGACTGTTTGCTCTCAGAGGCTTGCATTGTATCTTAGAGGTTTACTATTCTCAAAGCTGAGAATAAAGTAGGTGTTGACAAATCTCTCATTGAGCAAACAATCGCAAAGAGAGCCTGAGTTTTGTGTGTCAGCTCAGTACCAATAAAAAAAGAGTTATATTTAGCATTAGGAGGCCAGAAGATCAGAGCACATAAATACATCCTAAAGACTGTGAGGACAGGTTCCTAAGGTGACAAATTCACACCTCAACATGAAGTAGGATGGAAGCTTTAGAAGTTCTCTAATCCATGGCAGCAAAATGGTGGCTGAATGTCAGTTACCGTTAAAACAGGTATAAGCTGCTGTTTTCATCTCCCTTTTCATTGTAATAAAATGTGTCTTGGTGGGAACCTCTCCAGAGGAGATGGGTGCCCACTTCCCAGAGGTGTTTGGGGGATTAATGTGAGTAAAACACTCTGTGATGATAAGACTTCTGCTGCAATTGACAGGAGGGTGCTCTTATTAATAAGACTTCCAATTCTGAGCATTTACTACATGTAAGATACCGTCCTCGGCAGTTTCTTAATAGCTGAGAACGTAATGCATGGCTTTGAGACATTATCTCAATCTTAGTAACAGCTGCTTCCCCGGGCTGTAGCATGGGCTCTGTCTGGGTTTAGATCTGAGCTCTGCCATGTACTAGCTATGAGATTTAACCTCCGCATGCATCAATTTCCTTATCTATAAAGATGGAAATTAAAATGTCCACTTCTTAGGGTTGTTTTCAAGGTGTGCTAAGTTAAATTGGTTAACTTCCTATATGGAGAGAAGTCAATACATGTTAATTCCCTTTGCCTTCACTTAAAAATAGGAATATTACAGATATTATTCCTTCTATTTTGTAGATGGGAAAAATGAGGCATTTTTTCCACAGGTCCCACAGTGACTAAGAAGTCATTATCTTTTGGGGTGTTCTTCCAGCTCACAGCTATTTCCGATTCCCTGGGGACTGTCCCCTAACTTGAAATGATGAACCCATAGCACTCATGTCTGTCCCTTGGGCCAATGCCCCTCAGGCCACCATTGATTGAATGGAGGAAGACAGACATGGGACTGAAGTGGGCCAATCAGATTCTCGTCCAAGAATTTGAGAATGAGGCTGGGCACAGTGGCTCATGCCTGTAATCCCAATACTTTGGGAGGCCGGGGCAAGTGGATCACCTGAGGTCAGGAGTTCAAGACCAGCCTGACAAACATGGAGAAACCCCATCTCTACTAAAAATACAAAATTAGCCAAGCGTGGTGGTACGTGCCTGTAATCCCAGCTACTCGGGAGACTGAGGCAGCAGAATTGCTTGAACTGGGTGGCAGAGGTTGCAGTGAACTGAGATCGCGCCATTGAACTTTAGCATGGGCAACAAGAGTGAAACTCTGTCTCAAAAAAAAAAAAAAAAAAAGAATTTGGGAATGAGGCCAAGATACAGAAAGGTATAATCTGCATATGGCTAAAACTGTATCACGTAACTTAGGCATCAATGCCACTATATTGTGTTGGGTAGGAAACATGGAGAAAGACAGGCCTGAGAGAGAGAAGACAGAAACAGATATGCAGTAAGAAGCAGCCATGACAGCTGAGAAAAGATCACAGTGGCTTTCCAGCTCCTGGTTCTTTCTCAGCCCGGCCCATGCTTTTCTCCTTGGATTCTATGAGATGCCCACCTACCTGCAGAGTTACCAAAAGGCTCCGCATGTTGCTGCTCGTGGTTTGGTGGGCAAGATTTTCACGGGCCTCAAACTCAAATAGATAAGCAATTGAGCTGTATTTTCTTGTAACACATTTCATTTCTCTTTTGAGACCTCATTCTACCTGATGGCCGAGAAACAATCAAGTAAGCTCCAGATAGACTCAGTCATTTCAGGGTTTTCTCAGGTATTTTAGGTCTCACTCAACTCAGGATATTCTCACATACTTCCTTCTCTTCAGAAGGCATCTTGGGGCTTGCTGGGCATCCTGGCCCAGGAGAGGTATTTAGTTCAAGCAGATCCCCTGGAGAGAGGCGTCACCCAGATGTGATGTGTCCTGTCTCATGCTAGGTCATCATGTTCTGCAGGCCACTCTGCACCTGCCTGATTCTAAGTGACAGCCCTCCTGGGCCACCATCAGACATTTGTGTGTCCCTTTTAGAAATGAATTGAATTTTTAATTTTAGAAATGAATTTCATTTTAGAAATGAATTTTTTAATTTGTTAAAAAATAAAAATATGAATAAAGTCTTGGCAACCTTTAATCTACAGGAAGTAGAGTTGTCTAGTTATTCTTCTAATCTGTTTCTAATATCTTGTTGATAACATAAGCTTTGTGTTTTCATTTTCTGTTGTTCACACTAAAGTTCTGAAACTTAAAATGATTTTTCTCATAATTCTGGCAGTTGTAAATCAAAAGTGTTGTTTCTTAAAGATTTTAAATTTAATATTTTTCTGGAGAGGGGGTCTTGCTCTGTCACACAGGCTGGAGGACAGTGGAATGATCATGGCTCACTGCAGCCTAAAACTCCTGGGCTCAAGTGACCCTCTCACCTCAGCCTCCTGAGTAGCTGGGATTGCAGGTGTGTGCCACCACGCCTAGCTAATTTTTTTATTTTAGTGAAGATGAGTTCTCACTGTGTTGCCCAAGCTGGTCTCAAATTCCTGAGCTAAAGCAATCCTCCCACCTCAGCCTACCCAAGTGCTGGATTTACAGGCAGAGAAACCATCGTGCCTGGCCCTAAATTTAATTTTTAATAAACTATATTTTAAGGCTATGATTTCTACTACTAATTTTAAAAAACTAACTTGGAACTAATTTGAGTCTCAAGAACCTAACTTGGAACTCAAATTCATTTGGCCAAGACATGGCCAAGACATGGGAAGGGCCATGGGATAACTTCTAGGAAATGCACATATACATATAATTTCATTGTATGGCATGAGTTTGAGTTAATTTCTCAGTTACTGTGAGCTGAGAACCCCAGTCTCCAAAGAATACTTTCCATCCTTGACCTTGCCTGCCTCTCGCAATTTCCAGATTGTCTCCTTAGTAATGTTCAATCTGCCTTCCACAGCCATTACGTCAACTGGGCACAGATGCTGGAGGGCAGACGGAAAGGCGGTGACAAAGTTAGACCTACATTTGCAAGACCAAGTGAAACACACGCCCACTCTCCTGAAGCCAAACTGCTTTTGGAAGGCGGGCAGGGGAATGCCATTCCTTCTTGCATACTTGTCATTCCCAGCCTGGGTTTCAGATCCTTTTTATACAGGGCCTGTGGAGAGACTTGTTGCTAAATTCTGTTATTTCATGGCCCATCTCTAGCAACTGTGTTGGGGAATGACTTCAGACATTCCAGGCTTTGCTCAGAGAGCAGTTTTCAACAAGAAAGCTAGAATGGGGGAGTAGCTAAGATTTAGTTGCAGCAAATTGGAGACCAGAAATATGAAGTTATTCAGAGTAGTCAATGAAAATCATTTCTGTGGGAGAGAAATAACATGATCTTGCTTTAAATGTAAGCCTTCTATCAGCGGCACAATATTAATTAGGATTCCAGGGCTCTTAGTGTAGCTATTCCCTTTTTTATTTCTAGGTTGCTAGGAGCAGAAGAGTAGATTAGCAGAACAGCCAATCAAATATATGCAGGAAGATGCCCCCCATTTATCCTTAAGCTTCTAAGACAGAAGTTTTTCTTCGTTGTTTGTTTTTTAATGAATTTTAATGATATGAGAAAAATACAACATACTATTGGGTAAAAAATGGCACACATAAACAGTTGTTCACACATGAATCCAGTTATGTAGTACACATATATACACAAACACATATATGTGTGTGTATATCTAAACACATATAAGACAAAAAGGAAAAAACATATATATCATGGCCATTTTTAGGGAGTGGTACAATGGGTAGTTTGCATTTTCTTCCCAACACTTCTATGCATGTCCCCAATTTGTTATGACTCTTACCAAGAGAAAATAATTAACATCATACTTTTTTTTAAAGGGTAGAATGAGACTCCTACTTTTCTTAAAAGGTATGGGGAAACAGTCTGAAAACTCTCCTGCCATACTGCCTTAAAATGCTTGACAAAATACAGCAAAAATTATTTTAAATGCATGAATGAACTGGCAAGAGAGAAAGGAAGTCTCCAGGTGTGTCAGTAACAAAGAGGGAAGTGAGTGGTAAGGAGGTGGGATGCTGCCACAGCTGGGGTTAGTTAAAAAAACTGCAGCAGTTTTTAAAAGGCTACACCCACACTGAAAAGAGCAGATTAGGAAAACCATCAATTCACTGGCACAGAGAGACAAAAAATAATTTATATGCCTCTGTCTGGATGGGGAAAAATGTCCTTTGAGAAATGAATTCTCAGGGTCTGTTTCTACCTCAAATTCGGAGGTTCAAATTTGCAGATGGTCCAGGATCCATGATGATAAATATCCTCCAAAATTCTAAACAGCCAAAAAAAGAGGTCCAGGTGTGGTAATTTTTCTGTGGCAAATGCAAAACTGCTCTTGAGGGAAACATCTACAACCGAGGCCACACAGATTCTCACAGAAAAACAGGCTTCTCTAAAGATAAACTCACAAACACAAATTATGAAATGCAAGAGGACAAAATCCTCCTTAAGAGTCAGCAGACACAATAAATAGCACTAAAAGGTTCCCTAAAACTTTGTATCATAGAATGACAATTGGAAAAAAAATGTAAAATAAACATGTTTAAAATTATTAAAGCCCTAAAAGATGTATTTAAAACACCCAAGAAAAGAACAAACCTCATGACAGGCACTGTTGCATGGTAGTTATGAGGAGAGAAACTGAAGCTGAAGTATTGGGTTCAACTCTCATCACTATCACCTACCACTTGGGTGACCTTGGGTGAGTCACTTAATATTTTGTGCCTCAGGTCCCTCATCTGTAAAGTAGGGAAACTAATGGTATCTATATCAATGGTTTGTTGTAAGGATTAAATGTGTTAATGTATGTAAAGTGCTTAGAAGAGTACACATATGCTTTGCACAGAGTAAGTTTTAGCTACTATTGTAACAACAACAAAAAAAAGAAAGGTAGGGCAGTTGTGGTGGCTCATTCCTGTAATCCCAGCACTTTGGGAGGCTGAGGTGGGTGGATCACTTGCGGTTAGGACTTCAAGATCAGCCTGGCCAACATGGCGAAACCCCGTCTCTACTAAATATATAAAAATTACCTGATCATGGTGGTGTGCACCTGTAATCTCAGCTACTGGGAGGCTGAGGCAGGAGAACTGCTTAAACCTGGGAGGCAGAGGTTGTAGTGAGCTGAGATTGTGCCCCTGCACACAAACCTGAGCAACAGTGAAACTCTGTCTCAAAAAACGAAAAAGAAAAAGGTAATATTTTTAACAGAAACAAACTAGAATGTCTAGAAAGGAGAACTAGCCATTAAATTAAAAAGTTAGGGAGCTGGGCCGGGTGCGGTGGCTCAAGCCTGTAATCCCAGCACTTAGGGAGGCCGAGGCGGGTGGATCATGAGGTCGAGAGATCGAGACCATCCTGGTCAACATGGTGAAACCCCGTCTCTACTAAAAATACAAAAAAATTAGCTGGGCATGGTGGCGCATGCCTGTAATCCCAGCTACTCAGGAGGCTGAGGCAGGAGAATTGCCTGAACCCAGGAGGTGGAGGTTGCGGTGAGCCGAGATTGCGCCATTGCACTCCAGCCTGGGTAACAAGAGTGAAACTCCGTCTCAAAAAAAAAAAAAAAAAAAAGTTAGGGAGCTGAAAAATAAGTGAATTAGTAAATTAGAAGTCTCATCTGAGGAAATTGTGCTAAGTGTAGCAATATGATAAAAGAGATGGAAAATGTTAAAAGGAGGTTATGAGGCACAAGAAATGAGATAGTCCAATATGTATTTAATAGAAATTCCAGAAACAATAATGGGGAGAATAGTGAAGTGGTAGTATTGAAAGAGAAAATAGCAAAGACTCTTCTAGAATTGTAAGAAAAGAATCTACAGAATAAAGGCATGCACTGAGTCCAAGGATAAGAAATGAAAATAAATCTATACTAGACATAACAAGAAAACTGCAGACCACAAAACAAAGCGAAGATCCTAAATGCAACCAGAGATAGAGGACAGACTACTTATAAAGAAGCAAAAATTAAGTTGACAGCACAATACTCAACAGTCAGAGGCCAGAAGACAGCAGAAAAATATCTTCAAAATATAAAGGGAAAATAATTGTCAAGCTAGAATTTTATAACTAGCTAAACTAGAATTCAAAAGTGAGGTAGAAAAAAGACATTTTTAGGCAAAGATTGAGTTTACCATTCATAGATCCTTCCAGAAAATATTACTATGGAAATATTTTACTTCTGGAAGGAGAAAATCAAAACCAGAAGAAAGATGCAGAAAGCAAAAACTGATGATCTTCAAAAAAATAGCAAACATGAGTAAACCTGAGCAACCACTGAAAACGCTAGTAGGAAATACTACTCCTACTGCTAATAGTGATGGATGATGATGATGATGATGATGTTGATGTTTTCACTCTGTTACCCCAACTGGAGTGCACTGGTCTATCACAGCTCAGCCTTGAACTCCTGGGCTCAACAGATCCTCCCACCTCAGCCTCCCAAATAGCTGGGACTACAGGTACATGCCACCACACCTGGCTAATGTTTGTACAATTTATAGAGATGGACTTTTTTTTTTTTTCCAGACAGGGTCTGGGTCTGTCACCAGGCTGGAGTACAGTGGCACAATCACAGCTCACTGCAACCTCTGCCTCCCAGCCTCAAGCTATCCTCCCAACTCAGCTTCCCAAGTAGCTAGGACTACAGGCATAAGCCACTGTGCCTGGCCACTTCTTTCTTTTTTAATGTGTGCAGTTAAATACACAAATGACTCAAGTTCTGCTTTAGCTACACCCCTCAGATTTTATTATGCATTGTAGTCACACTCTTTTAGTACTAAGTATGTACTCATTTCATTTATGATTTCTTTTTTGACATTTAAATACTTCAGAAGTGTATTTTTAAAGTTTTTTTTAAGAAGCCATCTTTTTGTTAACTAATTTCAAATTGTAGAACATTGTGGTCAGAAAATCTTGACTTTTTTTGGTATATGCTGAGTCGTGAAAATTGTCTTGTTCAAACCTTTCATATTCTATTTTTGTCTACCCCACACTGACTGTGAATTTGTTCATTTTTTCCATCTCTTTTCTGTCAATTATGCTGTTAGTTGTTGCACAGAAACTTGTTCATGTTTTCATTTTGCACTTTCTTTATCCCTAAATACTTTTAAATCTTTTTTGTCTAATATCAACATAATTAAACTGTGTTCTGGCCTCTGTTGTGGCTATTAAATTCTATGCTATCAGTTTTAAAAATTAATATTTACCTGGTAATTATTTTGCCATTTCATTATTTTTAGTCTTTCCAGATCATTAGATTTTAAGCATGCCTCTTGTGAACAGCATATGGTTGACTTTTTATGTCTTATATCTGAGAATCTATTTTTAAATTCATGGATTTAAAAAATATATATACTTAAACACAGCCATTTGTTGCTTAACTACAGGGGTACTTCTGAGAAATGTATCATTCCAGACAAAATTAGCTAGGTGTGGTAGCGTGCACCTGTAGTCCCAGTTACTTGGTAGGCTGAGGTGGGAGGATTGCTTGAGCCTGAGAGGTAGAGGTTGCAGTGAGCAATGACAATGCCACGCTACTCCAGCCTGAATGGCAGAACAAGACCCTGTCTCAAAAAAAACAAAACGAAACATGAAAACCCAAGAATATAGAAACTAGGAAATTATAAAAATAAAAACAGAAATGAATGAAATAGAAAACTAAGAAACAATAAGTAAAATCCCAAAACTAAAAGTGGTTAAATGGAAAAAATTTAAAACAAGATGACATGGAATAGCCAAAACAATCTAGAAAAAAACACAGTTGGAAGAGTTACATTTTCTTATTTCAAAACTTGTCACAAAGTTACAGAAATCAAGATAATGTGTCAATAATAAACTGCTACATTAACAGTCAATTAATTTTTGACAAACATTTTCAAGTATTTGAAAATACTTGAAAATCATATATCTGAAAAGGGACTTTGCATCCAGAATATATAAAAAGAACTTTTAAAACTCAAAATAAGGTCCAGGCATGGTGGCTCATGCCTGTAATCCCAGCGCTTTGGGAGGCTGAAGTGGGTGGATCACCTGAGGTTAGGAGTACAGGACCAGCCTGGCCAAAAGTGGTGAAACCCTGCCAATACTAAAAATACAAAATTTAGCTGGGCATGGTGGTGCACACCTATAATCCCAGCTAGTGGGGAGGCTGAGGCAGGAGAATTGCTTGAGCCCAAGTTGCAGAGGTTGCAATGAGCCAAGATCACACCACTGCACTCCAGCCTGGGCAACAGAGCAAGATTCTGTCTCAAAAACAAACAAACAAAAACACAAAACCTCAAAGTAAGAAAACAAAACAATACAATTAAAAGCTGGGCAAAGATTTTGAATAGACATTTATTTAAAGAAGATACACAAATTGCTAATAACCATATGAAATGATGTTCAATATCATTAGTCATAAGAAAAACACAAATCAAAACCATGATGAGCTGTCTACTTCACAATCACTAGGATGGCTATATTAAAAACAAAAGAAAAAACAAAAGTGTTGATGAGGATGTGGAAAAATTGAATCCCTTATATATTGTTAGTGGACTGTAAAATGGTATAACCACTTTCGAAAACACCTCAGCAGTTCCTCAAAATGTTAAACACAGTTACCATAGACCAAGCAATTGTGCTCCTAGGTACATACCCAAGAGAAATGAAAACATATATCCACATGATGACTGCTACACAAAGATTCTAGCAGCATTATTCATAATAATTCCCAAATGGAAACAATCCAAATGCTCATTAATTGGTGAATGGATAAACACAATGCCATATGCCTATGCAATGGAATACTATCCAACAATATAAAGGAATGAAGTACTGATAAATACTACACTATGGATGAATCTGAAAAACATGCTAAGTGAAAGTAGCCAGATATAAAACACCACACATTGCATGATTCCATTTATATGAAAAGTCCAGAACAGAAAATCTACAGAGAAAGAAAGATTAGTTGCCAAGGGCTGGAGGAGGGAGGAAAGGGGAGGGACTGCTTAATGACTACAGGATTTCTTTTGGGGGTAATGAAAATGTTCTAAACTTAGATTATGGTAAGGACTATACAATTTTGTAAATATAATGAAAACCACTGAATTATATCCTCTAGGTGGGTAAATTTTAAGATATGTTAATTTTTCTCAATACAATTGAGTTTTTAAAAATTGGATGACATTAAATGCAATGTGGTATATTATATTGGATCCTAAAACAGAAAAAGGGTATTAGTGAAAAACTGGTGAAATTTGAATAATTGCTTGAGCCCAAGAGTTTGAGATTAACCTGGGTAACAAAGTGAGACCCATCTCTACATAAAATTTAAAAATTAGCCAGGCATGGTGGTGCACACCTGTGGTCCCAGCTACTTGGGAGGCTCAGGTGAAAGAAACAGATGGAAAAACATTCCATGCTCATGGTTAGGAAAAATCAATATTGTGAAAATGGCCATACTGCCTAAAGTAATTTACAGCTTCAACACTATCCCCATCAAGCTACCTATGACCCTCTTCACAGAACTGGAAAAAACTACCTTAAACTTCATATGGAACCAAAAGAGAGCCCACATAGCCAAGACAATCCTAAGCAAAAAGAACAAAGCCGGAGGCATCACGCTACCTGACTTCAAACTATACTACAAGGCTACAGTAATCAAAACAGCATGGTACTGGTACAAAACAGAGATATAGACCAACAGAACAGAACAGAGGCCTCGGAGGCAATGCCACACATCTACAACCATCTGATCTTTGACAAACCTGACAAAAACAAGCAATGGAGAAAGGATTTCCTGTTTTTTTTTTTGAGACGGAGTTTCGCTCTTCCGGATGGAGTTCAATGGCGCAATCTAGGCTCACCGCAACCTCCGCCTCCTGGATTCAAGCAATTCTCCTGCCTCAGCCTCCTGAGTAGCTGGGATTACAGGCATGTGCCACCATGCCCAGCTAATTTTTTGTGTTTTTAGTAGAGACGGGGTTTCACCATGTTGACCAGGATGGTCTCGATCTCTTGACCTCGTGATCCACCCACCTCGGCCTCCCAAAGTGCTGGGATTACAGGCTTGAGCCACCGCGCCCGTCCCAGATTCCCTGTTTAATAATAAATGATGTTGGGAAAACTGGCTAGCCATGTGCAGAAAGCTGAAACTGGACCCCCTCCTGACACCTTACACTAAAATTAACTCCAGATGGATGAAATACTTAAGCATAAGACCTAACACCATAAAAACCCTAGAATAAAACCTAGGTAAAACCATTCAGGACATAGGCATAGGCAAGGACTTCATGACTAAAACATCAAAAGCATTGGCAACAAAAGCCAAAATATATAAATGGGTTCTAATTAAACTCCAGAGCTTCTGTACAGCAAAAGAAACAATCATTAGAGTGAACCAGCAACCAACAGAATGGGAAAAAATTTTTGCAATCTACCCATCTGACAAAGGGCTAATATCCAGAATCTACAAAGAACTAAAACAGATTTACAAGAAAAACAAAAAAACAAACCCATTCAAAAGTGGGCAGAGGACATGAACAGAAACTTTTCAAATGAAGACATATATGAGGCCAAAAAACATATGAAAAAATGCTCATCATCACTGGTCATTAGAGAAATGCAAATCAAAATCACATTGAGGTACCATCTCACAGCAGTTAGAATGGCGATTATTAAAAAATCTGGAGATGCCGGGCATGGTGGCTCAAGCCTGTAATCCCAGCACTTTGGGAGGCCGAGGTGGGTGGATCACGAGGTCAAGAGATCGAGACCATCCTGGTCAACATGGTGAAACCCCGTCTCTACTAAAAATACAAAAAATAAGCTGGGCATGGTGGCGTGTGCCTGTAATCCCAGCTACTCAGGAGGCTGAGGCAGGAGAATTGCTTGAACCCAGGAGACGGAGGTTGCGGTGAGCCGAGATCGCGCCATTGCACTCCAGCCTGGGTAACGAGAGTGAAACTCCGTCTCAAAAAAAAAAAAAAAAAAATCTGGAGACAACAGATGCTGGAGAGGATGTGGAGAAATAGGAACACTTTTACACAGTTGGTGGGAGTGTAAATTAGTTCAATCATAGTGGAAGATAGTGTGGCGATTCCTCAAAGACCTAGAAATAGAAATATCATATGACTCAGCAATCCCATTACTGGGTATATACCCAAAGGATTATAAATCATTCTATTATAAAGACACATGCACACGTATATTCACTGCAGCACTGTTTATAATAGCAAAGACATGGAACCAACCCAAATGCCCATCAATGATAGACTGGACCAGGAAGATGTGGCACATATACACCATGTGCCACAAAAAAAAAAGATGAGTTCGTGTCCTTTGTAGGGACATGGATGAATCTGGAAACCATTATTCTCAGCAAACTAACACAAGAACAGAAAAATCAAACACCGCATGTTGTCACTCAAAGGCGGGTGTTGAACAATGAGAACACATGGACACAGGGATAGGAGCATTACACACTGGGGTCTGTTGGTGGGGACTAGGGGAGGGACAATGACAGGTAAGGAGGTTGGGGAGGGATAACATAGGTAGAAATGCCAGATATAGATGACAGGGATAGAGGCAGCAAACCACATTGCCATGTATGTACCTCTGCAACAAACCTGAATGATCTGCACATGTACCCCAGAATCTAAAGTACAATAAAAAATTTTTTTTTAAAAATTGCTTGAGCCTGGGAGGCGGAAGTTGCAGTGAGGCATGACTGCACTGCTGCACTCCAGCCTGGGTGACAAAGTGAGACTCTGTCCTCCGCCCCCCCAAAAGAAAATAAAAAGAAAAATCTGAATGTCTGTAGTGTGGTGTTGCACTAATGTTAATCTCTCTCTCTCTTTTTTTTTTTGAGACAGAGTTTTGATCTTGTTGCCTGGGCTGGGGTGGAATGGCACTACCTTGGCTCACTGCAACCTCCACCTCCTGGGTTCAAGCAATTCTCCTGCCTCAGCCTCCCGAGTAGCTGGGACTACAGGCGTCTGCCATCATGCCCGGCTAATTTTTTTGTATTTTTAGTAGAAACAGGGTTTCAGAACCCTGTTCACCAGGCTGGTCACAAACTCCTCATTTCAGGTGATCTATCCACCTCAGCCTCACAAAGTGCTGGGATTACAGGCATGAGCCACCACACTAAACCATGTTAATCTCTTTTAACAAATGCACACGGTCATATGAAATGCCAGCATTAGTGAAACTGGGAATTCTGTGTTATCTTTGCAACTTTTCTATATAACTAAAATTATTCCAAAATAAACATGAAAACAACCATGACAAACCTTTAATGCATTTAATAGAGAGAAAGAGAGTGAACAATTACAGATGATCAATGGTATGTAAACTACCATTTGAGATGTAATCACTATCCTTCCATTATTGCACTGAGAATTATGGCAGGACCAGGGAGATGAGCCAGACTCACAGTGGGTTTACATTTCATGGGGGATCACTGGCCCCAGGCTCTTCTATCTTCTATCAGTGCACGCATGAGAATTAACTTTGTTTGTGAGAGGCACACAGACTGCTTACATGAGTTATCTTTATTTAAGTGCTTGTTGTTTACTAGAGTTGCTGTGAAAACCCCGCACCTGGGGTGCTGTAGCAAGCCGCAAACTCTCCTGCCAAAGAAAGGGAGCTACGGGTTCTGTGGGAAGCTGAACTTTCGGTGCAGTCTCTCTCTTTAGGAGAGGGCACCACCAGTCCTAGTGGGCGTCTTGTCCAGACTACACAGAGTAAGTTCTCAGGGTCATTTACGCACATTTCTACTTAAAACCCATAATCAGAAAACTGAAAACATAGTTAAACTGCAGTTTCTTAGAAATATATAACTTAACTACTTAAGAGGAAATACATTTTTTTTGGTTAGGTTTATAACTTGAATTGGGAGTTTTAAAATCTACCCTCCACATGAAAAAAAGAAAAGAAAAAATTCAGCCCAGAAGGTTTGCCAGTTAGACCCAGACTTTGAAGAACAGATCATCATTATCTGAAACTGTTCCAGTGAATATAAAATGAGGGAACACTGCCCACCTCATTTTAAAAAGTGTAACAATTCTGATGGCAAATCACATAAGGATAGTATGTGAAGGAAAAATTAAAGCCTAATCTCACTTCTAAATATAGATGCAAAAATCCTAAATAAAACAGTAGGCAACTGATTCCAGAAATGCCTTTTTTTTTTTTTTTTTTTTGAGACAGAGTTTCGCTCTTGTTACCCAGGCTGGAGTGCAATGGCGCGATCTCGGCTCACCGCAACCTCCGCCTCCTGGGTTCAGGCAATTCTCCTGCCTCAGCCTCCTGAGTAGCTGAGATTACAGGCATGCGCCACCATGCCCAGCTAATTTTTTGTATTTTTGGTAGAGACGGGCTTTCACCATGTTGACCAGGATGGTCTCGATCTCTTGACCTCGTGATCCACCCGCCTCGGCCTCCCAAAGTGCTGGGATTATAGGTGTGAGCCACTGCGCCCGGCCCCCAGAAATGCCTATTAAAAATACACCATTACCAAAATGAATTCATCCTAGGAATGCAAGGATGGTTAAAGTTGGAAAATCTCTTAATGAGATTTATCATGTTAATTGGTTTGAGGAAGAAACCTTATGATCATCTCAATAAATGAATTTTTTGTAATAATTATTGCTTCATAATTAATATCACGAGTAAACTAGATGGAAGAAGCAACCTATTTTTATTTTTTTTTTAATTGTATGTTGGGCTCTGGTGTACATGTGCACATCTGGCATCCTGTAAGATTGTTGCATAGGTATATACATGCCATGGTGTTTTGCTGTCTCCATCCCCACCCCCGACCCCCGTCACCTACATCAGGCATTTCTCTTGGTGTTATCCCTCCTCATCCTCCCCCCCGGCCCCCCCGCTGCTGTCCTTCCCCTCCCCTCCCCTCCACCCCACTCTCACCTAACCCAGTGAGTGTTGTTCTCTTCCCTGGGAAGTGACTTATTTAGTCTGGTAACAGCAGCTACCAAATAACCTATAGCAAAAATTATGTATAATTGTGAAATGTTGAAAGCATTCCATTTCAGATTAGGAACACAATAAGAGTATCTTCTATGGCCACTTCTATTCAGCACTGTATAAAACTTTTTGCTTGTATAACAAGACAAGAACAAGAAATAAAAGTTTTTTTTTTTTTTTTGAGACGGAGTTTCGCTCTTGTTACCCAGGCTGGA
Organism: Saimiri boliviensis; assembly: GCF_048565385.1. NCBI lineage: Eukaryota > Metazoa > Chordata > Mammalia > Primates > Cebidae > Saimiri > Saimiri boliviensis. The sequence continues at coordinate 96,443,849 of NC_133458.1, read as the reverse complement.
GTGCAATGGCACGATCTCGGCTCACCGCAACCTCCGCCTCCTGGGTTCAGGCAATTCTCCTGCCTCAGCCTCCTAAGTAGCTGGGATTACAGGCACACGCCACCATGCCCAGCTAATTTTTTGTATTTTTAGTAGAGACAGGGTTTCACCATGTTGACCAGGATGGTCTCGATCTCTTGACCTCGTGATCCACCCGCCTCGGTCTCCCAAAGTGCTGGGATTACAAGCTTGAGCCACCGCGCCCGGCCTCAAGAAACAAAAGTTTTAAAGCTTAGAAAGGAAAAAAGAAATACAAAAAACGTATAAACTACTAGAAATAAGAGTGTGTCAAGGTTGTTGAATGCAAAACAAGTATATTAACAAATTCAATAGCAACAAAAATTAGGAAATGTGATATTCTAAGAGATACATTCTTCAATGGCAGCAATAAAATACAAGGTACCTAGGAATAAGTTTACAATTTTATTGTAAAACTTTATGGAAGAACATAGTAATAGGTGGAAATAATACTGTAAAACAAAAGTTTTACAATAAAATTGTAAACTTATTTCTAGGTACATTGTACTTTATAATAAAATTGTAAAACTTTATTGAAGAGCATAGGAGTAGGTGGAAATATAAACTATATTCATTGATAGGAAGATGAAATTTTGTAATAACAGCGATTTCTCCCAAAGTCAGTCTATAAATTCAGTATAATTTCAATAAATATTCTATTAAGGTATTTCTCAAAATTGAAAAGATGATCCTTAAATTCATACAGAAGATTAAAGGAACAAGAATAGCAAACATAATTTTAAAGAAAAGCACTATATAGTTAACCCCCAGTATCTGCGGGGGATTAGTTCTAGGACTCTGGCAGATATCAACAGCTGAAGATGCTCAGAAGTCCCTTACATAAAATGGACTCGTATTTGCATGTAACCTACTCACATATTCATGAACATTTTAAATCATTTATAAATTACTTATAATGCCTAATACAATACCTACACATCACTTCATTTGCATGGATTTAATGTAGTACTTGACTCAGAAAAAATTCAAGTTTTGCTTTTTGGAACTTTGTGAAATTTTTTTCCCAAATATTTTTGATCCTGTTTTGGTTGACTCCATGTAAGTGGAACCCACAGATACAGAGGGTCGACTGTATTTATTTGTAGGTGCAGGCGAGGAGGCAAATCTCAGCAGACCCTGAGACCTTCTAATAGTGTGATATTGGTCCAGAGAGACAAAATTAGGCAAATGAATAGAACAGAGGACTTAGAGTTAAAGTCATTTATATGTGATGATGCTGCTGGTATTAAATTACAGGAAATAATAGCTGATTCCAAGACAAGTGGCTATTCATAAGGAAAAAGCAAAATTAACCTAAATTACATCCCACACATAACTTCCAGCTGGTTTAAAGACTTAAAGGTGGTCAAGCACTTTGGAAGACTGAGGTAGGTGGATCATTTGAGGTCAGGAGTTAGAGACCAGTCTGGCCAACATGGTCTCTACTAAAAATACAAAATAAATTAGCTGGGCATGGTGGCACATGCCTGTAATCCCAGCTACTGGGGAGGCTGAGGCAGGAGTATCTCTTGAACCTGGGAGGCAGAGGTTGCAGAGAACTGAGATTGCACCACTTTACTCCAGCCTGAGCAACAAAGTGGCTCTTATCACTCAACACCCATCCTCATTACCCAGGCAACCAATGTTATGATTTCTTGCCCTATAAGTAGTTTTTGCCTGTTTTGGAATTTCATATAAATGGAACAAGACAATATGCACTATTTTGTTTATCTGGCTTCTTTTGCTCACCATGTTTCTGCGGTTCATCTATGCTGCCGGGTATTCTGTATCAGTAGTTTGCTCCTTGTGATTGCTGAGTGGTATTCCATTGGTTACATACACCAAAATTTGTTTATCTGTTCACTTTGCAAAGTGACGTGACAAACCACAGTTCGCCTATCAACAGACAGGCAGAATGTATCTTCTAGGAGAAGATGGGTCATTTGGGGCTATTATGGAAAATATGTGCAGGTATTGTGAATACTCTCTCTTATCTAATGGATTATATTTTTTGTAAGTGAAAGTTTTTAGTTTTGATGAAGTCCCATTTGTCATCTTTTTTCTTTATAGTTAGTGCTTTTTGTATCCTAAAAAATACTGCCCTGTGTTTCCTTCTAGGAGCTTTATCCAGAATTTTCACTTTTACATTCAGTTGTATGATTTATCTGAAACTATTTCATATGTGTGATGTGAGGTAGGGGTTGAGGTTTATGTTTTCCATAGAGATAAGCTGTTGTTCTAGCACCATTTGTTGAAATGATCTTCTTTTCACCATTAAGTTGCTTTGGCATCTTGATCAAAAATCAACTGACTATGTAAGTGGGGCCTGATTTCTGAACTCTTTCTTGTTACACGGACCTTTACACCAATACATACCAACTTCATTACTACAGCTTTATAGAAGGTCTTGTGATTCACTGATGTATGTCTCCCAACTTTGCTAATTTTCAAGATTATTCTGGTTATTCTAGGTCCTTTTCATTTCCACATAAATTTTAGGATTAGCTCAACCATTTTCTATGAAAATATTGCTGATATTTTTTAGAACAACTTTATTGAGATATAATTCATATACCACATTTAAAGTGTACAATTCAAGTATACAATTCAAGCAATAACTTTTGGCATATTACATTATTTATTTTTTAAAATTATGGTAAAAACATACATAACAAAATATTCACAATGTTGTACACCATTTGTTGTGCACAATATCTGGAACATTTTCATTCTGGAACATGTTTGTTACTAAAAACAGAAATTCTGTAAATATTACACAGTAATTCCCCATTCTTCCTCTCTCGAGCACCTGACAATCTCTCTCTCTCTCTTTTTCTTTTTTTTAAAGCCAAGGACTTGCTTCATCACCCAGGCTGAAGTGCAGAGGCCCAATCAAAGCTCACTGTAGCCTCCAACTCCTGAGCTCAAGCAATCCTCCTGCATCAGCCTCCTGAGTAGCTGGGGCTACAGGCATGAGCCATCACATCCAGCTAACTCAAAAAATTTTTGTAGGGAAGAGTTTTTGTTTTGCATTTCCCCTGTGTTTGCCCAGACTGGTCTGGAACTCCGGGCCTTTGCCTTAAGCAATCCTCGCACCTATGTCTCCCAAAGTGCTGGGATTAAAAGTGTGAGCCATCACATCTGGCTGCCCCCTGGTAGTCTCTAATTTACTTCCTGTCTCTATGAATTTGCCTATTCTAGATAGTTTATATAAGTGGAGTCATACAGTATTTGTCCTTTTGTGTCTGGCTTCTTTCAATTGACATAGTATTTCCAAGATTCATCCATATTAGCATGTTTCAAAACCTGATTCCTTTTCTATGGCCAAATAATATCCCATTGTTTGTATATACCACATTTTGTTTACCCATTTATCTGCTGGCAGGCACTTGGGTTGTTTCCACTTTCTGGCTACCATGAACAATGCTGCAGTGAAAACTGGCATACAGGTATCTCCTCAAGTCTCTGCTTTTAATTTCCTCAAGTCTATACCTAGGAGTGAAATTGGTGGATCATAACGTAATTCTATGTTTACCTTTTTGAGGAACTGTTAAACTGCTTCCATAGCAGCTGCACCATTTTACATTCCTACCAGCAACGTACAAGACAATTTCTCCACATCCTCACCAATATTCATTTTCTTTTTCTTTTTTTTTTTTTTTGAGACGGAGTTTCACTCTTGTTACCCAGGCTGGAGTGCAATGGCACGATCTCGGCTCACCGCAACCTCCACCCCCTGGGTTCAGGCAATTCTCCTGCCTCAGCCTCCTGAGTAGCTGGGATTACAGGCACGCGCCACCATGCCCAGCTAATTTTTTTGTATTTTTAGTAGAGACGGGGTTTCACCATGTTGACCAGGATGGTCTTGATCTCTTGACCTCGTGATCCACCCGCCTCGGCCTCCCAAAGTGCTGGGATTACAGGCCTGAGCCACCGCGCCCGGCCCAATATTCATTTTCTATGTTTTAAAAATTATTATTATAGCCATCCTAGTAGGTATAAAATGGTATCTCCTTGTTTTAATTTGTATTTCTCTACTATGTTGAGTATCTTTTCGTGTGCTTATTGGACATCTGTATGTCTTCTTTACAGGAATGTCTACTCAAGTCCTTTGTCTGTTTTTAAATCGGGCTGTCTTTCTGTTGTTGAGTTATAAGAATTCTTTGTAGATTCTAGATCCCAGACCCTTATCAAATATATGATTTGCAAATCTCTCATTCTGTAGGTTATCTTTCATTTTTTTGTCAATGTCCTTTGATGCACAAAAGTTTTCTGATTTGATAAAGTCCAATTTATTTATTTTCTTTTGTTGTTCATGCTGTCAGTGTCATATCTACCTGCTGGTATTTAGATTGGGATTGCACTGAACCTTGAGATCAATTTGAGAATGGACATCTTATCAATATCAGATTTTTTTAACCCATGAATGTAGTATAGCTCTTTTCTTTAGGTCTTCTCTAACTTGTCGCAGAATGTTTTTATAGTTTTTGGTGTAAACATTTTATATATATTTTATTTTCCTGATTACAAATTTTGCTATTGTCCGAACCTCTGTGTTATCCCCAAATTCATATGTTGAAATCCTAATCCCTAAGGTGATGGTATTAGGAGGTGGGGCCTTTGGGAGGTGATTAGGTCACGAAGGCAGGACTCATGAATGGGATTGCTATGCTTATAAAAGAGGCCCCTGAAAGCTTTGTATTCTCCTTCCTCCATATGAGGACTCAGCGAGAAGGCAGCTGTCTGCAACCTGGAAGAGAGCCCTCACCAGAACCCAACCATGCTGGCACCGGAATCTCAGACTTCCCAGCCACTAGAACTGTGAGAAATAAATTCCCATTGTTGATAAGCTACCCAGTCTATGGCATTTTGTTACAGCAGCCCCAACAGACTAAAACAGATTTTCACTCTGTCTTAAATGGCATTGTCTTTCAAATTTCATTTTCTAATTGTTTTTGTTACTATGTAGAAATGCAACCTTCCTCCCGTCCTCTGGTCCTGCCTCCCTGTCTCCCTCCCTCCCTGTCTGTCTCCCTCCCTGTCTGTCTACCTTCCTTGCCAACATCTTAGTTTTGGACTTCCAGCCTCCAGAACGATGAGAGAATTCGTTTCTGTTGTTGTAAGCCACCTGGTTTGCAGTGATTTGCTATTCCTTAGGAAATGAATACCTAGCTTTGTTACGCAAGCTCTTCATGAATTTCTGGTTATGTTATCTAGTTGTTCTATTTCATATGGGAATTCACAGAGAGTGAAGAATTGTCCTGCTGCCACTGTCCACTTCCCAGAATCCTTCTTCAGATCAATGATTATAAATTTGTTTTATGGTCTAGCATATGGTTTAACTTGGTATATTCCACGTACTTGAAAAGAATGTGTATTCTCTCTGGATTTAGTGCTCTACAAACATCGATGAGGCTGAGCTGGTTGACAGCATTACGTAGGTCTTTGGTCACTTGCAGCCAAGAGTGTCAAGGAACACAACATTCACTATACATGAACTTCACTGCCACCCCCTCAAGGGAGCCTTGGTGCCTCACCTTCACCTAAAAGGACATCTCCCCACTGTGAGTTCCTAACGTATTTGTTATACTTCTTAGAGAACCTGTATTACATTCTATTTTACAGCATAGTTTTTCAAGAATATGTCTTACGTCCATTACTACATTGCAAATTCCTGGAGAGCAGGGAGTGTTTCTGATGCATTTCTGGGTCTGCAAGGCACCTAATTGGTGACTTGCATATTGCAGGTATTCATTTGTTTGTGGTGTTTTATTTCTTGCTTGGTATGGGGACACTTCTACTAAAAGAACTGCCTTACAATGCAGGGAATTGATGAGGGACTATATTAGAGAATTCTGTTTGATTAAGTATCTTATTTTCTGAAATTTGAGATATTTTAAGTACTTTTTAAAAATAAAAACTTGTAAGAAATTGTAAAAAAAAAAAAAAAAGAAAAAGAAAAGCCTGGGCATGGTAGCTTGCCCCTGTAATCCCAGCTCATTAGGAGGCCGAGGCAGGTGGATCACCTGAGGTCAGGAATTTGAGACCAGCCTGGCCAACATGGTGAAACCCAGTTCTACCAAAAACACAAAAAATTAGCTGGGCGTGGGGGCAGGTGCCTGTAATCCCAGCTACTCAGGAGGCCAAGGCAGGAGAATTGCTTTAACCTGGGAGGCAGAGGTTGCAGTGAGCCGAGATTGTGCCACTGCACTCCAGCCTGGACAACAAGGGTGAGACTCAGCCTCAAAAAGAAAAGAAAAGAAAAGAAAAGAAGTAGAAACTTGCTCTCCTACCAAACCCTAATATTTAGCAGAGGAAACCAAATAACTATAAGGAACTTAAAAAGACATTAAGTATGAGTGATGACATTTATGAACAGTCTAAAGATGTCCCTTCTGATCATGTAATTTCCTTTGTGTCTAGGTACAGTTAGAGTGAGCTGAAAAGGAATTAACTATCTGTCAGAAACAGGTACATATGTCCCCTAAGCGTTCCATCATCATGACTTAACTAGTACTAGCCATGTGCCAGGCACAGTGCTCTATGCTAACAATGTGTCATCTCAGATAATCCTCGTAACAACACCATCTCAGTTTTATGAAGAAACAAAGGATCAAGGGGTTAAAGGATTTTTCCAAGGTGACCCAGATTGTAAACTGCAACGGCAGGACCGGAGTCCAATCTGACCATTCCAAGTCCAACATGGTTTCCAAGCTCACACCTGGAAGATGGGAAGGAAGCAGGAGCTGGTTGGAGCTGAGCACCCATGCATGCAACAGGCAGCTGAGCTAAGGAGACTCGGAAGTGGGTCATGATGAAAACGCCAAGCTTTTGCCTGCCCAGGAGAGTAAGGCAATATGCTAGGTGACTGACATCCCCTGCCTCATTTAATCCTTGCAAGAATCTTATGAGCAGGGTTGTGCAATCTCATTATCTCAGTTTACAAAGGAGAAAGTGAATCCAGAGACGTTAACTAACATGCTCAAAGCCCCACGGTGAGGGTGTGGCAGTATTGGGATTTGACCCATGGTCTGATTCCAGCCTCTTACACCATAGGACAGAGCCACACAGTGGTAAGGCTGTGGGCTTAGGGGCAGCTTGTCTGGGCTCACAGTCCTACCTCCCACATGCTTTCTCACCCCCTTGAGCAAGACAAGCAACGTTTCCAAGTCTTCTTCTAACATATAAATGTGGTTAATAATAGTGTCCACTTCAGAGTTACTCTCAGGGTTAAATAAGAATCTTTATAAAGTTTTTCACACAGTGCTTTGCAGTATGTTAAGTATTCATAATTATTACTGTTACTCAGGAAAGAAGTAAAAGCTAACAGCTCAGTGTCCTGTTGCTGCAGCAGACCAAATAGTTATAACTGAAATTGGACCCCAGCTGGCCCCAGTTTAGGCATATTTCTCAATTTTCTTCTGTTAACCTCACTATAAAATAACTTGTCCATATATTATGCAGAGGAAGAAAACATTGAGAGAAAATTTGGTAACCTGACCAAAGGCAAATGTCTTGGACTTATTTGAAAACGTATCAGGCTTCTTTTGGTTACAAGTGATAGAATCCTAATTCCAATGAGCTTTAAATAAAGTGGGACTTACTGACTTACATAACCAAAAAAAGCAAGCATGGAGGTGGCCCCAGACATGATTTGATTCAGGGCTTAACGTCATATCTCTGTCCTCTCTTTCTATCAATCTCGCTTTAACCCTAGGGGAAAAGGATCCTCTCTCCCAGTCTCTAAATATACAGTCCCAGGGAAGTCCCATGATGGGCCTATTCTGGATCACATGCCCACACTGTGACCAGAGGCCTGGGGACTGTGACTGGCAGCCCAACCAGAGCTCAGAGTAGTTCATTCAAAGGAATAAGAGTGTGTTCCAGAATAAGGGGAGAGGAGATGAAGGCAGAAAAATAAAAGTCCTCTGGAGTATGGAGAGTGGGGTCCTGTGGAGAGTGTCAGGTGCACCCTAATGCTCAGTTAGCCATTCTTCTGGAATCCTCCAACTGGGATACAGCTGTGAAGCACTGCAGCTGGCTCTGGGCAAGGAAAAGGTAGCACCACATTCACATACAGATATGATTAGATGAGGGTCTCCTTGAAGGTGCAGTGACACACAGTACAAAGCGGGGATACTAGGGGCAGCAGTGAATCTTCTGTGAGAGCGGGGACAATTGGACCAAATAAGGAAAGGGTTACTCTGCCAGGAAAATTCCAGGCATGATGGAGCCATACTTTCCTTTCAAACAGTAACAATGACTATTATTTCCACCACCATTTTTGTAGCTCTTGCCCTGCGCTACACACTGCACAGTTCCCATCTTGATCCTTAAAACAATCTTTGCCAGTAGCTACTATGACTCCCATTTTGAATGAAGGAGTCCGCCAGCTCCATAATCCTGGGATCATCTTTTCATACTGATCAAATTGAGGATCTGGGATTTTATAGAAATCTTGTGTGACACACAGAGAGAGGGTCCCAAGTTGCTTGCACACATGCCACAAGAGAATATAGGGTTTCCATGGGTTTCTGTGAACATAAGGCTGAATGGTCCTTAAAACAGACATGTATAGAATAAAGTTTACTGCTCCATTCTCTCATCTGCCATCTCTGGCTGGTTGGGTTTGATCAGCATAAGCTAATCCTGAACTAAAGCTCTATGGCCCAGCAACTTGGGCAGGGAAAGGATTGACATTTCATTTCCAAACTCACAGAAGCACAAAGAAAGAAATCTTTCAGCTCCTTTGGTGAACTGCAGCCAATTCATGTGCAAAATCCCCATGTTGCTAAGAGTCTTTCTGGCTTCTTGTAAGATCACTGTCAACCACTCCAAATGGCTTTTTTCCCTCATTTTTTCATTTGTTTCAGATGTACTGGGCAAGTCCTTAGGTATCATACTGGCATTCAGTCTTTCCCTTTAGCCCTAAAAGAACGTCCCAACACTTAATGGGTTGTATAAAATGGAATATTTAGATGAGCAATAGCTTCATGTGGGTAAAGGAATAGCGGCTTATGAGAAAAATGATCAGTGAAAAAAAAGTGTGGTGAGATAAAGCTAGAAAATTTAAAGTACCTTGACAGGCATTATGAAGCAAATGTCATTATAAGGAGCAGCACCTGCCAGGGGTCCGTGATACTCTACAATGATTTTTTAACCTGTTTTTAGAATAACGCCTCCCATCTTCCATTTGAAAATAACAAGATATTGTGAGTATCAAACAAAAGTCAAGCAATATAGTAAAGCACACACACAAAAAGAGTAAAATGAAATCGATACCCACATAAAAATAATCACCATCTACTTTAGGTGATATCATTCTTGATTTGCCTCTACACAGAGAGATACAGGATATATATATATATCCTGTGTAGAGGCAAATCCTATATTTTTAAATAAATAGCATTCAGCTAATTTGCTTGTATTTAAGAAACTAAAGTGAACTGAAACAATTGCTGAATAGGTTATTTCTTTTTAGAAATGTTTATTTAAAGTTACCAAAAATTTTAAGGAATTATGTGTTTTTGAAAAAGTTTAGACTGCATCAACTCTCTGCTATGAAAATAAGAGGGCATTAGGCTCCTATAGCCTCCCTTCTCCCATTCCCAATTTATTAGCTATTTTAGGATTTGTAATATTTATAATCTATATCTATATTGTGACTATGATTTCCAGTTTGATCTTGGTTCACCACCAGTTTTTTTTCTACCAGCTCAGCCATCAGAGTTATTTGGTTCATCTTTCCTATCAAATGATTGCCTTAAGAAGGGCACCTGGGTATTGTGTTCTGAGTTCTTACCTGCTTGAGAGAACTTGACACATTTGACAACTTGTTTGGCAATAATACAGTGGAGTCATTATTTTTTCCTACTCAGAACTTTGGAAATATTCCTCCATTGTTTCCTGTCATGGAATCCTGTGGAAAGGAAGTTTGAGGCCCCTTGGTGATTTGCTTTTTCTGCTTGGTGAGGAATTCTTTCTTCATTCTTTAAGTTCAGGATCTTCATCAGGATATGTTTTGATGTCAAGTGTTTTCTGTTGGATTTATGACAACATACTGCACTTTTTTGAGTCGGAGTCTTGCTCTGCCACTAGGCTGGAGTGCGGTGGCACAATCTCAGCTCACTACAAACTCTGCCTCCCGAGTTCAAGCAGTTCCCCAGCCTTAGCCTCCGGAGTAGCTGGGACTACAGGCACGTGCCACCATGCCCAGCTAGATTTTTGTATTTTAGTAGAGATGGGGTTTCACCATGTTGACCAAGATGGTCTCGATCTCCTGACCTCGTGAGCTGCCTGCCTCGGCTTCCCAAAGTGTTGGGATCACAGGCATGAGCCACCACGCCCAGCCAGTGCACTCTTTTAATCTAAAGATTCACTCCTTCATTTCAGGGAAAACTTTCTGTATTTTATCTCCAAATACTTTTTTGGTTCCCTTTTATTTTTGGTCACCAATTACGCCTGTCAGAATATCTTGATACTCTTACATTTATCCTTTCAGGAATTACTCGAATCTCTGTTTTTAAAATTCTTCATTCACTGCATCATTTCAAGCCTTTTCTTCTGTTATCAATTCCATTTTCAACCATGTTTCTAAATTTTAGTGACATTTTCTTATCTCTGCCATCTGCCTTATCTCATTCTGTTGTTTCACCAGCTCCAGAGTGCTTGTTGTATTGAGTTCATGTTTTCTAAGTTCTCTGAGAGCATAACACACCTGTGGGAACTTTGGTTTCTTGGGCTTTTTTTTCCATGTTGGTTTCATCTGTTTCCCACTCCACCCCGCCTGCTTCCTGGCTGTAGCACACTCACATAGTTGCCAGGCCATCTTACTTACATTTGCTCATGTTTAAGGTGGGCAGCTCTGTTCAGACCATGCATTTGTTTTCATACAGTGTTGGTGTATTCTCCTTGACATATTTCTCATCTTATTTGGCATCTATTTCTCTTACCCTGCAGGCTTGTGTTCTATATACTTTACCAATGGATGGCATTGAAAATATCTAACCACCAACATGACACAGACATTGAGTAGACAGAACAGAGGTTGGTCCTAGCTCTGGGCCACGTTACTCCTGTAGTTGCTAGTCTGTGGGGTGATCTGGAGTAGGGGGCTTCTTGTGAGAGGGGCTGGGGTGGCCAGAACAGCATGAGACACTTGGATAAGTGATTCTTTCTGTCATGGTGTGGAAGTGTTTTGATATTTTAATAACCAGCACAGCCACATCAATGTGTACCATCCAAATATGATCCCAGCCTGTTCACGTCTTTATGTCTGTATGGAGAAGGAAGGAGCTGTGTATAGAGGCTTTTACTAGAGGACTGGACTCTGCTCTGTCTTCCAATACTTGCATTAAGTCTTGAACCAGAGTGAATTCTGAATGGAGAGGAGACATATCTACTCTATGTACAGGGGACACAGCCTTTGGAATGTGGGTTTTTCTCCTAATTCAGGGATGAGCTAGTTCCAGTCCCTAATTCATCCTCTGTTTTACCCATCTCTCCCCAGCAAACTCCCTCCCACTAGCCACCCCCACCCCACCCTGCAACATCCCCACTCAAAAGAAGGAAGAGATAAAGATACTCATCCTGCCCCTACACACCAATTAACTTTCCAAAACCTGAAATTTCTATAAGAGTTCTGCATCTTGCAAATTCCCCAGTAGTGGGGGGGATCAGGAACTATTGTTTCTTACCAGAAAAATCTGGTCTTTTTGTTTGACTATTATCTTTTGAAGTTTAAGGCACAAGGACAAGGTTGGGCTCCTTCCATTGCCTGATTACTAGTGAATTTTTTTAACTGAGTTTTACTTTTTGAATTTTTTATTTATTCTGGTTTTTTATGTTCAGCTTTAGGGGATGAAGGGTCTGTGATCTGACCATATTTATCCTAAAAGACCCCACAGTATAATTTTAAAGGACTAAACCAGCAGCTCTGGAGGTTCTCAGTCTGGGCTGCACATTAGAATCACTGGGGAGATTGTAATATCAGTGACAGGCCACATTTCTACGCCTGATTTAAGTGGTCTGGGAAATTCCCAGATATAAATGTTTTTTTTTCCTCTTATTTGCTTGTTTTTTGAGTCCTTCCAGTGACTCTATTGCACAAACAGGGTAAGAACCATGAGCTGAACTTTGCATTCTTATAGTCCATAATTTGATACATGTAAGAACCTATAAAATACAAATATTTTGCATGTGTATTAACAAAGACAAAATATAAAAAAACACGTAAGTTATACTCTGAATGGTCAGTCATTCACAGTATTTCTTGAACAGCCAAGGAAGCAGGAGGGAATAGAAGTATGTAGTTTTGCTTCAAAAATATTTTTATCTAGCTGGCTAACACATCTGAAAGAATCACAAAGCATACTGGCAGTGACGCCCAACTCCTAAGACAGTTTAGGATTTCTACCACGGACGAGAAGGCTCTCTCAGGTGCGGGGCACATTGACTTGAAGGTAAAGTTCATGATTTAATGAGAGAGGTGGTTACACCAATAACCAGAATATAACATCAATGAATTAGTCCAGTTACCTTGAGGTCACACTTCCCATCCCTAAGTTCTAATTCAGAAAGTATCATTTAGAAATGCAGGGGATGTTTGGAGGTAAAATCCATAGTGGAGACTGACTTGAGTCTGGGAGGACTTTGAGGGGCTTCCAGGAATAAGAAAGAGAAAAGGGCTATCAAGTTTGTGAAGGGACTTAAAGCCTGGCATAGAGTCATAGGGCGCATTTTCAGGTTTGGAAGGCCATGGCAGGTTGAAGAGCAGAGAATCCAGAGATCAAGCTGTAGCTGTGCACAGCAGTGGAGTATGGAGGCTGAGGCAGGCCTTGCTGACACAGCAGGTATAGCGAGGAAGTGAGAAAAGAGTTCAGAGTGTGTGGCTTTCTTCCGAGAGACTAGAATAATGATGACTCAACTGACTTGGATGGAAAAGCTTTAGGTGCAACCAAGTCTGGCTTTGGGGATTCAGGTAAAGGTAGGGTATCTAAGGGATGATCAGGAGGCAGGTGGGTCTAGATTGGCGTTCTGAGACCACCGCCCAGGTGCATGACCAGCGCCTGAAGTATAATTGAAGGGTTATCTGTAGGGAGGAGAGCAGAGAGCCAGGTCTAAATCAGGACAAAGTGGAGAATCCTGTCATTTGTCCCAGTGATCCACAGAACTCTGGGGAAGAGGATTGGTCACTGAAGCACAATGATCAGGGGAAAGGGAGGATGAGGGAATTCACTGTCTAAGGTGAGCTCATAAAAGACTCTGAAGCAGGATTTGACTTCACAATATCTAAAAAACCTTTCCAATAAGCTGGACTCTCAAGCCAAAGTAAAAGGTCCTAAAACTGGCCATGCACAAGTGTCAGCAAAGATGTGACAACTTTGTTCTCTGAGGATGATGCATTCATATGGCAAACCATCCCAAACATGATCTGTGTCCTCAGTCCTGATGTCAGAACATCATCGTTCATCAATTCTCCATCAGCCTGAACCACAGTGCTCCAAAGGTGGTTATCTCCATTTCGTACCTCTGGAGAGAAGGAGAATGCTAACAGCAGTAGCAGGATGTGTGTGAATGCATGTGGACACACACATAGGACACGTGTTCCTTTCATAAAAGAGCATTTCTTCTAACCTACCCACATGAGTGTAAGAACAAATAAAAATATCAACTCTAGGGTCATTCTATTCCTTCTTGCTCTTTTGGTTTCTCTACTATAGCACAGATGAGCACAGATATTCCAGGTTTGTCTAGGTTATCATAGAGTGATGGTAGAACAGAAAATGCACCAGTACTTGCAGATTCTGGAGTTAACAGCAAGAGGCATGCACAGCCCCACTACCTTTTCCTCAGCTGGACCCTCATGACCACAAGGCAACCGTACTCCTCTATCCACTGGAAGTTGGGACAGACATCCAAACATGTTCTAAAACCAGCTCTGTTCATCCTCTAGACAGCAGAGGCTACAAGCACCCCAGAGGGTACAGCTGAGAACAGAAATGAACTCCCTTCATATAGCTCCCACCTGAGCACACTCCTCGACGTAGGCACAGAGGCCAGAGGTAGATAGTCCTTACAAAGCCTGCTCCAGTGGTGCGGATATTTCAGATTTATAAGCCATTATGAAAAACATCCTTGGGTTCAGTGGGGTACTACTCATAACTTAGAATAAGCAAAGCCCATACAGACTGACTTCAGGCCTGAAAGGCACTTCCATTCTTACACAGCAAGAGGGATGGTCATGGTGATTCCTCAACATTTCATTTGGGTTTGCTTTAAGATTTGCCTATATTCAGTGTGGAATGACAGATGAGCTTGTCATAGTGATGGGATAGCAGCCCATTAAAATTAGTACAAGTAAAAAGGTCAAGGTAGCATATTATAAAGGTACAGGTTTCTCAAGAAGAGGAACTTTAGGGCAAGGAACAAGGGCCTCCAGAGAGCTGGCACTAGGAAAGGGAAACCAGCCTTCAAGGAAACTTTGCTGGTGTCCTTGGCTATGACATGATTCTGCATCAGTGCCTCTCAGTGTGCCTATGCCATTCTTTCTCTCTACCAGCTTTTTCTTCTTCCTTCTCTTGCACATGGCCCAACATGGCCACCCCAGCGCCGACTCTACTTGACCCTTTTGCTCAAGCACCTACCACTCAACACTTCTGTTTCTCTCTTCTTTCACTCCCTCCCATTCTCAATTCTAATGGACTCTGCTGTTGTGTTTAAAGAGGTGGCTGGAGAGGGCTCAAGTGGGCAAGAATGGGAAGATTCCCTGAGAAGGAGGTAGACAGGAAAGCTCTCTAATGCCAGTCATGCATATCTGCAGGTATCCTAATATCCACAAACAAGTCTATGGGAAGGAAAACCTGACAGGTTCAACACTACTTTGGCATCAAGTGATTTAGGCAACAAAGTGTCTCTTACTGATGTCATCTAATTAAACACACAGCCACTGAAACATTATGCTTAGCAAATTAATCTACTAATTGTTGTACATCTAGTGTCTCTGAAAACAGAATTAAACCAAGTGAAAGAACAGAGCTACCTCTGAAAGGAGCCAGTCTTTCTTGAATGCTTAAAACACCCAGAAGGCAAGGCCATTCCAGAGGCGGTCTGATGCTTCAAAATGACTTTTTGTTTAGGTTTTAAGAAATTGGGGCTGGGCACGGTGGCTCAAGTTGTAATCTCACTTTGAGAGACCAAGGCAGGTGGATCACTTGAGGCCAGAGGCTCAAGACGAGCATGGGCAACATGGTGAAACCCCATCTCTACTAAAATTACAAGCCAGACATGGTAGTGCACACCTGTAATCCCAGCTACTCATGAGGCTGAGGCATGAGAATCCCTTGAACCCAGGAAGTGGAGGTTGCAATGAGTTGATATGGTGCCACTGCACTCCAGACTAGGTGACAGAGCAAGACTGTCTCAAAAAAAAAAAAAAAAAAAAAAAAAAAAAAAAAAGATTTTGGAGTCTGGCTGCCTGGATTTGTAGCCTGGCTCTCTTCCTCCTAGCTGTGGGATCTTAGGCAAGGGGCTTCCCCATTTGCCTCAGTTTTCCCGTCTGTAACCTGAGAATAACAACAGTATCTGCCTTATGGACTTATTAGGAGGATGAAATGTGCTTGTATTTTTAAAGGAATTGGATTGATACCCAGCAAGTCACGTGTGTTCCATAAATTATACTTCTTACTTACATATTCAATTAGGCAGAAAACCACACAAAAATCTTTAAGAACTTGATAAAATACTTTAAAAATAAGTTTATTATAACTAACGAATATAAAATCTGACAGGTATTTTTAAACATTTTTGCAAAAAAATTAAAACCCTCCCCTGCCCCCCTTCCCCACAAGATATAGACTAAGGACTTGGACAGAGAAACAATACAAACCTCAACATGAAACTGTCATTCATCAGTTGGTCCTAAAAGGTTCCAACATACTCTATTCTAAGTAAAGGTCCATTAAATTAAGAAGTTAACAAGCCACTTGACACTTTTGAGTTTAACTTGCTTCCTACTCTGATTATGATGTTCATTCAAAATGCTGAGGGACAAGAACAAGTAACGTTAAGACTGCACGAGACAGATATTCAAAGTGCATAAATCTATGAAACCACATTCATAAGAATACTAGGAGTGGAATTAAACAGTGACTAAAAAAATTAATCCAAGGAAATCTATGTACATTTTAGCCTTTGGCATCTGGTCTATCATATTTCTTCTTTATGTAGACATTAATTTGTTAAATCTATTAGCCAGATTAAATTGATCTGAACACATTTCTCATATGACACAGATTGTCCACAGCCAATTTCACATGAGGTAGTTGGGCTGTTTAATGACATTCTAGTGAAATTCGCATGATACATGGGAATCATACATTAAACATGCCACGGAACTGGCTCATAGCCTTCTGGGAAACAACAGAAGTACTTCTACAGCATCCTTCCTATCAACACTGACTCCACATACACCTATAAATAGACACACATACACAGGGAGTCTGTGTGGTAAGATCAATTTTGTTAGGGGTATCAGCCATCCCAGGGTGGTTTCTGCTTCTAAGGTACAGGGAGGAAATACTGACCACACTTTAAAATATATGAAATATTGAGAACAAGCAGGATATTATTCTTACATTCTCACATAGATTAGCGGAAAACATTTCTTCACTCTGGAACAGGAGTGATTAATGTGGGAAACAAAAAATTTTAAAGCCTTTTGCATTACAGAGTAGTGGTATGTTTTTTTCCTTTTAATTAAAGGCTATATAAAAACAGCAGAGGAGAAAGATCAATGCATGCATCAACTGTACCAGAGAGGCACTGTTAATGACTGTTTAATCATGCCCTGGAGTGCCTGAATGCAGCAGTGCAATGAGAAATCATGCAAACGGTCACTGTATACAGGACTATTGACTGTCTGAGACAGGATGGGAATTGGGAACATTTACAGGGAAGGTCTAGTAATCAGTACATCTATGGAATTGTTGAAATCACTCCTAATGACCTTGTAATACAGATAAACGGTCTTAAAATACCATTAGACAGCTAGTGAATTGTTTTTATGAAATTACTATGAAACCCCTGAGTAAGCAACTGCAGATTACAAAGGGACATACAGAAGTAGAACATATTTCTGATGAAAACATCCTACATACAATTCATAGGAACACAAATGTACCATACATCATGAAGCTTGTGTAGAGACCTTACAAGATCACAAAGACCATCTGAAGTCAGGCCCTCTAAGACCAAGCACATTAGCTCAGCTGACAGAACAATGGTTGAAAATATATTTTACTTATAAATTCTACATCTAAAAATTTTAAAATTTAAAAAAGGTTGATAGATTATCTTAAAAAAAGAAATGAAACATGAGGATGGGAGAGCTGAATAGTTGTAAAACCTGTGACTAAAGTCAGAACAACTGATTTTAATCAATCATTAAGAAATGCACCATTATATCACCAAGTTCTTGTAGGACATGGTAGTTTAGTAGGAAAAAAAAAAAACTTGAAAATTTCCTCCAGAAAGTTCCCCAAGTATCTCACATCATCGTCTATTGCTTATTACCCTCTGACTCTATTGCCTTATCTGATATTTCTCCATATGTTTAATTTTCACAATCAGACTAAGTTTTCTTAAAAAAAAAAAAACAAATCTCTTACTTCAGCTCTTTCCCTCACTTCCAATTTAGTGAGGAAAAATGTACTTTACTTATTTGGTCCCTATCACATATTTCTAATTGAAAACACTTTTCTGAAAATATAAAGTTTAAAGTATCAACTTTTTGTTAATATATATGGAAAGCAAAAATCAAAAGGAGAAGAGTGCAGATTTTTCCAGCTGCACTCCCCTAATAGATCATCTTTCTTAGGTGCCCCATGTCGTGTCATTCACCTGCTTTCACCTACAAATGGGAATATGGGCTCCTTCTTAAGAAGCTCTTGCAATCTGGGGAGGAGGGAACCAAATTCCCACTGACTGAGCACCTCGCCCTGGACTAGGTTGGTGCCGGATGCTCTACATACATGCTAGAAGCTGCTCCTGAGAAATGGGGCAGAACAAACAAAAGCAGGGGTAGATCTGGTGTGCTGATGGCGATACCACTGGCAATTTTTGTAGCAAAGAAGAGAGGAAACCAACAAGGCTGGACTACAGAGTTCTGAAATTCCTCATCATGGAATATGACATTGGGGGACGTTTAATAATCAAAATGACATGCAAATAATGATGAGAAGGTGCCTCAAGCCACTACTTATAGATCCTAATGAGTACTACCCTTCAAAGTCAAGGTCTTGGGCCCACAGGCTCAACATTCTGTGAGAGCTTCTCTTCTGGAACTCCCTTCAGAGCTACATCAAGAGCCAGTGAGAAAATCATCTCCTCCTCTTAGTTATAATTTGGTTTCACTCCCAAAAGGAATCTCTCCAATTTAACATTTTTCACCAGCATTAACTATAAGGAATCTGACTTGCTTTCAAAAGTCAAGAGACTTGCCATCATTGAAAATATTTTGCTTAATTCAACAAATATACCCTGATCCCTACATAAATACTGGCTTCTACTGTGGGGAGAAGTGCAGGCATGATGAAATTCTGTGTGTGGAGATGTCTCGTAAGGGGTTAGCCTAATGTTATTTATTCATGTCTAATAATACCGAGTAGACCAATTTCCTTTTTCTTCCAGTTCTCTCTAAAGGTTATGCTAGAAAAATAATCCTAAAAATGCTTTGAGCAGTGAGAGCAGGGTGATTATTCTGCCAACAAAATACTAGTTTTCTCATCTCCTCTCACAGTAATGTTGAAAGCAAACTTAGGTGTCCCAGCTTGGAAAGTGACTACACATCAGCACAAATTATGACTTTAACTAAAACAGAGAAGCACATACTGTGAAGTTCTGACTATGCTAAGGTTCAGGTTAAGCTGAATTTATTGTTTAGTATTAGGTTCAATTTCTACATATTTTTATTTAAAGATCCTCAGTTCCTTAAGCAAACTTTTATGTATCTTAGGCAAACTTAATATGCTCCAGTGGGGAAAACACCTATTAAAAAAATATCACCCTCTTTCTACAGATGTGAAAAAGGGTAACTGGAAAATGTAACTTACTCAAGCTTTTCTGTCTGATCTGGGTTCTCAATGATCCCAGAGAATATGAAACCCCTCGTTCCCAGCAAATTGAGTCGTGCACACCTAGGCACTACCTACACAAAAGCAAAATGGGCATGCTGAGCAGCTTTCCTTTTGAGTGTATTCGGAGCCTCAGTGGCAAACCTGAGGTATTTTAAGAGTGCTACCTCTCCAAGAGACCACAGAGTTCACCTGAGGTGACAGGGAGCACCAGCAGCTGTTTAGAATGATCACGTTGCACAAGTCTAACAACCACCTGGTAGCATCCCTTCTATGGACACAATGCCTAAAACATCCTCATTCAAAATAAAGCAAAAATTGGCTGCTTTTTCTTTTTCCCTTTTAGGAGGCTATGTTGAGGGCAGGGACTATCCCTGAGTCCTGCCATCATATTCATACCAATCAGAAAAGGAGATCCATACTCACTGCTCATGAGAGTGGTAGGGAAAAAATACACACACACCTTGGCAAAATATGAAATAAATAATGAACATCATTTTAATACCCCCCTTCTCCCTAGCGTTAAAACATGTGATGTTGATTTTTGGAGTTTAAGTATTTTCCAGAAGTCTTTATGTGGGCAAAATGCCCAATTAATTTGAGCTAAATAAATGTTCATTTGTTTAAAGACAGACAAAAGGCAAAACCAATACCCCTCCCTACATAAACTTCTTGATTCAAGAGAGAATTCTCTCCATTCTAGAGATCCGCAGAAGGAACAGCATCATCTAGAGATGATACTTGACTCAACCAAGCCTCTCAAAGGACCTGCTACCCTGGGTAACTACCTTATGCTGCAACTTACCTTCCTGCTACTAGAAGGAAGTCGCCTCTAACAGGGAAGGTACCCATGGCTTCTCTCCTATGCACCCTGGAAGCAGCATGGTCTACTGAGACCATGGCCAGGGTTGGGGCATCACACTGTGCAGAAGAACGCCCATGCAACATTGTTTTATGAAATACTTAAGTCTCATCTTTGAACTATGACACTGTCCCAAAGCTTTTGAGATTGATAAAACAGCTGCATTTTGCCTGCTGTGCACTTTTGGTGATTAAACCAAGACTGATCGGTTCAGAGCCACGGCCCCTGAATGCAATGCCAAGGCCTACTGGCTGGGTGTCAGTGCTGGCTCAATTTAGAATATTGCTGAGTAAAGTTGCTCCACTTCGCACTCTCCATTTAGCTACTTTATTTAAATGGCGGCCTCCTCCTCTTTGAAAAAAAGGATGTATCATTTAGTTGAAGGAAACTGGGAATTCTATAAACTAGAATTTAATCTAGTTGCTCTTCAATACTGTGTGCAGAAGAACCATGTATAAAGTTTACTGAAATGCAGATTCCTATAGCCCACCACCTAGATTCTGGTTCTTTAGGTCAAAATAAGGCCTGGGAATCTGCTGTTTGAATGAGCACTCCATATGACTTTGATACAGACGCAGTCCAGGTCACACGTGGAAATTACCTGGCTCTTCTACTTATAAACTATGTGACTGTGAACAGATCCCTCAATTTCTAAACCTTGCTTTTGAAGTGGGGTAATAATCCCTTTGAGTATCATTCCTTGTGATGTCCCATTGAGATAATGCATGGAGAACATGTTGGTACATGGTAGGTAGTTGCGAGGTGTCATTTCAAACGAGCTGTCTCGCCTCTCTCAAATTCTCCCCTCCAGCTTGGGGTTAGGGCACACCATTAACCTCAGAGCAGCAGTCTCATGCCTCTCAACAAGGATGGGACTCCTGTCCATGTCTTCTTCACCTCCCAAAATTTCATGGTCATGTGAATGCTCTAAACATTTTTACTTTGCAGGCCCTTATCACTGACAGTTACAGTGAAGAGGGTCCACTGAAGAGCATCTAGGAATAGCAAACTCCACACAGCTTCAACAAAGCAGCTTATACTACCTCCAAGTGTTTAGTCTAATTCTAAGTTGGCTGAAACAGTGGCTATGAATTATGGTACTTAATACAAAACCTGATTTTCAGCTTGGGTTTGGGTTCATTAAAACTAAAACCTAAAAACAATACACAGTACAGCAAATTCATTTGTTAAATCTGCTCTTATAACTTGCTGTTCAAGTCTATAACACCTGACCATTTGGCTTCCAGTAGGCCTGCTGAACTGAAATATATAGCACCTTGATCTTTAAATACACAAAACACATATGCATTTTAAAAATTATATATAAAAGCACTGGGTTTTGCCTCCTCCTGTCCATCCCCCGAAGTGAAGGGGTTAGAGAGGGCTGAGGCTGTTGCTGGAAATTAAGTAGGGCAACACAACACTTGAGCACTTTATTCCCTGAAGTTAGGAGGTGCTGCCCAGCAGCCATCATACCACCTCATCAGACTCCAGCCCGTGGACCTCATATAAAGTGTCCAGTATGGCCAGCTGCTTCTCCATGGCAGGGAGGTAAAGGCTGAGGTCCCTCTGCATCCCAATACTGAAAGCTTCTTTCTGGTGGTCACCTTCCTTTATGGTTAATGCGGCCACAAAATCTTCATAGGATGGAGCTGCCCTTAAAGCTAACTGCAAAAGAATCACCCATGAATATCTGCATCAGGTCTCTCACACACATATTTTTATGCATGTGCGCATGCACCCCACACTTTCACACATACAAACAGCTGAGAAAAGCAAGAGTAAAGAAATACGACTACCCTTCTAATTTGTGGACTCTCTAAAATTATGTTTTAAGGACCAATTCAAGTAACTTAAAGGCTCGAAAAAGCAAGTATGTACTTGGGCCACCTTCAAGATAAATAACGCTACCACATCAGGGAATGCAGAGAGAAAGAGTTTGAGAAAAGGTCTCTTCTGATCCACAATGTGATTCAGACTACTGCCCTCAAATCCTCAGAATCTATATGCATGTTGCCATCATGGTCTTTATTCCCACATGGCCAGTCTTCCAGGGCACCTCATTCTCTTATTTGTATTTCATCTCCATATAGATTTCTTTGCCTATCTTCTATTTGCCCCGTATATGAACAATATTTCCTTTGTGCTCTTGAATACTTGCTAGAAAGGAAGGCAGCTAACATTTGTTGTCTGCTTGTGCGCAGATGCTTTAACATAGTTTATTCTAGTTAATCTTTATAAGACCCCTGTATAGTTTTTACCTCTATTTTATATATAAACGTCACATAGCTACTGAGTGCCAGGGCTAGGATCTGAACTTGGATCATCTCTGTGTGTTTCAACCACACCACCATACTATGCCACTTCCCCAACAGATTTCCTAGGCTCCTTATCCTTCTCTTCCTTTGCGGGCCAATATTTCCTAAGCTTGCTAAAATCTGTTTTCTGGCATTCACTAGATCTCAGCAGAGGCTTTTTGGAGAATCTTGAATTATCACTCCACAGGTGCTTTTCGGATCTGCCTTATATTTTAGAAGTCTTTGAGAATAAACCCTCCCCATTTTTGCAGTAAGAGAGTAACTCTCATTATCATACAGTGGCTAAAGCACAGACTTAGATAAAGCAGACCTGGACTTGAGTCTCTTTCACATACTAGAGTTTGAGGAATTTATGCAAAGTGCTTAACTTCCTAGAATCTCAGTTTCCTTATTTATAGAAGAAGACTAATACAATTTTCCTTATTTTAAGAATTAATGGGATATGTAGGAAGTGTTTAGCCCACTGCCTGGCACATGATAAATACTTAGATAATGGTAAAAGTACAAAGGAATGGGAAAACTGAAAATGAAGAGAAGGCAGTTATCCAAAAACATAATTCAAGAAAATCTCCCAGAACTGGAGGATAGGAGTCTTCAGATTTAAATACCTAACCAAGTGCTCAGCATAATGAATGATAAAGACCTAAAGGGCACATCATGAAATTTCAGAATGTGGGATAAAGTAAACATTCTAAAACATCTCGAAGGTGACAAGGAACAGATCCTATGTAATCTATACGTCAAGCACTTAAAATAACATCTAGTTCATGTCAAGTGCTCAAAACTAAGCTGTGGTTGTAGCTCTTGGTATTCGACACAGCAGTTCTACTTCTAGGAACCTATTTTGAGGAAATAAGAGTTTTAGTTAAAAATGCATATAAGCAGATACCTGTTTTATTCTATTTATTCATCATTCCTCTGATACCAGATTTTACAATAGTAACAGTGGAAGCTGGAGGACAATAGAGGAATGCCTTCAAAATTTGGAGGGAATTTATTTACCTAGAATTCTATACTCAGCCATCAGCACTCTAGATAAAAAAGAGGGAGAATCGCCGGGCGCGGTGGCTCAAGCCAGTAATCCCAGCATTTTGGGAGACTGAGGCGGGTGGATCACGAGGTCAGGAGATCGAGACCATCCTGGTCAACACGGTGAAACTCCGTCTCTAATAAAAATACAAAAAATTAGCTGGGCATGGTGGCGCGTGCCTGTAATCCCAGCTACTCAGGAGGCTGAGGCAGGAAAATTGCCTGAACCCAGGAGGCGGAGGTTGCGGTGAGCCGAGATCGCGCCATTGCACTCCAGCCTGGGCAACAAGAGCGAAACTCCGTCTCAAAAAAAAAAAAAAAAAAAAAGAGGGAGGATCAATATTGAGTTCAACTGTCTAGTCTGACTGAAGAGAAACCAAAAAGATGAAATGAAGGCTATTTAGTGACCAAGATGGAGGCAGCCATGTTGCTTGAAATGGGTATCAGCTCAGTATAGTGAGTATAACTGCTGGAAGATCAAAAGGTCACTATTTGGCTGATAAATGAGTCAGATTCCTTGGAGGTAAACAATGTCTCCCTCAGCAACTGAAATTAGTTAACATGAATTTGGCTCTGCAAGTTAGCATGTTAGAAAACTCATAACCCTTCCGAAGTAGGGATGACTTGGAGAGTAATAGAAGAGAGAGTGAAAGGGCCGATATGGCTATAGACTTAATTCTTCTATTGATAAGGCTGTTCTCAAATGCATCACATAATTTATTTTCTTAAAAACCAGCACCTTTAAAAATTATTGGCAATAATATTTAAAGTCTTCAAGATGTTTTTACCCTACAACCTTGGGTATATTACTTCATTGCTTTGTGTCTCATGTTTCTCTGTCTATAAACAGGAAAAATAATGGAATTTATCTCAGGGTTATGAGACTGAGAAATTTATATATGTCAAGCACTTAAAAGAACATCTTGTACATGTTAAGTGCTCAAAATTGTAAACTGTGGTTGTAGTTCTTGGTATTCAACACGCAGATCTACTTCTAGGAACCTAAGAGTTTTAGTCAAAAATGCATATAAACAGATGCTGTTTTATTTCTAACCTGTTTTATTCTAAACTTAGAGCAGCTTAACTCTCTCATACAGAGGACTAAGCAAATAAATTATGACATCTCCATACTAGGAAAATATTATACAGTCACTAAAAATAGTGTTTTTTTCCAAAGACTCTTTTATGGCATTTAAAAATGATCACGATAGAATATATTCAGTTGGGGGGATATAAAATTATACCACAAGCTAAAAGTACATTTTTTTCTACTGCTAGAGTGCCTGGTACACAACAGGTGTCCAATAGCTACATGGTAGCTATTATGATTATAAAAGGTATATTGAAAGTAAAGGTAAACAGTTTGTAGCTCCATTTGGTCAAGCACCTATCCCAGTGAACAGTGAATGGGACATGGAGCTTTAATCTCCATGCTTTCAAAAAATATTTCATTTTCACTAATATTTGATTTCTTGCACTCTACATTCTTCCCACTTTACCTGCATCCTAATAAAGCATGACCTAAACAGTTCTTTCTTTAGGCAAACTATGTATCCTTTACATCAGTAAAAAATATCATCTGCAAGGCTACTTTATTCCCCAACCTTCCAAAGAATGTGAGTGCATTCTATAAGGTTTTCTGGTATACAGCTGCATGATTAACTTTTCATGACTAGATTTGACTAAGACTGACCTTTCTCTGGATGGGAAGAATCAAAGAGTGTTAATGCTGACATAAAGGAGCCAACTACTACTGCTGTTTTATAAAGCAGGCTAAGTAATTTCCCCAGGAGACTAAGAGTCTCAGGTTTGTGTTCTTCCAGTTAACCATGCTGGGAAGAAGCGGGTGGTGGGTAATCGCAGCCAAAACACATGAATATAAACACCTTCACAATGAAAATAACTGGCTAAGAAGAGATTTCTAGCCTTAGCCACTGGCACGCCCAATACAGTTAAAATTCAAAGACAAAATTCAATTAGGGGGAAAAAAAATCAACTAAGACCTAAGAATTAAAAGTATTGAATACAATGGGCAGCAGAGGGAGCTATAAGGTTGACTTCATCACCTGAATGATTATTTTCCTTCAGTGATAGGTATTTAGGATAGCTGCTTCCTACCTACTTCTGCTAGGATACTTAAGCTTTTTACTACCTTATCAGAAAAGCAACCACTTAGGAGGCAAATCTTCCCAAGGTCATTAGAATTGGCTGGGGTAATTAGAATTTGCTAGGGTAAAGAATCAAATCTCTTATTCATATTTCTTTTATAGTCTTTGCTATTTTAGACACTTTTTATTGCTGACATTTTCACACACCAAAGGCCTATAAATGTAAATGAAATAAATAACATTTTTTTCTTATTCTCAAAAACAAAGCAAACAGAAACACACACACACACACACACACAACCCCTTGTTTCTGACAATAATGACTAGATAAGAAGAGATTTCTAGCCCTAGCCACTGGCACACCCAATACAGTTAATGTTAGGAGACAGAGGATCACTTACCGCAAAAACCCCTCGAACTACCCAGCCATGGTGTTGCCGCAATGTTTTACCATATGCGTTATCTTGAAAAGAAGAAAAACTCCATGAGGAACACTTTCATCAGAATCTGATGTGCTATTTGTATAATGTAATTTTTTTGTTTTTTAAGAGACAAGGTCTTGCTCTGTCACCTAGGCTAGAGTGCAGTGATGTGGTAATAATTGCAGCCTTGAACTCCTGTGCTCAAGTGATCCTCCTTAGCTCCTCGAGTAGCTAGGACTACAGGTGTGGGTGACCATGCCCAGCTAATTGATTTTTAATTTTTTGTAGAGATGAAGTCTCGCTATGTTGCCTAGGCTGTTCTGGAACTCCTGGGCTTAGGCAATCCTTCCATCTTGCCCCCCCAAAGCATTGGGATTACAAGTGTGTGCCACCGTGCTTGGCCATATTTGTATAATGTACATAGTAGCATGATACTACTGGTATTTGGAAATGACGGAAAAAAACTAATAACGAGGGCCGGGCGCGGTGGCTCAAGCCTGTAATCCCAGCACTTTGGGAGGCTGAGGCGGGTGGATCACGAGGTCAAGAGATCGAGACCATCCCTGTCAACATGGTGAAACCCCGTCTCTAATAAAAATACAAAAAATTAGCTGGGCATGGTGGCACGTGCCTGTAATCCCAGCTACTCAGGAAGCTGAGACAGGAGAATTGCCTGAACCCAGGAGGCGGAGGTTGCGGTGAGCCGAGATCGCGCCATTGCACTCCAGCCTGGGTAACAAGAGCGAAACTCCGTCTCAAAAAAAACAAAAACAAAAAAAACCTAATGAGATTTTTCAACCCCAAAAATTTAAAGCAGGAAAAAAGCCCACATGGATTTTTTTTTCTTTTTTTTTTTTTTAAAGAAACACAGATACTTCTACTCTTACCCTGGGTCAGTCAATATATCTGAACTTCAGTTTATTATGGTGGAAAAGGGTCAATACATGTAAAGACACAGAGGAGGAGGAAAGGTTATTGAAAAATTAAGACAATAGAATTAGAAATACTTTGAAATGTTGTGTGACCCTGAGCCAATCCCTCAGCTGCCCTCTCTAACCATCTGTTTCTTCCTTTGTAAAATTATCTCTAAGGTTCTTTCCAATTTTAACATTCTATTCTGGGATGCCAAATGTTTGTCCTAAATGGCCCTGTGACCCTGGATATACAGTATTAAAAGCTAGAAACCTTCAAAAATATTTATGAAAAAAAGTCTTGAAGTTATTAAGCTAAAGCAATCGGTGAGAACTATATTAATAAAAGTCATTCATGTTTTATACTTTAAAGATAACATATAATTTTTATCCCAATTTTTTTTTTATTTTTATTTTTTGTTTGTCCCAATGTATTTTAAAAGGAGATTTTGAAACTGGCATATAATAATTTTAATTATGAAAAAAATCCCAAGAGCCAGATGGATGCATAAACTTTGAATAATTCAATATATGCAAAATTCAAAATGGATTTCTCCACAGGAATAAATGCATTCTCAGGAGGCACAGATCTGCATCACCATGGTGCATTTTTATTTCAATGTTCCACTTTATTTCCTAAGCATCATCTCCAGTAGCTACAGGGCACTCATTCCTATATTAACAGCACAGTGTACCATGGGGGCTATTTGACCTTCTTCATGCTAGCACAAGTACTACCACCATTTTATGGATGCTTAGGTGACATTATAAGGCTACAAAAATATTTTCAATTCTAACAAGAGCAGGTAAATAGACACTAAAACCACAAGTACAAGTTCCTATGCAGTGAAAAGCAATGTGGTACACAGGACACTGCCAAAGGAAGTCAGGTATTTATCTGCGTTTTACTGGCCAAAATGGCACTGTCACGTGACTGCAGATTCAACACAGTTTACAATCAACTCAAGCCTTCCAGCTTTGAAATTATGTTATTCTAGTCAACTTTGTTTTAAAAACTGGAGTGAGGCCGGGCACGGTGGCTCAAGCCTGTAATCCCAGCACTTTGGGAGGCCGAGGCGGGTGGATCACGAGGTCAACAAATCGAGACCATCCTGGTCAACATGGTGAAACCCCGTCTCTACTAAAAATACAAAAATTAGCTGGGCGTGGTGGCGCGTGCCTGTAATCCCAGCTACTCAGGAGGCTGAGGCAGGAGAATTGCCTGAACCCAGGAGGCGGAGGTTGCGGTGAGCCGAGATCGCACCATTGCACTCCAGCCTAGGTAACAAGAGCAAAACTCCGTCTCAAAAAAACAAAACAAAACAACTGGAGTGAAGCTTTATTAATACTTTTAGTATATCCTACTATTTCAATTTTATGTATTCAAATCTGCACAAAATGCAATTATTATATAAAAGAATATACTCAATATATATTGCAGTAATTTTATATAAAAGACTGCACATGTGAAATACAACAACAGATTCCCCTGGCTCTCTGAAGTTTAGGAATACATTGGAATGCCAGCATCCAGTGTGCTAAAGCTAAAGCAGAAGCAGTAAGTGATAACTAATACATTCAAGTATGGATAAGACTCCTAGAACCCAAGATTAAATTTAACTTTTTTCTTAGGAGAACAGCCTGCATAAACTAAGAGCTGTTCAGGCTTCATGTTAGCTTCTTTAGCCAGACAGACTCCATCTTAGCTTCTTCACTTTAGTTATTTTCCCACCATTAAGTATGTAACTGTAGTATGTAGCTGGGGCAGGCTAACACTGGGCACATCCAGGAATGCATTTGCTAATAAAAGGCTGAGTTAAGCGGCTTCCATGCAGAGTTAAGTGGATTCCCAGCAGAGCCTGGGAACGCAGGTACTGTCAAGTGCCCAGAGCCCCCATTATCTATAAGCTGTATGTCTTTTACAACAGCCTTAGCCCTTTCACCTGGCACTGTTTTATTTCTCATATAGTAGGTTATCTTTTAACTTTTTGCTTACTCTGCTTCTGTAAAAAATTTGCTTCAGCTAGGTTCCCCCTCTCTTTTAAAACTAGGGTATAAAAGACCACCTAGCCAGGCGCGGTGGCTCACGCCTGTAATCCCAGCACTCTGGGAGGCCGAGAGGGGTAGATCACGAGGTCAAGAGATTGAGACCATCCTGGTCAACACGGTGAAACCCCGTCTCTACTAAAAATACAAAAATTAGCTGGTCATGGTGGCGCACACCTGCAGTCCCAGCTACTCAGGAGGCTGAGGCAGGAGAATTGCTTGAACCCAGGAGACGGAGGTTGCGGTGAGCCGAGATCACGCCATTGCACTCCAGCCTGGGTTAAAAAAAAAAAAAAAAAAAACCACCTAACATTTTCTTAGATGCCAAGAAAATTCTGGGCATTAGCTGCCTCTCGGTCACAGGCATAATAAAGGACTCATAATTCAATCTCAAAGTATGGCACATTCCTTAACTTGCTTGGGTACAACACTTAGAACCCAAAATTAAATTTAACTTTTTTCTTAGGAGAACAGTCTGCGTAAACTAGGGCATGGTCAAAGATACATGTCTTCAAGTAAACCAAACAAAACCTAGGTGATTTTCTGTAAGATATGTGGCATCAGGGAAACTTCAGATGGCATGTAAGACCTTAGTGAGGATATCCCATGAAATGTGAAGAAAGGGGTTGCTGACTCACAAAGTGTGCTGTACAGATGGGAGAGAATACTAGGTACAGCCTCTGATAAAAACCAGCAACACAACCAAATGTTCAACCATGTGAGCAGCCATCTGGGCTAGCAAGAAGGTGTACAGGTCCACAGAAAACATCCTGAGGTGAGTTACCTCAGGGGTAAGTTATACTTACTTTCTTCTGACAGTATTCCAGGCAAGGCATTAAATGCCATTATAAATAAATACCATTAAAATCTGCTGGTGGATATCTACCATGAACACCTGCTCCATTCAACAAGAATCCAGGCCAAGTCTACCGCACAGTAGTATCTTTAGGTGATTTAAATTCAGTCAATTCCCTGTCCTCAAGAAGTTGACGGCTTATAAAAGAGCCAGTCATTTAACAATCGCTATTGTATAAGTCAATAACTGCTAGAGTAGATATCTGTATGCAGTGCTATAGGAACAGAAAGAAGGGAGAAATTAATCTACCCTAGGATAGGGGGGAGGTGTGTGGACACAAAGAATTCTCAGAAGGAATCCTGAAGCTGGGTAGGGTAGAGAGAAGGGTGGTGGATGGTGCTGCAGACAGTAAGTACCACAGCGTTATGAGAGGTCATGGCATGCTGGGCAATGGTGAGCAAAATTCACTGGATCTGAAGAACACTAGAGCTTGAGGACTGGGTTGGGGCCAAATTGTGAACACCTTTATCCATCATGTCAAAGATTCTGATCTTCCTGAGGCATAGTGGAAGTTTTGAAAAATAAAACATTCAATGCTTTTTTTGTTTCACGATTCATTTCTGTTGTTGAAAATAAAAAAATATATTTTAAAAGGAAGAACTAAAGAAACCTATAATCCTTTCTCCCAGAGATAACCACAGTGGACATTCTGGGAAAATATTCTCTTAGTTTTTTCCCCCTGTACAGAGAATATTACAGGGGAAAAAAACTAAGGCAATATTTTCTCTTCTGTTAGCAAAGTCATGATCATTCTGATTCAGAATTGTGGTAGGGAAGCAACAAGATGAAGTTCATACTTCTTTACAGTCTGGATCAAATACAGCTGTCCTGGTGTCTAAGCCTCCAGCTCCAAGGCCCACCTGAGTGGACAGACTGCTTGTTTAAAAGAGCTCTAGATTCGGTGCTATACCAACCTCAGAGACCTTATGCCTTTCCTATATGTTGCCATTCAAGTTAACCATTCAAAAAGGCATAGATACTCTTTTCCAGGCCCTCTTCTAAAAGACAGCAAGAAGACAAAGACGCTGTGAGTCCAAAAGCACGGGCAGCCTGGCTTAAGGATGGGAGACTGTTTGTACAGCAGTACATCTGTGTCTTCCCACCTGGCTCTAGTAGACAAAGCAGTTATTCCTTGTTGTACTTATACCTTGCCAGAGGAGAGTTTCACCGGGCAAAATGTGGGCCAGATGATCGAATGGGATAAGACAGTGTCAAAAGAATTTGGGCTGCGTCTTGACTGAGGAGACCACTGCTGCAATTTAAAGCCAAGAAATGAAATAAAAGTCATTTAAAAAAAAAAAAAAAAGGCCGGGTGCGGTGGCTCACGCCTGTAATCCCAGCATTTTGGGAGGCCGAGGCGGGTGGATCACAAGGTCAAGAGACTGAGACCATCCTGGTCAACATGGTGAAACCCTGTCTCTACTAAAAATACAAAAAATCAGCTGGGCATGGTGGTGTGTGCCTGTAATCCCAGCTATTCAGGAGGCTGAGACAGGAGAATTGCCTGAACCCAGGAGGCGGAGGTTGCGGTGAGCCGAGATCACGCCATTGCACTCCAGCCTGGGTAACAAGAGCGAAACTGCGTCTAAAAAAAAAAAAAAAAGACTTTCCAAAAGTCCTCAGCTGACTTCTGGGGCTGCAAATATCCCTGCCATGTGAGACTGACTGCATTAAAATAAGATGAAGTCTAAGCCTGACCTATTTTGGTTACCTAGCGAAGATTAGATAATGAAATACATTAATCTTCACTGTAATACCCATTCATTATCATAATGCATGTTCTATAATCTGGGAGTATTTTTGGCCTCTGAAAGACATAAATGATACCCTTCTCCCAGTTATCTGAGATGTGTCAGTTCCCCAGAGACTGAGTCAAAATTTCCAAGTAGGAATTCTTGACAGTCACCTTGCTCAATTGTCTTCCTTTTGGAAATGAAGATATGGAAGACCCAGAAAGGCAGTCACTTGCCCAAGGTCACAAAGTTAAAATCAATGAGATCTGGGGGCACTCTTGTTGCATCACACCATTCTGTCAAAAACCTGGTGTTTACTCTTTGTAAACAATGTAATAAAAGTGAAAAATATGCCTTTTCCAATTTTTTTCTGAAAGAATTGGCACCTTATTCTCATTATGTAAACAGCACAGATTTCATTCATTTACTATAACTCAGAAACTTGCTATCACGTATTTAGAGATTGCCTAAACCCTTTATAGTAACTGAGAGAACAACCCTTCCATTACTGTTGGTGGACGACCATTCTGTCCAGGAACTATGTATAGGAAAGTGTTTTTCTACTGTACACCTATAATTGGTAAAGTTATTTTAGCTTGTAGAGAAGATGAGAGAAATGCCAATCTAAGTCTTAAGAGAAAGACTGGGAAGTAGTTAACCAAAGCCAGGAAGGGCAGAATTACTCACAGTGCTAAGGAAATGACAATCATAGCTCTGCAAATGTGCTCAACTAGACAGTTCTGAGGCAAGAATTAGGAACTAGGAGATTTTGAAAGCAGATAGTCAAGTTTAGCAGGAGGCTGGTGGGAAACAGGCACTGAGGAAACGTGCTGGCCCTAAAGTCCTATGACTTCTAGGGAGAACAGTCCAGTAACTCACTTACAATAGTAAGAACCTTCATCCTGTAATTCAAGTCTTTTTAAAGCCTAGGTGGGCAAAAGAACTATGGCCCAGAATATGGAGTCTAAAACAGATCTCTCTCTCTCTCTCTCTCTCTCTCAAAGTCAGTATTACATACAAGTGGGGAAAAGAATGGGTGATCTAATAAATGCTGCTAAGACAACTGGCTTTCTAACTGGAAATGTTAAAATTATATCCCTATCTTAACACCATTGACAACTTCCAGGAAGATTAAAGACATAAATATGAAAAGCAAACCTACAAAAGTTTGAGAAGAAAATGTTTGAGAAGAAACTATCAGAGAACATCTTTGTGACCTCAAGGGAGAAACAGATTCCTTAAACAAGATATAAAAAGTACAAGCCACAAAGAAAGAATGACATGTTTGATTACATAAAAACTGAAACTTCTGTATACTAAAAGATACCATAAATAAAGAGCAAAGGCAAGCCACAGACTGACAGAAGACATTTTAACTCATAACTGAAAAACATTAATACCCAGGAAATATAAAGAACTCCTGGGAATTGATAAAGAAAACCTAGGAGAAAAGTGGTCAAAGTACGTAACAGGCAACTCACTGAGAAGGAAAACTGACAATGAAGACAGGAAAAGCTGCTCAACCTTACTAGTAATCTAAGAACAAAAATTCTGGCAATATTATATCATTTTATAGCCATCAGGCAGAAATTTAAAAGGCTGACAATGACAGGTGCTAAAAAGAATGTGGAGTATTGGGAACTCTCACTACTCTGCTGATAATTACAGACTTTGGACAACAATTTGGTAGTATCTGGTCATGTGGTTCGGCTACTGTATTATGTACTACAGCAGCAGTTCCCAGTATAGTCCCCAAATCAGCAGCCTCAGCATTTCCTGGGAACTTGTTGGAAATGCAAAGTCTCGGTCTCACGTCAGACCTACAGAGCAATCTGTGTTTCAAGGAACATTCCAGGTGAGGCTAATACAGGCTAGAGTTTGAGAATCACTGTTCTGGCAGCATAGCTTTTCAAGCCGTAAGACCCAATGAATTACCAGTCTATAGACAGCCAGAGCCCCTGGCCCAGTCACCCTTAGCTATGAGAAGCCTCCTCCTTTTTCTCGTGTGCTATGTGGACATCCTAATTTTCTATATGATAGAGAACATACGTGAAAGGAACATGAATATTTTAGAATTGCTTTTAATGGTGAAAATCTGTAATCAACTGTGTCCGTCAACAGCATATTAGTTTTTCTAAACTGTAGTCTATTCATACAATTAAATGCCAAACAGCAAGGAAAGTGAGTGAGCCAGGACTACAAGCATCAATGGTGGCTAAAATCTGAAAATACTGAGTGAAGAAGGAAGAATGCGTACAATATGATACCATATATTCAACTTTAAAACATGCAGTCCAATACTAGATGCTGCTTATTCACACATAAATATATAATAAAAGTATAAAAACATGCATTGCATAATGAACAACAGCAAATTCAGAATGATGTTATCTGGAAAACAATAGGAGTCATGGGATTAAGGGTTGACACCTGGGCACTTAACTTGTATTGAACTATTTTATTTGTTAGATCAAGTGGTAGATGTTTGTTAAATGCCTCAATTATTTATAATTTTCTTTTTTGAGACAGGGTCTTGCTTTGTCACCCAGGCTGCAGTGCAGTGGTGCAAACATGGTTCACTGCAGCCTCAATGTCCCTGGCACAAGTGATCCTCCCACCTCAGGCCCCCAAGTAGCTAGATTACAGGTTTATGCCACCACACATGGCTAATTTTTGTATGTTTTGAAGAGATGGGGTTTCACCATGTTGCCCAGGCTGGTCTCAAACTCATGAGCTCAAGTCATCTGCCTGCCTTGGCCTCCCCAAGTGCTGGGATTATAGCACTTTGGCGCGTATTTTTAAAAATGGACCTACTAAGGAAAGTGACCTCTAAATTCTTTATAGTTACTAAGCTGAAGGTAAAATGAGTTGTATGGACAATAAGCAGTGGAAAGAAGTGAAACAAGCACCCAGAGATGCCCTGTGTTAATTTCAGTCACTGTTAAGACTAACACTTGTGCTGCCAGCCAGTCCTGCCAATGGAGGCATATGCTGCAAATGGCTCTGCAAAGAGTATTACAATTCACGCTCCATAGGATTTTTAGAATGGCCAAGTTATGATTTGATGTTAAATATCTATCTGAGTTCTGACTTTATCTCACTTATCTCTCCTTGTTTATGAAAGGCTTTCATATTAAGTACATGACTGAGCATCCTTTTAAATTTTTTTCTATTCTGTGCCAGAAAAGGATCTTGGTTGGGTTAATTTTTACTTGACATTTATGGAGTCATTCTGAGGTGAGATATGTAGCAATATGCTATCCCAATGAGCACAGAGCATATAACATTTAATACAATGGTGTATGAAATACCAGAGCAACTTTTCTTCCTTCTACTTGCAAGGATGCTTTCTAAAACCTCTTTTTGATGTGGAATATGCAATGGATGGGGATTCAGCTCTAAGGCAGATTATTAAACATACCTGCTTTGTGAACCCAACTCCCTCCTAAAAATGACCTCTAAAGAATGTTATAGGACACTAAGGGAACAGAGCAGCTCTCAGCATGAAACCACTCAAAATGTTCCACTCTGGGCAGGGCGCAGTGGC
Organism: Saimiri boliviensis; assembly: GCF_048565385.1. NCBI lineage: Eukaryota > Metazoa > Chordata > Mammalia > Primates > Cebidae > Saimiri > Saimiri boliviensis. The sequence continues at coordinate 96,408,830 of NC_133458.1, read as the reverse complement.
TCATGCCTGTAATCCCAGCACTTTGGGAGGCCGAGGTGGGCAGATCACATGGTCAAGATATCGAGACCATCCTGGCCAACATGGTGAAACCCCATCTCTACTAAAAAATACAAAAATTAGCTGGGTGTGGTGGCACACACCTGTAGTCCCAGCTACTCGGGAGGCTGAGGCAGGAGAATTGCTTGAACCTGGGAGGCGGAGGTTGCAGTGAGCCGATAGTGGCGGAGGTTGCAGTGAGCCAGGCTGCACTCCAGCCTGGCGCCTAGAGACAGAGGGAGAATCTGTCTCAAAAAAAAGAAAAAGAAAAAAAAAAATTCCACTCTGATCATCATTATGGGGAAGCCAAGTGATGGCTCAAGTGCAAAACGGGACAGTGTAAAGTCTAAGGTGTCCTTCCAGATGCTGGAAGTTTTCCAGGTCACAGAACTGCAGCAATACAGTAACTAGAGATGTATTTTCCAGAAAGGTAACAGAGTCAAGACTTCCACTATGTTATTTAGGACTTTTACATATAAATGTCCTGTCTCAAGTGCCACTATGACCATACAAGTTTCATGAACATTCACTACAAAGCTTTCTTAAGCAGTATTTCATTGGAAAGCTGTCTACTTATGATGAAAAGGAGGCAAAATAAACTGATGCTATAACTAATTTCAGCACTTTTACTCCTGCTTATTAATCATCTCTTAGATGCAGTCAAAATCTCAAAATGATTAAGATGTAGACAAGTGACAGGTGAACCTCAATGGCCTAAGTCTAGATGACTAGGTCTCAAACTTTAGCATGGATTAGAATCATCCAAATGACTTGCAAAAACATGGACTGCCAGGCCCCAGTCTTACAGTTTCTGATTCAGCAGGTCCAGAATGATACCTAATAGTCTGCATTTCTAATGGGTTTTCAGGTGATAAAGAAGCTGCTGTCCTTGGACCAGCTTGAGAACCACTGATGGAGACTTGGAGACCCTAGGGAAGGTATTTATCTTCTTTAAATCTCAGTTTATTCACTGGAAAGGGGGGAGTATTCAGAAGATTAAATAAAATATCAAGAACTTAGTGTAGTAGTTACATTAGGTGTTAACTATAAATGATAGCTCTTTTTAAATTCAACTTTAGAATTTTTAAAAGCCAACAAATTTCCCTATATATGGCATATAAATTGCACATACTCTTTTACCTACATATTCATCCTCCTTCATTTCAAACAAGGTATCAGTTCTACTTATAAAGGCTAGGACTTCGAAATGAGAAAAAAGAAGCCATTATCCCTGAAGAAATATGCATCAAGGAGCCTATAGGTTCTGAATAACTATTGTGTAAACATGTCTCAAAAAACCATTTGCACAAGCTTGTTGTGTTTGTGGGGGACAGAGGGTGGGTTTAACAGGGGAACTTTGGAGGGAGGGTGGTTCTAATAGGGGAACTTTATCTTCTCACACTGAGCAGCAGCAAGAAACTAGGGATTTCCACAATCAGACAGGATTTAAATTATAAATATCTTCTGTGAAATAAGCCTGAACATCAGGATGAAAATGTCAAATTTACAGCCTCCCTTTTCTTTTCCACTGAAAGCAGTATGGAAGGAGAGGAGAGGGAAGAAAAAGCTGAGATTGGCTGTGATTATTGCAGTCACAAAGCAGCATTTGCCCATCAAAGTCTCTCCCTTCTTCACAAAGTCAACAGCATCCCCTGAGCCCAGTCTCCAAATCAAGTACAAGGTTTGATAAACCTTCAGGAGAAAATGGGAGAGAAAAGTAGGCAGAATCGGGATTGGGAATGAACAGAAATGGTATATCCTCAGTTTCCTTTCTATCTCTAAGGGGTCAAAGCCCATAAGCAGCTGGGTTCTATTCCACCCCAGTTTCTGAGGGGCCTAAATGGGATCAGCATCATCCTACTCCCCTCCCACAGGCAGTCCTAACAAAGTAATAGCAGCATGAGACATGTGGAGTCCAGTGGGCACACAATGCTGAACCCTATATCTTCTGCATTTCCAACAGGTGGAGAAGTCTTTCCACTGGTGTGAAAATTCCATACTAATAAGTTAGTTTGAAGAGAAGTTTCTGGCTTGGCACCTAAAATTTGTAAACTTTCTATTTCTGATTTGAGACGAATAAGTGTTATTTTCTGGCAGCTTATTAACCTCATATATCATGAGGATGATAATGATGACAAAACATCATTATCACAACAATAGATGCTAATCTCAACGACTGAGCACTGTTTTTTTGTTTTTTTTTTGAGACGGGGTCTGATCTCACTTGGTTGCCCAGACTGGACTGCAGTGGCATGACCTCCTTGGCTCAAGCAATCTTCCCACCTCAGCCCCCTAAATAACTGGGACTACAGACACGCGACATCACACAGCTAATTTTTGTATTATTTTTGCAGAGATGCCAAGTTGCCCAGGCTGGTCTCAAACTCCCGAACTCAAGCCATCCTCCTGCTTCAGTCTCCCGAAGTACTAGGATTACAGATATGAGCCATCGCGCCTGGCCATACTGAGTAATTTGTGTACCAAAACTGAGTATTTTGTGTACCAAACTGAGATCATCCTGAAATTCAGGGATGTATGGGGAATGAAAAAGTGCAGGTGTCCAAGGGATGGTAAAGAAGACCCTTTGTGGGAGAAATGAGGACCTTCAAAGGAGGGGCCCCAAGGCCACTCTGCTTTAGACCCTATGTGATCTTAAGCAGTATTTTAATCTCACCATTCCCTAGCCTGTAAAAATGTATTGAAATGAGAATGAAGTTTAAGAAGTCTAAATTCTTCACAAACTGCTATAGGAATGTCAGCTCTCATTTTTATGGCAGATCAGCAGTTTCTAGATGGGGCAGACTGGGGAAACCATGTGGGGGCAGAATTCTTAAGGACTCATGGCCCAGAGGGAGGACTAACGGAAGGAGGTAGAACCCAACTGTGACACTGAAGAAAAACCCCACAGAGAACACTAGCTCCCTCTCAAACCAGAAGCATCTAATTAATCTATATCACAGTTCATTTTTTTCCTCCACACATGCCTCATGGTCCATACTAGAAGAACATCCTACAGATCAATGGTGAGAGTTCAGCTACTCCATTAGAAGCACTGTGAGGATGCTCCCAAATCTCAACAATTTCCAAAACTGGTCTGATAAATGCCTCTATCCACACATCCATCCATCTACCTACCTGTCCAATGTTTATTAAGCTCCTACAATGTTGCAGTCACTACATTAAGGTGCTGGAGATATAAGATGCTCTCCTTTGACCAAGCCCTTCATCCCATTTTGGCTCTATGTCCACAAACTGGGATGTGCAGAGCATTATATATTTGAGGAGTACAGGATGATGAAAGCCTTTAATCCCACTCCAAAACAAATCCCTGGGATTCCCCCACATCAACCCACTGTTATGGTCTTCAAGTTTTACTTTGAATACTGATTTTCAAGGACTATGATACATTTGAAGATTTAGAAAATCTTGATAATATTAGGTCTTCCTATTATGATTAAGAGATGGCTTTTTATTTATCAGCACTTCTTTAAAATATACTGATTTTTAGTAAGTTACATCTAGATTACCAGGTAACTGTCTCATAGGTCTTTTTTAAACAAAGCCTATAGGAAGCAATGAGTAATAATGAAATAAGAAGGAAGCAAAATCAAATCCTGAAAAGCACAAATATTCCCTATACCTTGTCTCCTCCTCTAGGGGTCTCCATTCCACATTCTATCGATTAATCCAACAAAACTTTAGTAAAGAACACTTACTCAGGGCTGTCTGGATATCCTTTTCCCCATTTTTCACTTCTGTCAAAAATCCCTTCAGAAATTTAAGACCTCTAAAACAAAATAAAGGAAGAAATATTATTTCCAAAGTTCGCTTATGTTGAATGGGTATAAAGAAATGGCAGATAACAGCTTCCATTTCAGTAACATCTTAGGCACAGCAGTGAAGAGGTCAAATCATACGGCAGTGCTTCCTGAACTTCCCTTCACTTCCCCTTAGCTTGCTATGGAGCTCATCCTCCATCCCATCTGATATACCTAAAGAAGTGGTTTTCAAAATGCGTCCCAGGACTAGTGGCTTTAGCATCACCTGGGAATTTGCTAGAAATGCAAATTCTGGAGCCCCACCCCAGAGTTACTGAATCAGAAACTGGTTCTGAGTCTAGTGTTTTTAAGAAGCCACTGAAGTTGGAGAGCCACTGATTTTAAAGAGAAACCAGTTGACTTTAATGCCTTTAAGATTCCTATCTTGTATATACTTATTAATATTAACAATATTTATCACCATCAAGAGGGAGGCAAAAAAAAAATAAGGTGGTATTATTCATTAGGCCTTCTAGAAAAGGATACACAATTCAATTAGATCTTTCACTCAGAAGTAGTCTCCTTTGTGTAATTTTTTTTTTTTTTTTCTGGTAACATTTCAACTGAGCTAGATTTTAACTGCTGTCCCATCCCAACTGCCTCACCTCTTCAGCCACAAGAGGGCTTCAGTCGCCGAATTCCTAACCTGGGCTACGTCGGCCTCCACTTCATGCAGCACTATCTTCTGGAGAGTGGTAAACTCTTCTTTGTTGGTTATATACTTCTGATTTACTTTCTGGAGGGAAAGCAGAAAAACAACCTAAGTTAAAAATGCTGAAGTTATCAAGCAACTCAGTATAGTACTGAAACTTCTAAGTTTGGCAAGCAGGCCTCTAAGAAATCAAAATAAATTAAGCTTCTATTACCTTGTTCCTTATGTTTTCAAGATAATTTTTTTTTTTTTTTTTTGAGAATTCTATGTAGCTTAAACTGGAATTAAATAGTCTTGGGGTTTAAAGTTTTGTTCTTTTGTTTTGTTTTGTTGCGCAGGCTGGAGGGCAGTGGTGTGATCTCGGCTCACGGCAACCTCTACCTTCCAGGTTCAAGCGAGTCTTCTGCCTGAGCCTCCCGAGTAGTTGGGGCTACAGGTGCACGCCACCAAGCCCAGCTAATTTTTGTAATTTTAGTAGGCACAGGGTTTCACCATATTGGCCAGGCTGGTCTCAAACTCCTGACCTCGTGATTCACTCGCTTCGGCCTCCCAAAGTGCTGTGATTACAGGCATGGAGCCACCACCCCAGCCTAAAGTTTTGTTCTTTAAGTTCTTCTTTCTGCCCCAGAACCTCTCTCATGGCTGTCTTTGGCAGATACTTTTCACTCTGAGTATAAAACTCAACAATCATTTGCTCTAATGAGACTACATGCAACTATTACACCGAAATACAATAAAGAAAAGTGTATCTACAGGAATTCCTAATAGTGCTTCCTCAAAGGCTAGTATCCAATGACAAAAAAGACAGATTTTTATTGGGTATTGTATCCTCAAGAAAGTAACAGTTAATCTACATTTAAAAGGGGACCCATCCCTTATTTTATCTGGAAGAAAGAGGCTCAGAGAGATTTGGTGAGTTGTTGATGGTCTCATAGCTACCCCTGGAAGCTGGGCCTTTTGAGTCCCAGACCACTGACAGGTATTTTCACTATATAACCTATCTTTTAGAAAAATATAACTTGTCATCATTTAAACCTAAAAAAGCAAAGAATCAATGTGGACATTAGAGTGAAACCCTAGTGATCTACACTGTGCATATGAAAAGGCAATCCTGGTTTCTTTTTCAAAATGAATCTTTTAACTCCCCAAAAAGACTACCTCTAGCATATAATAAAGGCTTAGTAATTCCGTTACTAAGCATTCACAATGTGACAAGAAAAACACTTGCTCTCTTACAGAATAGTGATACATTTTTCACTTTTTGATTTATTCTTGCCAAGCACAAAAATATTGAAAACATTTTCTTTTATTTAAGTTTCTACAGAGACAAGCCAGCATGCTCACCTTAATATTTCCAACAAGATCCATCTTAACAGGAGCAAACACTGTAGGGCCAAGTTTATCTAAAGAAAAGATCAAAAATATTTCTGAAAAATCAATTTTTTAAGTGGAATTATTTTTATAGTAATAATAAATGTAGTAGATCCCCAACAACTTTAATTTTTACTTCCAAATAATTTTCTAAACATAACCTTCAAAAGCTTCCAGGATACTCTTACCACCTTTTTCTTTTACTCTACTCCAAAGTAAGTTATAATGAGGCCCTAAGTGGCAGGTAGGATGAAGATAATCTTCTAAGTTTAGGATACATATAGTAATCCTTAAGGCTGCACTGTCCAATATAGTAGCCACTAGATATGTGGTTAGTTAGCACTTGCAGTGTGGCTAGCACTAACCAAAATGTACTGTAAGTGTAAAATACATATCAGATTTGGAAGACTTAGTACCAAAAAGAGATTGCAAAATATCTCATTAATAATTCTTTTGTTTTTTTGAGACCGAGTATCTTGCTCTGTCCCCAGGCTGGAGTACAGCAGCATGACCTTGGGTCACTGCAACCTCTACCTCCCGGGTTTAAACGATTCTCCTGCCTCAGTCTCCTAAGTAGCTGAGATTACAGGTACCTACTACCACACCCAGCCTTGTTTTATATTTTTAGTAGAGATGAGACTTCACCATGTTGGCCAGGCTGGTCTTGAACTTCTGACCTCAAGTGATCTGCCCACATCAGCCTCCCAAAGTAGTGGGATTACAGGCAAGAACCACCAAACCCAGACTCATTAATAATTCTTTTCTTCTTTTTCATTTCTTTTCTTTTCTTTTTTTTTTTTGAGACAGGAGTCTTGCTCTGTTGCCAGGCTGGAGTGCAATTGCGCAATCTTGGCTCACTACAACATCCGATAACTGGTTCAAGTGATTCTCCTGCCTCAGCCTCCCAAGTAGTTGGCATTACAAGCACATGCCACCATGCCCAGCTAATTTTTATGTTTTTAGTAGAGACGGGGTTTCACCATGTTGCCCAAGATGGTCCTGACCTCATGATCCACCTGCCTTGGCCTCCCAAAGTGCTGGGGTTAGAGGCGTGAGCCACTACAACCAGCCCAATGATCCTTTTATATTGATTACATGTTGAGATATTTTATATATTCTAGGTTTTAAAATATATTATTAAAATTAATTTTTGTTTATTATGTTAATGTGCCTACTAGAAAATTTAAAATTACATATGCAGTCTGAGTATTTCTGTTGGGCAAGAAAGATGACCAAAAAATAAATAAATAAGTAAAACAAAGAGGTATAGCTAAAAAGCCAAGAGAGGAAAGATAGTGGAATTCAAAAAAAAAAAAAATACTTGATTGATCTAAAAGAAAGGCAGGGATCAAGATAGGTAACTAAAAGACCAAAAGAGGAAATGAAACAGAATTATTAAAAAAAAAATTATTTAACTGTCTAGAAATCAGAAAAGGAGTAAAAAGGGAACAAAGAACATACAGAGAAATGTAGAAAACAAATAGCAAGATGATAGAAATATCAAGATAATGAATGAAATTCATCCAAACCATGTAATTCACTATATTAACAAATTACAGAAAAGACTTCAACAAAAAAGAAAAAACATTTATAAAATTATTCACAATTATAAAAACAACTCTCACCATATAATCATTTGTTTTTACATGCTATTAATAATTGGAAAATGAGCCGGCACTTTGGGAGGCCGAGGCGGGTGGATCGCGAGGTCAAGAAATCAAGACCATCCTGGTCAACATGGTGAAACCCCGTCTCTACTAAAAATACAAAAAAATTAGCTGGGCATGGTGGCACATGCCTGTAATCCCAGCTACTCAGGAGGCTGAGGCAGGAGAATTGCCTGAACCCAGGAGGCGGAGGTTGCGGTAAGCCGAGATCGTGCCATTGCACTCCAGCCTGGGTAACAACAGCGAAACTCCATCTCAAAAAAAAAAAAAAAAAAAAAATTGGAAAATGAAATAAAACACTTTTTACAATAGCATAAAAAAATAAAATTCTAAAATTTATTCCTAACAAAAGATGTATGATGGTTGTACACTAAAAACTACATAAAACATTCTTGAGAGAAAATTAAAATGACATAGAGAGATATAGCATGCTCACAGATTGGAAAATTCAATGTTTTTGTTTTTGAGACAGGGTCTTGCTCGATCACCTAGGATGGAATGCAGTGGTGCAATGATGGCTCACTGCAGCCTTGAGATCCTAAGCTCAAGTGATCCTCCTGCATCACCCTCCTCCCAAGTAGCTAGGACTACGGGCTTGTGCCATCATATCTGGCTAATTTTTAAAATAGAGACAGGGTTTTATTTTGTTGCCTAGGCCAGGATCGAACTCCTGATCTCAAGAGATCCTCCTGCCTTGGACTCCCAAAGTGCTGGGATTACAATTATGAGCCAGTAAGCCCTGCCTTCAATGTTGTTTAAGATGTCAGTTTCCCCTAATTGGTTTACAGATATGATGTAATCTAAATCAAAATCCTAAAAGGCTTTTAAATAGGAATTGAACAGCTAAAATTTATCAAAAGACCTAAAATTTCCAAATCAATCTTGAAAAAGAAAAACTTGAGAGACTTAGATTATCTGATTTCAAGTCTTATAATTATTAAGACACTATAAGATCATTGGAACAGAGGAGACAGTCCAGAAACAGTCCCATATTTTAAGTTCAACTGATTTTTGACACAGCTGCCAAAGCAACGTAAAAGGGAAAATATATTCTGACAAATGGTTCTTGAGCAACCAGATACCACAAGGGGAAAAAAAAAAATGAACCTCAACTCCCTACCTCATACCACACAGAAAAAATAATTCCATTGGTTCATAGGCACAAATGTAAAAGTCAAGAGTCTAGTACAAAACAGAATATCTTCATGACCTTTGGGATAAGTAAAGATTTCTTAAGTCATTAAAAGCACTAAGTATAAAGGAAAAAATTGGACTTCATTGAAATGTAAAACATCTGCTGAAAAGGCATCATGAAGAAGAGAAGGAGGCAAGCCACAGTCTGGGGGAAAATATTCACATGTCTACAATGGAATTTTAGTTAAGAATATATAAAGAACTCTCACAACTCAGTAATGAAAAGGAAAACAATTAACTTTTAAAATGGGTGAAAGATTTGAACAGACATTTCATAATGGAAGAGATAGAAATGGCCAGTAATTATACAAAAAAGTGCTCAGTGTCCGTAGTCATCATGGAAATGCAAATTAAGGCCACATGAGATACCACTAAAACACTGAGGAATGGCCAAACACAAAATATTGACACCACCAAATGCTAGTGAAGATGTGAAACAACTGGAAGACTCATACACTGTGCACAATTGCACAACCACTACATAAACTGGCAATTTATCATAAACTATGAACCAGCAATTCCAGTCCTAGGTATTTACTTAAGAGAAATGAAAGCACAGCCCCATAGGCACAAAAATATTTAGAGTAATTTCATTTATAATAGTCCCAAACTGGCCAGGAGTGGTGGCTCATGCTTGTAATCCCAGCATTTTGAGAGGATCATGTGAGGTCCGGGGTTTGAGACCAGCCTGGCCCACATGGTGAAACTCCATCTCTCCTAAAAATACAAAAAAAAATAAAAAAAATTAAAAAGCCAGGTGTGGTAGTGCAGGCCTGTAATCCCAGCTACTCGGGAGACTAAGGCAGGAGAATCACTTGAACTTGGGAGGTGGAGGTTGCAGTGAGCTGAGATCATGCTACTGCACTCCAGCCTAGGTGATCGAGTAAGACTCTGTCTCAAAAAGAAAAAAAAAAAAGTCCCAAACTACAAACTGCCCAAAGTCCATCAATAAGAGAGTGAATAAATAATTGTGGTATATTCATTTAATGGATTACTATTTGGCAATAAAAAAGAATGAACTACTGATACAGACAAGGATGAATCTCAAAAACGTACTGTATGAGAAAAGCCAGATGCAAAAGTTATAATATTCCAGTTATATCAAGTTTTAGAATAGGCAAAACTAACCTATGGTGACAGAGAAATCAATAAAATGGTTATTTCAGGCTAAGTGACACAGGGATCATTCCAGGGTGATGAAAACATGCTATTTCTTTGTAAGAATATAGATTACAGAGGTAAGTGCATTTGTCAAAATTCACTGAATCATAACATTTAAGTCCTATGCAAGTTATACCTCAACTTTTAAGATAGATATATAGTTAAATGGGACATAAAGCAAACTTCAACACATTAGCCATCCTTGGCATTACTGACTTTATACAAGTAAAAGTGAATTTGATCTTAATAAACTTATATATAACAAATGTGTGTGTGTGTGTGTATGTGTGTGTGTATGTGTGTGCACACACATACACACACACATACACACACACACACACACGCTTTTTTTTTTGAGACAGGCTGTAATCCAGGCTGGAGTATAGTGGTGCAATCTTGCGCCTCTGCAACCTCCACCTCCCAGGTTCAAGAGATTCTCCTGCGTCAGGCTCCAGAGTAGTTGGGATTACAGGTATGAACCACCATGTCCAGATAATTTTCATATTTTTAGTAGAGATGGGGTTTCACCATGTTGGCTAGGCTGGTCTCAAACTCCTGACCTCAGGTGATCCACTCACCTCAGCCTCCCAAAGTGCTGGAATTACAGGCGTGAACCACCACACCCAGCCATAACATATATAAACATGCATTTACATATGACATGTAAATTTATATTTACATACAACATAAATATAAATATATATAAATATATATATATGAGGGGGAGAGAGAGAGAATAACTAAAAATCTTTGAAAATATGTTCTGGCCAGGTGTGGTAGCTCATGCCTGTAATCCCAGCATTTTGGAAGGGAAGGATCACTTGAGCCGAGGTATTCCAGACCAGTACGGGTGACATGACAAAACCCATGTCTACAAAAAATACAAAAATAAGCTGAGCATGCAGATATAGTCCAGCTACCCAGAAGGCTGAGGTGGAAGGATTTCTTGAGCCTGGGAGGTGAGGGTTGCAGTGAACGGAGATCATGCCACTGCACTCCAGCCTGGGCAACAAAGCAAGACACTCTCAAAAAACGAACAAAAAACTTTTAATTGGTAAAACACATTTTTTCACAGTGCCAATATATGAAGGCTTATTCCTCAACTACTTGTTTTACTTTTATGTATGGTTTTTAGAAAGCAAAATCCTCCTTTAAAATTATACTACTCTGAGATCAATATTTAATCATAATTAGAAATGAAATGGGAATATGCAATAATGCTTAAGGTCATATAGTTTTAAGTGTATGTGGCTGGTGATCTGAACAAGTAGCTAAGAAGGGTCATCTCACTGCACACATAGTTCAGGGTATTTCTCCTGCAAAACAACTGCAGTGAGACAGATTCTAGAGATGAATGAATGTAAGGCAACTGCAGGAATCTTACCTAATACTGGAACCACAGCATAACATGATGCCAAGAATGCTTCTGTGGGAATGCCACTGTCTTCCAGAAGTTCAATGTCACTAAAGCTACATAATTTGGTGATATGGAGGAGAAAAGATTGAAAATACAGTATCAGCACTCTGCAATTCAAAGGCAGTCAGAGAAACAGCTGTCCCTCTGTAGGGCAAATCATTTGACTTCATATGCTCCAATGACTGTTTTTCTAATAAGGTCTCATAAAATAATTTTCTAAAGATAATCCACCAAAGCACGCTAAAATGTGTTCAGAGTACACCCGACAATCAATTCCTTCGTATTCACTGTTAAGAAAAAGAAAACAGTAAAGCAAGTACTTGGTATGCTATATTCTCTATTCTCTTAGAATACGCCATCACCTGAAAGGAACACCATGACTGATTTTCCAGAATGAAAGCTAGTATCCAAACATCAGTAATATTAGAAAGTCTAGAATACCTTGTGTTCATGGTACTAAAGAAAGTTGGGATAACTTCTTTGCCTTCCTCCCAGAGGGATTCTGGAGAGCAACTTGAGGAATCTGAACCAGACTGAGTCAAATTATTGTCATGGTTTTCCAGGTTTTCCACTCCGTCTTCCTTCATTATTTCACCCTGGACTGCAGAGTAGAAAATATCTATTACTAATCTATTATAAAAATTCATAGTCTTTGTTAAAACTTTCAAAAACAGAAAAATACACAGAAATAAAAATTCATGAAACACTGTTCACATACACATATATACATCTACCCATACAAACACAACTTCAAGCCTGTGTACATTGTATCCTGCTTGCTTTCACTAAACAATGTATCATGAGTATTTTCATTATAATTCAACTCTTCAAAATCATGATTGTAATGACCATGTTATATTGCACCATTCCCATGAGGGGCATTTAGGTGGCTTCCAAAATTTTACAATTATAAATATAATCACTACTCATTTAATTAGCACATTCTATACATATTTGTGAATTTGTCTACTTGCTGAAATTTAGTTGTAACCGAAAATCAATTCTGGTGCACCTCTGCAGTCATTTGTGGAATGTGCAGACTGGTGAAAACTTTGTGGCTCGACACACATATTCCTCATATTCCTAGCTGAGGTAGAGCAATGAGATGTCCTGCCTTCTTGTTTCTGCACTCATTTATAGACAGATGTCCTTACTTAGTGCCACATTTTATGCATGTTTGTGCATTTTGTTGTTTTTGCTGTTTAAAAGGGCTCCCAAGTATAGTACTTTCGAGTGTTCCTACCCACAAAATGGCTGTGATGTGCCTTTTGGACAAAAGATGTGTGTTATATAAGCTTCATTCAAGCATAAGTAATAGTGCTGTTTGCCGTGAGCTCAATGTTAATGAATCAACAATACATATTAAAGTGTCTTTAAACAAAAACACACATAAAACAAGGTTATATATTGATTGGTAAACAAAAATTTCGTGACCAGAGGCTTGCAGGAACCTAACCCTGTATTTCCCCCAGGAGCAACAGTTTACTATTTGCTAATTCAGCGTTCATGATGACTCAATAAAACATAACTACTGCAAATAATGAGAACTGACTGTAATGCCACAAAGAACATCCCTGTCCGTAGGTCTTCATCCTTAAATCTATCTGCTGAAGAACAATTCCTAGAAGTAAAACTATAGGAGCAAATACGTGACTGCACTATTTGGACAGACATTTTCTCCTATCTTTATTATTTAGCCAAGAGATAAGACTCCAGTGATGTATGGATTGTCTCTCTCTCAGATTAACAGCTAAGAAAACACAGCTCCTTCCCCCAACTCCCATACTGCTCCTCAATTCATCTGGAAAAAACGAGGTCTATTTCAAGGTAGACGAGGAGAAAATTTTAATTTCATTTTCAAATTATTAAGTACTTATAACACAATTAAAAGCTCTAATATAGTTGTCTTGGATATGAAGTAAATTTCAGTGATTAGTGTCAAGAGATTAGCATCTCTCAACTACAGACCCAATACCTGAAATATGGGACTTTGAGATAAACACAGTGAAGACTGGGTAGAAACCTCATGGTGACAGGTGAATTCTGACATCCTCAGGCCCAACAGAACCCAGGAGGATGAAAAACTGAACTGTCATAATTTTACAGACTGTTCAGTCTCACAGCATAGTCTAAGTTCAAAGGACTTTTAAGATACAGGGTTGAAGGCCAGAGGCCTTTTACCCTCTAAAAGGCCAGCATGCATAGCTGTTGCTCACTGCGGCCCACGAACGTAGCCAAGAACAATGAGCAGGAATCTTCCTCTTCATTCGGCCTTCTCAACACCAGGTCAGACCGGATGAAAGAATGTTTTTCAGTCATATGACCTATCTTACCCAGCCAATATCCTCCTTAGGAGACACTACTACATGATCTTGAGGTGAATCCCTATCATGGATATAAATCAAATCCCCAAATTTTCTATCATCTAAAATTGGTGTGCTTCAGACTTTACTTTTGTTTTTACCTGTTATATTATCATCTGTATTTTCCTCACTTGATATGCTGCAGTCTATCTCTGCAGATTTCAAATATAAGGAATTCTTATTTTTCATGAGGATTTCTTCATCACCATTTATTTCCATATTTAAAGATCCATTTTCACAACTGCTCAGCTCCATTTGTCTGCAATTTTTTTAAAAGGAAAAAAAGTCAGAAAGTGCAGTTATTTGCTCATAATTTTTTTTTTTTTTTTTTTAATTTGAGACAGGGTCTCCACTCAGTCACCCAGGCTGTAGTACAGCAGCACAATCACAGCTCACTGCAGCCTCAATCTCCTGGGCTTCAGCGATCCTCCTACTTGAGCCCAACACTCCACCTTGAGTAGCTGGGACTACAGTTGCCTGCCACCATGCCCAGCTAATTTCTAATTTTTTGTAGTGATGGGGGTCTCACTATGTTGCCCAAGTTGTCTTGACCACTTGGCCTCAGGCAATCCTCCTACCTCAGCCTTCTAAAGTGCTGGGATTACAGGCATGAGCCACCTCCCCAACCTGGTCATAAATTGACTGCCCAGGTAAATGTTATCCTTTTAACATCCTCTGAAAGAACTGATAAATCAAGCCAAACTTCCCAGCCTCCTGCCTCCAAGGCTGCAATTTAGAAATAAAAGAGCCATTTATGTCTTTCCTAGCACCCTCAACAGTCCCAATCTTCCAGCTCCCCAGCAGCATCAGGAAATAGTCACTGACAGCTCTTTGGTTCTCAATCAGCTTTCTCCAGGTGCCACTTTGAATACTTTCCTCAACTTCTCCCTGGGAGGTGTCTTCTCTCTCTTTACATCGCTGGCCATTTCCCTGTGTCTGCCCAGCCAGTAACTGTCTAGAAGCCACATGCTGTGGTCATGGCAGAGTACTCCCTTTTTTTTTTTTTTTTTTTTTTTAAGATGGAATCTCACTCTGTTGCCGAGGCTGGGTGCAATGGTGTGATCTAGGCTCACTGCAACCTCCGCCTCCCGAGTTCAAGTGATTCTCCTGCCCAGGTGCCCACTACCACGCCCAGGTAAGTTTTGTATTTTTAGCAGAGATGGGGTTTCACCAGGTTGGCTAGGCTGGTCTCGAACTCTTGACTCTCAGGTGATCCACCCACCTTGGCCTCCCAAAGTGCTGGGATTACAGATGTAAGCCACCATGCCCAGCCAGGGAAAGTACTCCTTATAAAGTATGCCTGAGAGGCCAGGCACGGTGGCTCACACCTGTAATCCCAGTACTTTCAGAGGCCGAGGCGTGCGGATCATGAGGTCAAGAGATCAAGACCATCCTGGCCAACATGGTGAAACCCTGTCTCTACTAAAAATACAAAAATTAGACAAGTGTGGTGGCACGTGCCTGTGGTCCCAGCTACTCGGGAGGCTGAGGCAGAAGAATCACTTGAACCCAGGAGGCAGAGGTTGCAGTGAGCCAAGATTGAGCCACTGCACTCCAGCCTGGCGACAGAGCAAGACGCCCTCTCAAAAAATTAAAATAATAAAAAATAAATAAATAAAGTATGTCTGACAGAAAAGACCCAGAAGGATAACATCACATCTTGAGGGAACTGTCAGCATATTAGGGTAACAGAAAAAGCCAACTAACATGCAAGTAGAACAGCTGATTCTACTGGTTAAAGCGGGCGTCCCCAAACTGCGGCCCCCTGAGGCCATTTATCCGGCCCCCCGCCACACTTCAGGAAGGGGCACCTCTTTCATTGGTGGTCAGTGAGAGGAGCACAGTATGTGGCGGCCCTTCAATGGTCTGAGGGACAGTGAACTGGCGCCCTGTGTAAAAAGTTTGGGGACGCCTGGGTTAAAGGAACAATCATGGTATCTTATTATTATGATTAGGTGATTATACCTAGCCAAATTAGAACAAAAATATTTTCTTCCAACAAAAATAAGGAGGAAGGGTCCAAGCTACATAGTAACTCCAGGAAAATATTTGCGATTTTCTAAAAAAAATACCACATTTCAACCTAGTAATTCAAAATGTAGGAGTATATAGAGGTAAAGACCTCAACAACAACAACAAAATCTACAATTACACTTCTAGTAGAAATATTTAGAACAGGAGAAAACTGGAAATAACTAAATTGGGAACAATCCTTGTAATAAAGAAGTAAACAACAGTACATAAAGAGATAAACTATTAAATAATTTGATGCTGGGCACAGTGGCTCAGGCCTGTAACACCAACACTTGGGAAAACCAAGGCAGGTAGATTATTTGAGCTCAGGAGTTCAAGACCAGCCTGGGCAATATGGTGAAACTCTGTCTCTACAAAAAATACAAAAATTAGCCAGGCTTGGTGGCATGTACCCATTATCTCAACTACTCGGGTGGCTGCGGTAAGGACTGCTTGAGCCCAGGAGGTTGAGGCTACAGTAATTTAACACGTGGAATTTAACCCACTTCCATGGGTTAAATTACCAAAAATTGAAGGAACATTTAGGGAAACAGAAATAGTTTAGATTTTGATACTACGTTATTTTTCAACCTGCAACACTACCTAAGATTTTTATTTTTAAACTCAACAAAATAGCACTACTATCATTTTTAAATAAAAGCACACTTAAAACAATGCTCGGCTCCTCTACAAGAGAAGTTTCAATCTTCAGGACACCCTAGAGAGATTAAAAGTTGCTAGATGTGATAGGTGAGATCCATCTTAGGGAAAAAGCAAACATCTTCCCTATTAGTGCTAAATGAAAAGTCTGTTCTGTGTTAATTCAGGCTCACCCAGAAGAAGAAAGTCAGATACTGTTTACTTCCATATTATTTCAACTCCTGAGGAAAACCATTATATGATCAAAGTATCATTTTTTTAAACAAGAGATAACAAAATCCTTTTTTAATTTTTATCAAGAAGGAAGAAAAAGCTACCGTACCTTTCCAGTGAATTATGAATTGGTATAATAGGATGTTTCATCTTTAAAATAAAAAAGGAAAGTTCACGTTAAATTTTGAACAGGGCATATTTAGGATCTTATTACATAGAAAATGGTAAATACGACCATATGTCCATAATATACACTAGCCCCACTAAACAATTTTAGGTCTTCCCAAAAGGGAGTCATGATTCTCCAACCAGTCCTTATTTATTCCAATAAATTTCTAAGGAAAAGGAAGATGATCTTTTGACAGACAAAAGATCACAGTCAAACTCAGTGATCAGCTTTCTTTGTAGTTTTAATTATGCTCATTAAACATTAGTAAGTTGCAAACTATGACACAGTATTATATCAAATACTAGGGGCATAAAGGCAGACACCATGGGGTTCTTGCCCTAAAAACCATTTCAATCTAAAACAAGGAATATGAATAAAATATGAATATGCATAAGAGAGGCTCTTAGCCCAACCTAGGGATTCAGGGAAGAAGAGACTAAGTCTTTGAGGAAGAATACGAGCTAATCCACGAAAGACATGAAGAGCATTCCTGGCACTGCAAAATGACACAAAGGAGTGGGAGGAACTATTAACACAAGCAGTGAATAAGTTTTTCATGATGCATTGTTGCAGCCAAACTGAGCAGGACTTTTACCTTGCTGGACTTGAGCATAGCCAGCTGCGGTGATCCTGGTGGAGTGCGGTAGAGCAGCTCAGAGGTGAAGGCTGCATTTGCAATCTGCATACATTCTTCCAAGGTCTTCAGAAACGTATTACAGGTTGATTTCAGCATAGTTCCCACATCAATTCCCTCCTACGAAACAACCAGAGTGGAAGACTCCTTTACCTTGCTAAAAAAGAAAAATTTCCAACTGTGGAATGTCCTGAGAGGTTGTCCACAAAATAATAATAATGTATCCATCTACTGGGCAAATATGTACATCAGTTATAAAAGAAAAGCCCAATTTATCTATTAATCAGTAACTATTAGTACTATTTGACTTTAACCTACAGGCAATGAGGGAACTGCTGAAAGCCTTAGGTAGTAAAGTGGTTCAATTTACATTATATTAATTGTAACTCACTCAGTCATGACAACCAAAAGTATCTCTGGGCATTTCCTAGTGTCTCCTAAGAGGCACAATTGCTCTGAGTTGAAAGTCACTGCTCTAGACTATAAACTTCCCAAGAGCAGGATTGAAATGCTTTTTTTTGGTATCCTTCATCTTCCCTTCTCCTCTCTTAGCAGTCTATCTCATATACAATAGGCAGCTGCTGAATGAGTAAGTGTGTCCAAAAGGAAGTGAATACAAGTGGGTTAAACCACCTTTTTTAGAAAAACTCAAAACACATGTACTACTAGTAGCATAGTGTTCTTCTACTACCAAAAAAATAAACGAAAATGTTTAATTGTAATCTGCAGATGCATTATTTGTCAGATGGAAACATCTTTGAAAGCAGAGCAGAGTCCTTGGTTAATATGAGCCATTCCATGTACAGCTTAACACCAGAGAAATCCCTTAATATGTGTTTTAAAATAGGTGAATAATGACTGTATTAAATGCTAAAACTCACAAGTCTCGCTGACAATGAAGAGAAAAAAAGCTGTGTCTCCATCTTTGAAAGCACTATTCTATTCCAAAGCACAATTATGATTGTAAAATACTGTCTCATAGATGAATATCAATGACAGACACTAAATTGGCATCTTAATAGCCATAGCTATAGAAGCAGCTTTGCAAGACTGGAATTAACAAAACAATATAAACTGAAGAGAAACATATCTGAGTATGACAGTACTAAAGTTAAAGGTTCCAAATATTATCAATTAATTAATTCCCAATTCATTCAAGGAGGGAAAGCTATATACTTCCACATGATGAAATGCACATATTGCTTCTCCTTGTATTTTGTTACTTTTTTCCTCTATAAAACAGTATATTCCAAGATAGTCATAAATTAGCTGAGAGTAAATACCACCTGTAAACAACATCTGATCCTTTTTATGTATATTAATAATATTAATAAAATATTTTACCTCAGAATTGCTATTCTGGCAGTCACTTCTTTGATATTATTCACATATATTAATAATATTTTACCTCAGAATTGGACACGCCAGTTGTAGTCACTTCTTTTGTTTTATCTACTTGCTGAACAAGGAGGTCACAGTAGAGTCTTAGTTCTGACATTTTGGTTTTCAAGTTTTCAGTGTTTTCAGCAAACTCTAAATAACAAAATGATGATAATGTAGTCATCAGAACAAACAACTGATTTACTAGCTAAGCTACTACACAGAACATATGCCCAAAGTCAGATGTTTAAATGGGTTGCAGATGTAACAGGTGAAGACATAAGCACAAGAAAAAACAGAGAAAGTAGATTTCCAGTCTTTTAAAGTAGTATACATTATTTCTTAAGCCAACATACCGAATAATCACCAGTATACAAAGAAGGAGACAATATACTGTCTGATCCACTCCTCTCAGAACTGGGAGCAGAGCTAAGGGGTTCAGAGTTTTGGCCTCAGTTCTGCCAGAGAGTTTTTCCTATCTATAAAATGGGGTCAGAGCTGTTTATCTACTAATGCAGTGCTCTACTCTTACCTGGGAAAAGCATTCTGTAGTGTCCAATTACCTCAAAGAACACCATTCATAATTTTAGCTGAGGACTGGTTCAGTATGCTGCCTTGTCAAGGCTAATGGCACCCAGCAATTATTATTAGCAATGCTCTCCAGACACCCTGGCATTGAGGGCTCAGCTACAATTATTACCACTTTTCTGTTTGCTTCTCCATTAAAAAAAAAAAAAAATGCATATTACTATCTGCTCTGAGTCAAAGCCAACAGCTTCTAGAATTTGCTCCCAATTTAGCAATGAAACAATCAATGAAGAGACCAATTTATGAGTCTACTTGAAGAGTGAAGCACACCTGCAACACCTGTCATGAGAGATGTTCCCTGGAACACTTTTTCCCATTACACCCCACCCTAGCTCATCTCTTCAGGGTACATATAGGGCCATGGGGTAGGGAAGGTAGCAACTAGGACCCAGGCAATGAGCCCTGGCATTCTTGCCCCGGTCCAAAGAGAAAGTTAGGCCATGGTTCTCTGGAGAACTTAATGATATCCAGTGAATGAGCATTACGCAGCAGCAACCTCACAATTAAGCATCCAACCCACCCCAGAAAAAAAGCGAAGGAAGAGCAGGGTGTTACAACAGAAAACATTCTGATCCAAGGCTTATCTGTCTCAACTACTCTTCCCAAAGGTCAAGTTTGTACCAGACTGGGTACTCAGCCATTTTATCATCACTAATCCTCATGGTAATCCTCCTAAGGCAAGATCTATTACCACTTTCTAAAATGAAGAAACTGAGAGTAAGAAAGGTTAAGTGACCTATGCCAAGGTTATACAGTCAATAAATTACAAAGCCATCATGTGTACCCAGCTGTGTTTGGCTCTCAAGCCTGCACTCTGCAATATGCTATGCCAAGAAAGAAGAGTTAGGTATGGACCCTAGTTTAAATTATAGCAAGATACACAGCATTTGCATGATACAAAAGCTGGCTAGGTGGTCAGAGGCAAGAGAACAAATAAGCAAGATCAGAGATGCCAGTGAAGAACAATCAATACTTGCCTTTCTCCTTTTGGGTCCTACTGTCAGTCAGGCAAGCCTTGGCTGATCCCAGGGCTACCAGCCACCGCTGTCTCTCAGCGACACTTCTGGCCTTCAGGTAGAAATACTGTTCCCCGGGGATTATCAGGTCCATGCGTGTATTATCTACAGAATGAACTGGGAGCAAGACAGAGGGAGGTCAGAGACCTAGAAGAGCCCTGTCTTCTTGAGCTTAACCCAACTTCTTGAGCTTAACTGATGGCAGTCATTGAAGTGTTCCTTCCAAAGAGGATGCCAGTCCTCGTGACTTCTCCTAATTCACACAAAGTTCTGTTTACTTATCTCATCTTAGACATCTCTGCTGATCAAGAGGGAAAACCTTGCAATAGGCTCCAAGGCATCACTAAGACTATGACCCAAAAAAGAATCACCCAATTAACTTTTCAGTTAAATTGATGTCTTATCAAAATAGAGAAGGAATCTCTCTTTCAGTGGGTGTATGTGTTAAGTATGCTGCTCTGAGGCCAAGAAACAAGGGTATGTCTTTCATCTCCTTGGATTTATCGGGAAACAATAAAAAATACAATCTTTTCCATCTTCTAATTCCCTTGACAAGTCAGACCAAAAGTGTGAGAATTTTCTCAGAGGCCTTTAGGGGAAGAACAAGCAAACCACACTCTTTCACCCATATCCACTCCCTAAATTCCCATTTAATCTGTTTGCCTTCTAAGCCACACCTTCTCAGCATGTCTCAAGATAAAACCAAGAAGTAAAGACTATTTGAATGTCTGTTAGGTTTTTGCTTGTTTTGGTGGAGAGGGTGGGTGTGTGTGTGTTCATCCTGACTTAAACACGGAAGTGTTTGATGCTATAGTAAAGACTTTTAAATTTTGCTAATAGCCACTGGTCCCAGGTGAGCAGGTGACTAAGGAATGAGCGCTAGTTGCATGGTAAAGCACGTTGCTCTCATTTATTTTAACCACCTCTTAACCAATCTCCTTCTAAAAGTTGGCTACATTTTGAATTGTATTTGCAAGGCTTTCTTTTGAGACATAACACTATGTCCATTGGTCTGTACTATGGGAGCAGCAGGGAGTATGCAGAGGCCAGGGGCTTTTTTGTTTTTCAGGGAAAGCAGAAAGAAAAATAAAACTTGCAAGTTGCTTGATTTCTCACCTTGAATTTCACACACTGCCATTTGGATGCTCCCTTTGCAACCTTTCCAGGCATCTTCAGGAGAATCATAATAGGACAATATTCCCCCACAGAGAAGGAACCAT
This sequence comes from Saimiri boliviensis, assembly GCF_048565385.1. Classification (NCBI taxonomy): domain Eukaryota; kingdom Metazoa; phylum Chordata; class Mammalia; order Primates; family Cebidae; genus Saimiri; species Saimiri boliviensis. The sequence continues at coordinate 96,387,258 of NC_133458.1, read as the reverse complement.
CGAGGCTGCCAACCTGAAAACAAAAGCAAGTATATCATTGCAATTACTGCCTGTGTATAAAGTACCTCCCAAGACACAGAAATAGGGCCTAACATAGGAGACTGGGTTAGCTCCAAGGAGATTCACACTGCCAGGGTTATTCTAAGAGAAAGAATTGTTAGAAAGACCTGTATGTTTTACCCCATTTTTGTAAACTTAAAAATGCCCAAAGAGGTATATATTTTTTAGTCACATCATTATAGAAGTCTGGAAGGATCTGCAACAAGTATATTGATGACTTTCTAGGTACTAGGATTTACAAAAATAAATGAGATTTTTATTCTATTTTTTTCCTAATACAGTACCAGTAGTCTGTGATTTTTACTTTTTCTAAGACAAATAATTAGTGTGTCCCGAACATTACTGTTATCACATGCTTTCCTTCCTTTTCTGATTAAGAAAAATGATCCAGAACTTAGAAAAAAGGCAACAAAGATGACAAGGTCCTTTCAGTAAACGTCATACACAGTGCCAACTAAGAAGCCCATCTAGAATCCTATGACCCTTAGGAAAAGTAACTTTGACTTGCTATTTAGTACTGATCCATTAAAATGAGGTAATCTTAAAGCATTCAAGGCTTAACTACATTCACTTCAATATTGGAGAATTTCAGGGGACAAACCATACATACTAGAAATAGGCATCTTATCTAGTCCTCTCACCCTATATTCTAGTCAGACCACTTATTTGTTGTATTTCTGTCTCTGGACTCTCGTTCTAACTGGATCTTCTTCATAAAACGTCATCCCTGACCATCTCTGCATAAGACTTGTCGTCAGGCCTCCTCAGACAGATGCAGTGCTTTTCTTTCTCTGAAATGCCATAGCCCTTTAGTGATACATTTCTCTCATGGTACTCTGCCATGGCTGAGGCAATCAGAGAGGAGGCTACAGACATCTGATGGGCCCTTGAGGTTTGACTCACGAAACCAAGTGGGTAGGACACCAATGGTATCACTTTATTACATTTTAATAGGAGGCTACTGCACTTCCTGGAGCACCCCCAGCCCAAGACTATGGAACAGGGAACTACACTGTAATCAGAAGTCAGAACAGTCAGCACTAAATCTATATGAAGGAGTTGAGTAGGGAGGCAAGATATTTTGCTCATCATTTACTTAATCAGGGTCTGCTTTTCTAGCAGCCCTTTGCAAGTGTTTATTTACATCTTAGGCTACCTCCCCAGACTGAAACAGAAGAGTCAATTTCGGAGAACCTGAGAAAAGGAAGAGGTCTTTAAATCACATAGTCCAACCAGCACATTTTATAGATAAGGAAACCAATCCCAGGTAGATTAAGTGACCTAATTAGGTAGTACACAGCAGAGCTGGGAAGAAAACTGTATCTTTCTATACTGCCCTTTGCAGCACTAAAACTTCCAAACCTTGGCTCCTCACTCCCAAAAAACTATGCTGGTATAGAACAACAGCATCTTTTCACTCACAGCTCAACTCCCATGATGCTGGTTGGTGTGAACACTACCCAAACCCACCATGACTTTGGTGTAGAAGGCATTTAGAACAACCTCAATTACTGTATTTTATAAAATTTAGGATCCATCTATATTCATCAGTGTTATCCAGAGAAAAAGAACCAGTAGGGTGTTAGGGTATGTGTGTAAAGATATTATAAGGATTTGTGGGTGGGTATGTGTGCATGTAAAGAGAGTATAAGGAACTAGCTCATATGACTAGAGACTGCGAAGTCCCAAGATCTACAGTCAGCAAGCTAGCTAGGAGAGCTGATGGTTAAGTTCTACGCTAGCAGGCTCAAAAACCTAAGAAGAACCAATGAAAGCTGGAAAAGGCCAATGTCCCAGCTCAAGGCAGTCATAGGAGGAATTCTCTTACCTAGTCTTTTTGTTCTGTTCAAGCCTTTGACTGGATAAGGCCCATACACATCAGGAAGGGTAATCTACTTTATTAGGTCTGCTGATTCAAATATTAATAGTCTCCAAAACATCCTTACATATTCAACTAGAACAAACAACCACATCATGAATTTTAGGACACACCATTATTTTATGTGACACAAGAAAGAAAAAAACTCTACCAATTAAACAGTGACATAGCACTGGTTCTAAGATGCTTCTTGATTTCAGAGTTGTTGCAATGTGAAAAAAAGTGTCCTAAAACTGAAAAAATGCAGTAGTTTTATCCTATAAGAAGCTGAACAATGTTGAAGAGCAGCCTTCAATCCCACCCTAAGCAAAGATGCAATAAATTTTGAAAGCAGCTGGAAGGCTGGGCTCCATGGTTCACTCCTGTAATTCCAGCACTTTGGGAAGCTGAGGCAGAAGGATTGCTTAAGGCTGGGAGTTCAAAACCAGCCTAGTCAACATAGTGAGACCCTGTCTCTACAAAAAATTTTAAAAATTAGCTGGGCATCGTGATGTACCTATAGTCCTAGCTACTCAGAAGGCTGAAGCAGGAGGACTGCTCAAGGCTAGGAGTTTGAGGATATAGTGAGCTATGATCATACCACTGCACTCCAGCCTGGGTGAGAGTGAGACCTTGTCTCCCGAAAAAAAAAAAAAAAAAAAGGTAGCTAGCAAACTATAATAGCAACTGAAACACTGAAACATTAAACATTACCTTCCTTATAACAGGTTCTGTATTTATCTAAGGGAGGTTATAATTATACAAGAGACATTCAATATATGGCAATTTTATTCTGTCCTTTGTAACTACACAAACTGTGACCAAGAAAAACTTTCCTTATAAGCACAAAATTCTTTCAGTTTCAAAAGACACATTACGAGATCACAGAAATCTCATACCTGTTAGACAAAATTTAAATGCAGAGTGATGGAGAGTTCAGATTAGTACTGGGACACACTGCTCCTTATAACTCCAGTGCTGGGAAACTGGGATACAGCCCAGGAATGATTAATTGTAGAGAAAAGAGGCATGGATGATGAAGAGACCATTAATCCAGTTTCTGTTTTAAATTAATCTGCAGTTATCTCAGAAACGATAAAACAGTCAAGGTAACTAAAGGGCAGATGAAGACTCTTGGTCTGTACTACTCCCTGACTACCCTCCTATCCAATCTCCACCCTCTTTTATGCCATCTTCTATTAGAGATGCAATGTGGTATCACCCAAATTCTCTGCTTGGAAGGATTAGACAAGAAACTTCAATGAGCAGAGAAGAGTTTTAGTTCATATTAGCTATCATTAACAGGGACGGGGTAGGGGGTAAAAAAAAGAATATTTAAATACCAATTTCATATACTTTGTATTATCCTGGATTGTTTCACTACAGAAAGTATACTTGACATTTATTTTTGGCAACCCAGCATCTATCTAGTACTTTTCCATTGATGAAAACTCCCTTCTCCACACTTAATCCATGATGTTTGGATGGAGGTGACCAGCTCCAGGGTGGGTATGTGATTTAGGCCTAAATAAAGCTTCACATCCCCTATCCTCAATGATAGTTCCAGAATGGGCAAGTGGCCCAACCAGAGACAATTCTGAGACTTTTGCTGGGACGGTGGAAAGGCATAAAGAAATAGAGACTGTCTCTTTTTTCTGTGGTCTTAAGAATGTTAGTCTGCAGCTGCTGGCAGCAGTCTGCCATCGCATGGGACCTAAACATGATTCACACATAAAGGGAAATGGGACTGGAAGGATTTGAGGGACAGAGGGAGAAGGAAGAAAATCTGGATGACAGTGTTTGAACCCCATGATCAGCCCACATAATTCCTGAAGGTTAAGACAGCACCTAGATTTTTCCATTAAATGAACTAATAAATGTCCCTTTTTACTTTAAGCCTGTGTGAATTGGGTCTTTCTGCAAACACAAAACTCTAAACTATCACATGATCATCTCACTAAACGTATAAAAAGCACTTGACAAAAATCTAACACCCTTTCATAATAAAAACCCCTAACAAACTTAGAAGAGAACTTCTTCAACCTGATAAAGGCAACTACAAAAACCCCACAGTTAATGTGCATAAGGTGAAAAACAGGATGCTTCCCCCCAAAGATTGGAAACAAGAGAAGGATGTTTGTTTTTACCACTTCTAGTCAACATTGTACTGGAAGTTCTAGCCAGGGCAAGTAGTCAACAAGTGAAATAAAAGACATCTAGATTGGAAAGGAAGAAGCAAACCTAGCTCTACTCACAGACATGCTCTTATATATGTAAACAAAAACAAAAAGCAAGGAACCCACTAAAAAAAGAAACTATTAGAATAAATGAGTTCGGCAGGTGATAGGATGCAAGACTGACATACAATTAAAATTGTATTTCTGAATCCATTTACAATAACATCAAAAAGAATAAACTATTTAAAAAATAATTTTATTTTTTGAGACAGAGTTTCACTCTTGTTGCCCAGGCTGGAATGCAGTGGCATGAGCTCAGCTCACTGCAACCTCTGCCTCCAGGGTTGAAGTGATTCTCCTGACTCAGCTTCCCAAGTAGCTGGAATTACAGATGCCCTCCACAACACCCAGCTGATTTTTGTATTTTTAGTAGAGACGGGGTTTCACCAGGTTGGCCAGACTGGTCTCGAACTCCTGACCTCAGGTGATCCACCCATCTCAGCCTCCCAAAGTGCTGGGATTACAGGCGTGAGCCACTACACCCAGCCAAGAATAAATTTTTAAAAATAAGTGTAAAAAACTGAAAACTACAAAACATTTTAAAACTCTGAATGTTTTACATTCAAAGAAATTCAAGATTTAAAGATCACTATTCCAAAACTGCTACCAGCTTGCTCTTTTCTCACATAGTGCAAATGCCTTTCTACACTTAATGGACAAACAACTGTGCAAAATTTACTTTTAAAAAGCTTAGCCAAAAGGCTTTTCAGTTCAATTAATAATCAAACATTTCGGGCCGGGCGCGGTGGCTCAAGCCTGTAATCCCAGCACTTTGGGAGGCCGAGGCGGGCGGATCACGAGGTCGAGAGATCAAGACCAACCTGGTCAACATGGTGAAACCCCGTCTCTACTAAAAAATACAGAAAATTAGCTGGGCGTGGTGGCGCGTGCCTGTAATCCCAGCTACTCAGGAGGCTGAGGCAGGAGAATTGCCTGAACCCAGGAGGTGGAGGTTGCGGTGAGCCGAGATCGCGCCATTGCACTCCAGCCTGGGTAACAAGAGCGAAACTCCGTCTCAAAAAAAAAAAAAAAAAAAAAAAAAAAAAAAAAAAAAAAAAAAAAAAAATCAAACATTTCAATGAGCCTAATTTTCTTCAAAAAACAGACTTATATTTAGATCTAAACTGGCATACCTCATGTTAATTTACACTGAAATTTCTTTTTTTTTAAATTTCCCAACAGCAACCACCGTTTTTAAGTCAAAATTTGTAAATCGAGATGTTCTTATTCCTTTAAAGATCCTAACCAAAAGTAATGAAGTCATACCTGCTCTGACTAGAAAGTACTGTAGCTTCCTTTCATTTTTCTTTCAGCAGCTTTGTGACAAGTGGCTCATCCAAACACATCACTATGAAAAACTGTACTCCACTAAATAGACACTTAAAATTTTTTAAATTCACTTTTAAATTTACATAAAATCCATTATTTGGCAAACAATTCTGAGTTTTGATAAATGCATAGTCCTTTAACAACCACCACAATAATCAAGAAAAAGAAAATTCCCTTCTACCAAAATTGTCCCCCAAATTCCCTTTTTGTGTTACTCCTTTGTGATCAAACCTTCCCCTCTCCCTTTACCCTTGGCCAACCACTATTGTGGTTTCATTTGAAGTACAAAATATTTCTCTCTCTCTCTTTTTTTTTTTTTTAAACTGATCACGTCAAAGGAGATTTCAGTGCTACAAAATATTTCTCAATTTTCTTGGAGACCTTCCCTTTGACCCACAGGGCACTCTGAAGTGTACTGCTTAACTTCCTAATATTTCAGGGGATTTATACATGTTATTAATTTGTAGTTTACTTCTATTAAAGACACAGAATATTCTTTTGACAAGGTTTGGCAAGGTTTCTATTATGGTTCAGAACATGGTCTATCTTGATGAATGTTCCCTGTGCATTTGAAAAAAATGTAATATTCTACTGTTGTATTTTGTTCAATTTTTTATTGTAATCATTATAATGGGCTTATCACCTCTTGGCCCAACAATGACTCTTAAATAAACAACTAGTAGAATGCCTACTAAGTTAGACTCATGCTAGGGTATATCATTCTGCCTTTAAGTCCACCATAGTTCTTTAAGAACTATTGCCTTAAAAATTATGGTGTTCTGGGAAAGCAGAAGTTCATAATCTAACTGTTTAACAGGAAAAACTAATTTTAAAAATTAGCATATTGTGAAATTTAAAAATCCATAAGAGTGGGTTGGGGAAGGGAGAGAATTAGGAAAAATAACTAATGAATGCTGGGCTTAATACTAGGTACTGAGATGATATGTACAGCAAACGACCATGGCATACATTTACCTATGTAACAAATCTGCAAATATATCCCTGAACTTAAAGTTGAAGATTAAAAGAAAAAAAATCCATAAGAAATGCTGCTGTGTAGAAATGCAGAAAAAAAAATGAGAAGGGGATATTTAAACTCTTTCTAGAAAAGTTAGCCAAAAGTAAAGAAAAAAGTGAAGGAAAGGTGCTTTTTTATTAGCCATAAGAAGAAAAATCAGTCAACAGAATTAAGGGGAAACAGAATGGGAGAAACAAAAGGTTACGTCCCTTAACTTCTTTCAGCTTTAGCTTCCTTTTCTAGGAAATTTCAGCTAGAGTTTAGATGCTGCTGAGAAATCTCTTTCAGCTTTCAAAACCTATCCTAATACAAAGTAACAGCAAACTCCAATCTTTCTCAGAATCTGATTCAAGAGACAGTAACTGCCAGGTACAGTGGCTCACAGGGCATAAGGATCAGCTGAGGCCAGGAGTTCAAGACCAGCTTGGGCAACATAGCAAGACCCTGTTTCCAAACAAATTTTTAAAAATAAAAACAGAGAAAGTAACTAATGCCAAAAAAATAAAGTGAAATTAAACTTCTTGATAGAACTGACTTCTCTATCAAGAAATTCAACTTCTTGATAGAATGTGAAGTGTTGAGTCGAGACAATTTATTCACTATAAATTATGGTTTCTATGTTCATAACCCATATCTATTATGATCATATCATATATTATGATATGTTATGTATGCTATATAGATATATTAATAGTGAAAAAATCTACCATTTTAAATTGAAGCAAATGGGCTACTCATTTACTACCCCTGATCTCCGTAGCCTTGGTGTTTTCCAACGGCCAACCTGAGCATTTGGCCACACCTCATCCCATCAGAGCCCTCTCCAACTCAGGTTCTCTAGGGGAGCTCCAGACAGGGATGTGGACAACAAAGCCTTGGGTTCCTCTGCCAGGTCAGTCAGCAAGACTTTTGCTGTAGCTGGGGAAGAGGGAAGAATGAAGAAACACTCCTCATTGTAACAGTTAACCAAGCATTAGCTAAATTATAGGCTTATTAATTTACCATTAATTAATTCTCAAAGCATTTTCTGAGCAGTTATAATTTCAAAGTATTTTCTGAGCAGTTATAAGTTACCAGGTTTGGAGATTTAGAGAAAAGATCCCAGCCTCAAGGAGGGACAGACTAGTGGAGAGTCTACCACACAGATGGTGAGAAGACTAACTGTAATTACAATAAATTGTATCAAGTTCTCTTTAAAACCTTCTGCTAGAAGCTGTAGTGCTTTGAGCTACCCAAACTAAATATTTATTTGTTCTGCACAGTGCTTCTCATATGTCCTACTAGTACCTTACTCAAGACAATGATGTGAGGAAACTAAGTTCAGACTCATAATATCCAGGTGTGTCATCTTGAGGACACCACTTAATTCCTTTGGGCATTATTTGTCAATCTTACCTATCTTACCTATCTCTCTATCTCTCTCTTTCTCTCTCTCTCTCTCTCTCTCTCTCTGTAATCTATCTACCCAAGACAGAGTCTTACTCTATTTTTGACATTGACAGTCTTGCTCTGTCATCCGTCTATCTATTTATTTATTTATCTTCAACAGAGTCTTGCTCTGTTGCCCAGACTGGAACACAGTGGTACAATCTTGGCTCACTGCAACCTCTCAGCTCAATGCAACCTCTGCCTTCTGGGTTCAAACAATTCTGGTGCCTCAGCCTCCCAAGCAGCTGGAATTACAGGTGTGTTTACCACACCAGGCTAATTTTTGTATTTTTAGTAGAGATAGGGCTTCACCATGTTAGCCAGTTTGGTCTCAAACTCCTGGCCTCAAGAGATCTGCCCGCCTGGGCCTCCCAAAGTGCTGGCATTACAGGTGTGAGCCACCACACCTGGTCTACAATGGAATTATAATTAAGAATATATAAAGAGCTCTCACACCTCACTAATAAAATAAAAACAATTAACTTTTAAAAATGGGTTAAAGATCTGAACAGACACTTCACAATGGAAGAGACAGTGATGGCCAATGATTATATGAAAAAGAAGCCATGAGGAGCCACAATTTGCAAATAGAAAGCTGAATACACACAGACTAAATTTTCTGGGCACCATTAAGCAAAACAGTGATCTAATTAACCTACCCTTAGAGTGAACTATGTACCTGCCTAGTACACAGTGAAGCATGTCTGTAGAGTGTCTGACACTAATGGGCATGATCCGCGAACTGCTAACAATAAGCTAAATATTCATTACCTAGGTATGGCCATTATTATTGCTGTCATTTTAAAACTGAGGCTCGGGAAGATTAAGTAACTTGCTCAAGGTATTAGCACTAAGTAGTGAAGCAGAGATGAAAACTCAGGGCTTTCTTACTCCAATCTTTTACACTTAAGCACTGGTGCAATGCTGGCTTGTGACTTTATCAAAGAAACCATAAATTACATGGTAAAAAGTTGACCCTTGAATATCTATGTGCAAAAAAAAAAAAAAAAGAATGTACCCTTACTTCATATCATACATGAAAATTAATTCAAAATGAATGAGAATTAAATGTAAGAGCTAAAAACTATTTTGAAAACCTTAAGAGTAAATCTTCATGACCTTGGGTTTAATGTTTTCTTAACATAATCTAACACCGAAAACAAACAGTAAAAGAAAAAATCGATAAATTAGACTACATCAAAATTAAAAACTTTTGTGTTGCAAATGATACCACAGAAAATGAAAAAGACAACCTACAGAAAATACAGTTGATCCTTGAATACCATGGGGTTCGAATTTCAAGGATGCACATGCAGATTTTCTTCCACTTCTACCACCCTGAAATAGCAAAACCAATCCCTCTTCTTCCTCCTCCTCTGCCTCCTCAATGTGAAGACAAAAAGGATGAAGACCTTTACAATGATCCACTTCTACTTAATGAAGAGTAATATATTTTCTCCTCCTTATGATTTTCTTAGTAACACTTTCTTTAGCTTACATTATAGGAATACAGTATATGATACATACAACACATTAAATTATGTATTAATTGACTGTTAATGTTATTGATAAGGTTTTTGGTTAACAGTAGGCTACTGGTTAAGATTTTGGGAGTCAAAAGCTACATGCAGATTTTTGACTGTGGGGAGTTGGTGCTCCAACTCCTGCATTGTTCATGGGTCGTCTGTATTTGCAAATCATCTAACAAGGAACTTATATTCAGAATAAAGAACTCTTGGCCAGGCGCAGTGGCTCACACCTGTAATCCTAGCCCTTTGGGAGGCTGAGGTGGGCAGATCATCTGAGGTCAAAAGTTTGAGACCAGCCTGGCCAACATGGTGAAACCCTGCCTCTACTAAAAATACAAAAAATTAGCCAGGCATGGTGGCACATGCCTGTAGTCCCAGCTACTCAGGAGGCTGAGACACGAGAATCGCTTGAACCTGGGAGGCAGAGGTTGCAGGCTGGAACACAGTGGTGCAATCGTGGCTCACTGCAACCTCTCAGCTCAATGCAACCTCCGCCTTCTGGGTTCAAATGATTCTGGTGCCTCAACCTCCCAAGCAGCTGGGATTGCAGGCATATTCCACCATGCCCGGCTAATTTTGTATTTTTAGTAGAGACGGGGCTTCACCATGTTGGTCAGTCTGGTCTCAAACTCCTGGCCTCAAGTGGTCTGCCCACCTCAGCATCCTGAAGTGCTGGGATTACGAGTGTGAGTTACCATACCCAGCCCATTTTTCCAGTTCTTAGAAATTTATCAGCGACACGGGATTGCTAGAAACAAAGATATGCGCCTGGCCTCATATTCCTAGTTTTATAAAACAAGTCATGGCCGGCTCATGCCTGTAATCCCAGCACTTTGGGAGGCTGAGGCAGGCAGATCACAAGATCAGGAGCTCCAGACCAACTTGGCCAACATGGTAAAACCCCATCTCTACTAAAAATACAAAAATTAGCCAGGTATGGCGCTTGTGCCTGTAGTCCCAGCTACCGAGGAGGCTGAGGCAGGAGAACTGCTTAAACCCAGGGCAGAGGTTACAGTAAACTGAGATTGCTCCACGGCACTCCAACCTGGGCGACACAGTGAGACTCTGTCTCAAAAAAAAAAAAAAAGAACTCTTACAACTCTATAATGAAAAAATGACCCAAACAAATGAGCAAAGAATGCAAACAGACATTTTTCGAAATTAGATATACAAATGAATAATCAGCATATAAAAAGATAATCAACATCATTAAGTCAGAGAAATATAAATCAAAACCATGAGATACCACTTCACATCCACCAGGATGGCTATACTAAGACAATAATGAGGTTGGTGAGAATGTAAAGATGGAAATTTCTTTGATTACTGATGGGAATATAAAATGATGCAGTTCACTTTGGAAAACAATTTGGCAGTCCCTCAAATTATTAAACAAAGAGTTATCACATGACTCCAGCAATTCCACTCCTATGTATTGCATATAACCGGGAGAAATGAAATCATGTCTATATGAAAACCAGTACATGAGTGTTCACAGCACTGTTATTTTATAATAGCCAAGAAATCAAAAAACAAAACAAAACAAAATAATGCTGGGCATGGGATCACACCTGTAATCCCAGCACTTTGGGAGGCTGAGGCGGGTGGATCTCCTGAGGTCAGGAGTTTGAGACCAGCCTGGCTAACATGGTGAAACACCGTCTCTACTAAAAATACAAAAACACGCTGGGCATGGTGATGGACGTCTGTAATCCCAGCTACTCAGGAGGCTGAGGCAGGAGAATCACTTGAACCCAGGAAGTGGAGGCTGTAGTAAGCGGAGATCATGCCACTGCACTCCAGCCTGGGTGACAAAAAAAAAAAAAAAAAAAAAAAACCCAGAAAACAAAAAGAACAACCCAATCCAAATGTTCTTCAACTGAAAATGGATAAACAAAATACAGAACAGACATACAATAAAATATTATTTGGCAATAAAAAGGAATGAAGTTCTGATACATGCTATCCAAACACACACACACTATGCTAAAAAGAAGCCAGCCACAAAGGACCACATATTATATAATTCCATTTATATAAAATATCTAGAAGAGGCAAATCCGTGCAGACAGATTAGTGGTTGTCAACGGCAAGGGGGCAGGTGTAGGAGTGATTGCTAGTAGATACTGGGTTTCTTTCTGGGATAATGAAAATGTTCTAAAATTGATCATGGTAATTGTTGCACTTTTTATATATACTAAAATCACTGAGTTGTACATTTTAGATGAATTTTGTGGCTTATGAATTGTTTCAGTAAAGATGTTAAAATGTTAACAACAACAAAAAAAGTTTGCCCAGTGGTTGTGAGACCAAGAATCCTTATATTCCAGATGTCTTCCCTGTACTGTTTATACAGCACTAGTATATATGGCAAGAGTCACCTTCATCCACCTGAGGGGAAACCAAATTATAGCACATCCTTAATGAAAACCATCTGGCCAGTATGAGGCAGGCCTCTGTTATTTTTGGAATGCAGTAATGCAATGTGCTTGAGCCTTAACTTGCTGGAGAGGCGCAAGCAGCCCACGGCTGTCTGGAGTTCACGACAACAGCCCTCCTGTCAGCTGAGTGGGCAGGAAAAGGGCCTAAAACTACAAAGTAGAAAGCACAGGTCAGAAAATTTCCTTGTGGCAAAACGTATGCACAACACTGGGCAGTCAAAGCTTTCTTCACTCTGGAATTCCTCCCCATTTCCCACCCCTGAAATAGAGTCTGTTATTCTAGGTCAAACATACTTTAAATATAGGTACATTATGAATCAGCTAGAATTACATAATGATCGAGCAAGAAGGACCTTTAAAAGTATTGTCTAATGGAGCACTGACTCTGAAGTCCCTTATTAACTGTGTGACCATCAGCAAATCCACCTCTCTATATCTCAGTGTCTTCATCTGGAAAATGGGCATAATAATGGCAACTTGTTTCTTGAAATTGCTGCAAAGACTGAGTTAATCCATGTTAAAACGTCTAGAATAGTGCCTGGCACATTGTGAGTCCTAACGAATTTTTTACTTTTTTTTTTTTTTTTTTTTTTTTTTTTTTTTGAGACAGAGTTTCGCTTTTGTTGCCCAGGCTGGAGTACAGTGGCAGGATCTTGACTCACTGCAACCTCTGCCTCCCAGATTCAAGCGATTTTCCTGCCTTAACTTCCCAAGTAGCAGGGATTACAGGCACCCACCACCACGCCTGGTTAATTTTTTGTATTTTTAGAAGAGATGAGGTTTTACCATGTTGGCCAGGCTGGTCTCGAACTCCTGACCTCAGGTAATCCACCCACCTCAGCCTCCCAAAGTGGCAGGATTACAGGCATCAGCCACCGAGCCCAGCCACAATTCTTACAATTATAAACTGGTCAATCCCATTATTTTTATGGAGGAAGACACTAAGGCTCAGCATGCTAAAGTGACCTGCACTTGGCAGTAACAGGGCTGTTTACCAGGCTTCAGGTCTCTTTGACTCCTGAACCAGTGTTTTGGAGCATTAATGTGTAGCCCTCCATGCAAGATACTCCTTGACTAACTTTTAGGTCTTGAAAGACAAATAACAAATACAGTGCTTAGCAGTATGTCTCACACAGTGTAGGCGTCTGTAACATTTTTAATTCACTCTCTTTTCATCCCAAGTTTAATCTTCTAACATCTGAAGAAAGGTACTGACACTAAATCCCAGAATGTCCAAGAGGTAAGATGGCACCAGATTGTAAAAGAAAACAGACAAACTTTTTTTTTTTTAATTTTTCATTGAAGGAGGATAGAGTACCTGAATATGCTTAGCATCTAAAGGAAGAGACTTCTTTCTCTTTCTGCATTCTAGAAATGTAGACCTTAAATGCTATTATCAGGGCTTGACAATGTTTCTAACTTTCAGTGATTAATACACCAATCAATTTGAAATTCAAGAGGCAAAAGCAGCACACAAAATAATTATATGTGGTATTTAATGAAATAGAGACAGATACAAAGATGTAACCCGAAAACTTTCTATGCTACACTAAAACCACAGTAAGCTTTTAAACAATTTCATCATTTATCTTTCTCTCATAGATGCATGCATGCATGTACACACATGTAAATACAAAATCACATCACAGTATTTAAACCAGCCTATGAGGCCCTGAAATATCTGGCCTCACGCACACCCCTGCATCTTTGTTAGAGCCTCAGTCTTCTCAGCTCTCAGCCAGATGAGTCCTCTTTCCTTTCCTCAAACTCACAGGTCTCTCTTCTGCTTTGGGGCCTTCACACTGGCATTCCCTGTGCCTGGAGAGTTCTTCTTTACTCCCTCTAACTACACCTCTGCCTTGGCCTCTCCACCTGTTAACAGCCTGATTTACCCTTCAGACCCTGCTTACATTTTTTTCTCAAAGAAGCCTTCCCTAACAACCCTACTAGCCTCTTTGCCCTCCCTCCTTCCCAGTCACACACCATGGAACATGCTTCTAACCACTTAGCCAATAAATATCTTTCTTCCCCACCAGACTGTAGGCTCAAGAAGGGCATGGGCTTTGTTCAACATTGCTTCCCCTGTGCCTAGCACAGTGCCCAACACATAGTAGACGCTAAATGAAATTAACAACATCTCCGAGGGACTCAAAAGATCAAGTGATAAACTGATTTCCTGACTTCACTGAAATTTTACACAAGGCATCCCATATCAAGCTGTCAGCATGGCAAATGAACAAACCACACTGACAGAGGTATGGATTATGTACTACTTTTGGAGAAAAATTCAGAATGAACAAAAAGTTTATTATATGTATTTTAAAGTCACTATGTGCAAACCTTCAAGAAGAAAAAATTACTTTTAAAATAAGCTTCAGAAAAAGAAAAAGAAACTTGTTCCTAACACAACATGCTTATTTGAGAAGACCAAGGAGAAAAGTGAAAGGTGGAGGAAACAACAATGCATGCAATTCTCCTAGGCTATGACCATTGCTTTCCCAAGTAAATTTATCTCCTAAAGGAAGAGAATGTGCCGAACCATTCTAAGGTTTATCTGGAAAAGTACCCACTGGTGTGATGGGCTTCTATGAACAGTATGCCCACAAGGACAGGGCACGTAGGTTAAAGGAACAAGCAGCATCATGTAAAGACAGCTTTCTCTGGCAATGGCTCCAGTGCCCTCTTCTTTAGGGTTTCCACCCTAGCTCCACTCACAGCATATAACTTCTCTTACTTTGGGAAGAAAAAAGGAGAATCTTTTCCAACAGAACAGATAGGAATCACATGATCAAGATTCGAAAAGATCCCACCAGAGTTCTGCTTTATTGAAAGATACACGAGGACAGTCAGAAACAACAGCAAAAGCATTTCACTACCAGGAAATAGTTGCTGTATCAAGAGACTAAACTTACCACACAGAAAGGAGAAGGAAAAGATGGAAAAAAACAAATCCCCACAAAACAACACAAAAAGTCGCGGATGGGGAAGAATGGGAAAAAAAGAAGAGTGTTGTAGATGAAAGAAAAAAGGGTAAAAAGTAAAAGTGTGTAATGGAAGGGAGTGAAAGACCAGCAACTAAATTTTATTCAAGTATATGCAGCTGAGAGCTGAGGGAGACCTCAAAAGGAAAACTGCCCAGTCAAGCCTCCTCCCCTTAGGCTAGCAGTGTTGATAAGCCTCTGGCATTCACCAAACCGAAGGCTAGCTTTGAGTTATCCACATCTAATCGAATTATGGACATCACTGAAGGTCCTTGAAGCAAAAGGAAAAACCTCTTCTCATTTAGTCTCTACCAATGATTACAGAAAAAATAAACAGGAGAACTCACTGCTAATTATACTAGGCAAAGGGAAAAGATTCTGGGTACGCCTAAGAGGGGCACCTTTGGCTGTGCTGTGTGACCTCCTCGAAGTTACTATGCCAACTGATTCTCCCACACACAGCCATTCTTAAAACACTCGGTGTATTACCATACTACAACCTTTAAAACCTATCCCACAAAAAAGAAAGGAAAACGTCTCTCACCCACTCTAAGAGATACTGGGAACATTTCTGCTTTCAAACACACTGCCTTTAAAACTTTAAAAACCTAATCCATTTTCTATAAAAAGTTTACTTCCAAAAAAGTGGCTAGCACAGTTTCCAGCAAATACTAGGCTTTCATTAAATACTAGTTGCACACATAAAAAAAAAGATCGTTCTGAAAAATCTTCACAGCTGTAGAACAGTTATAACCTTCTCAAGATATGAAGCCTTTACCTCCACAAACTAGAAAAGGGGCGGGTAGCATTTTAAAGCCAATCTGTAAGGCAGGGCAAGACAGCTGCAAATATTTGCATTCATTTAACGGTAATTTCTGAGAGTGTAAAACAAAAGAAATGCTCGGCGAGAAAATAAAAAACCTTGTGCAGCCTTTGGAGCTTTGAAACTGTGGAGCTGCACTCTGACACCTTGGTGTGCACGCAGATGACTCTGAAGGTGACAAAGGGGAAGTGTTTGCACTGGAGACTTTGATAAAGGATCTTTCCCCTGGGGAATTCCAGGTTACTGCAGGGATTCTTTTGAAACCTTCCAACCTAGCTGCGAGTCAAGGGAGTCGGGTTCCTTCGCCAGAATGCAAGAGACTCCCAGAGGACCCCACAGCGGGGCGTCTGCGCCTTCCTCCAGCTGACATCGAGAGCACCATGCCTTTCGAGTCACCCCAAATCTCAGTCTCTCTAGCCTTCCTTGAAGTGAAAGGGCAGCCAATGCTCTCACCCAGCCCCAAGAGAGGGCCGTGTCGCCCAGCACGGTGACACGGTCCAGTGAGAGAACTGCTTTGAAAAATACTCCGGCTCCACGCTGGCCTCAGGAAGGGCCATGACCCCAAGCCCCAGGACGGATCCAGACACCGCCCTCCGGCCGCGCAGACAAAGGACAGGCCCCCCGCGCGCCCCCGGCCGGGCGCGGCCACTCACCGCTCAGATAGTTGGTCCATTTGTACAGCACCCCCTCCATGGCGCCCGCGGCCCCTCGGCCCACGCCCGCCGTCCCCCTCACTGCCCCAGGACCCAGGAGGCGAGGAGCACCGGCAGCAGGGCCATCGCCCGGCGCGGCCCAGACGCCCACTCCCGGCGCCCGGGCCCGGTGTGGGGACGCCCGGCCCGCCTCACATCCTCGGCCCGGGGGCGGGGTCACTGCGGCGGCCTCCGCGCGAGCAGCCCAGCCAGCCGGTGAGCCGACGCGGCGAAGCGGGACACGCTGTTCACAATGAGGCCAGGACCCGGGCCCTACGTGGGCCGGAGGGGGCGGCCGAAACCTCCGGAGTCCTACGAACGAGGCGCCACCGCGCTCTACCTGAACCCTCCACCCGCCGGGCCCGGGACGCGCTCGCGCATGCCCGGTGCGCCGCTCGCGCGCCCCTTCCCAAAATCCACTCCGGGATTTCGCGGCGGCGGGGCCGACTTTGCCGGAAAGGCCCGCAGGGAAATTGAGTCCTGGGACGCCCACTTGGGAGTAGGCGACGAGAGGAGGGAGGCCCCGGAGACACGTGTTGGGCACAGTACTGACTGTAAATGGTGCCCGACGTTTGGGGGGGGGGCGGGTGTCTACGTAACCTCTCACGATACTCCTTGGGCTCTAGTCCCTATTCTTGTTCCAGAGCTGCCTAATTGATCTCACGCACTTCAGGTAGCCAATAATAGGGCGTAAAGGAATAATTGGAATTTCAGGGTGGAGTACTATGAGGCCAGTGTAAACAGGTGTTGTCCAGACTCTAAGATCTCGGTACTGGAAGTGTCAGTCCACTTACCCGGAGCATTGACATCACCTAAGAACTTGTTAGAAATGCAGAATCTTGCACCCACTCCAGACCTCCAAAATCAAAATCTGCATTTTAAACAAGAACTCCAGGGGGATCCCTATGTACACAGAGTGCCAAAATGCACTGTGCTAAGGATATTTGACCAGGAAAAATGTTAACTACAGATTAAGTGGAAAGAGAAGGTGAGAAATGAGTAACACACACACACACACACACACACACACACACACACACACACACAGAGTACAATACGTTTAAAATCGCTTTAGGTATATGGCATAGAAGCATGCACCAAAATATTAAGAGAATTATTTGCAGCAGGTGGTGGTATCCGTGACGTTTCTTTTTCTTTAATGTAAGGTTGCCTGATTTAATAAATAAAAAAGCAAAACAATTATTAGTTATGTATCTGAAATTCAAACTTAATTCGACTCCCCAGTTTTATCTGGATATCCTACTTTGAGTGCTTTCCAATTTCTTCCAAATTGACTACAATGAACGTATTGCTTTAGAACTTAGGCGAAAAATGTAAAGTTAGAAAATGTAAACTAAAATGAGGCTGTGTAATTCGTAACCATGATTACCATTTCTTCTTCTGCACGTCGTAACTCATTATTTACCCTCTTAAGGGATAAATTATTAGCAGCCATAACATTACGTGGGGCCGTGGAATGAATCAGACCTGGTTAGAAGGCTGAGCTCATCTACTTCGGGCCCAAACAACCTTAAGCAGGACAGTTCTCTCCTGGTCTAAATTTATTTCTCTTTTTTAAGTGGAAAAAAAGAACCTGCCTTACTGATTGTACTGAGGTTCATGCAACAGGAACGCGCTTTGTGAACTATAAAGCACTATGTAAATCTTTACTGTTTATGAGCAATAGCAAAAGCCTAGGGTTGTAGCATATCGGAGGGCCGCTCTCCAACGGCGAGAGTAAACGAGTGTTTCCTGGAACTTCGACAGTGTCACGGCGCCCCCGGACTCCTCCTAACTCTCTCAGCGGGGCTCTTCACGGAGATAAATCGGCTGCAGGAGTTTCCGTTGGCTCTGCGCCCCGCCCCTCGCCCCAAATCCTTGCTGGTTAAATTCCGAAATCCGCCGGGCTCTAGGACGCACACGGGATGATCCGCCGCCTGGCTGGCTGCCCGGCTCCACCGGGCTGTAAATTCCATCGTTGCAGCGTCATTGGCTTGAGGGCTGCCTGAAGGACAGCAGGAAAGGCCAATGGGAGGCCGCGCTTCCCGGGCGGCTTCGCTATAAGAGCCTGTCAGGATTACATTTGGGCTTAACTCTTTAAAGGTGGGTTCGGGCCCCGTGAGAAAGTCGTTAGTAGTAAATGTGCCACGTCTTCTAACCAGGGGAACTCCTGAACTTGCCTCAGGCCGTTATCCCTAAGCCTTGAACTAAGCTCTTAAATTTATGACGTTGAGGGCCCTTTCGCTGCTTTTGTAGGGACTTCTTTCCTGCTTCGGCAACATGAGGCTTTTCTTGTGGAACGCGGTCTTGACGCTGTTCGTCACTTCTTTGATTGGGGCTCTGATCCCCGAACCAGAAGTGAAAATTGAAGTTCTCCAGAAACCATTCATCTGCCACCGCAAGACCAAAGGAGGGGATTTGATGTTGGTGCATTATGAAGGCTACTTGGAAAAGGACGGCTCCTTGTTCCACTCCACGTAAGTAATTATGCCCCGTAGGTAAAATAGTAATCAAGAATCCACCCATTTATGCCAGCTCTCCGGCAGGAAAGGTGGCTTGTACCTGGTTTTACCTCTTTTACAAACAGAAATATCTTATTTCTTTCTTTGGGGAAGGAAATTGTTTAAAGCCAGTTTTATATAGCGAGCGAGGCCTCGGAAGGTGTCATTGGAAACGTGGTCTAGAAAAGGCTGTTAATTTTTTTTTTTTTTTAAACACATTACGGAACTTTTATTGTTCATGTGATTTCTGTATAATTTTTTATTATAAAAATTAGAATTGGAATCTTTGAAACATTGCAGAAATATATACGTGTTTAATTGGGCAATAAGTAGAAAAAGCTCAAAAGAATTCTCGTATCTCAAACTCCATTTCTTAGGGAAAATAACTTGATTCCCTTTTTAACGTGGTGTAGGTGATGTTCACCTAAAACTTTTCATAGCGACTTCAAAAGCAAACTACCCAATCACTTATTTGCCTGTTGAAGGATATACTGATGCTGTTTCACTGACCTACTTAACTTTTGTTCTGACAGATGATATTTTGGTCAAGGCACAGGATCATGCTTTCAGTCATTTGCTTCTTTCTAGAAAGACTTCATTGATGAGGTGGGTGTGGTTGTGGAAGTTTAGGTGAAGGATTTTCAGATGGTTACACTATCGTTTCTGTTCTATAAACAAAGAAATTGCAACATGGAAATGGTTTACAAGCCTAATGATTTCCAATTAGGCATGGGTTCCATTCATTCCATTATGAAAGTATTTAGTGAGCATTTCCTTTATGTTAAGCCATATGCTTGGTGCTAGGGAGATTCAGAAATTTTGGCTTCTAATCATACGCATCTATCCATTCATCTGTCTATCTATCAAACTGTTACTGGATGGTCACAGGTCAGGCCGTGGAGACAAAAAGATGGCTAGGAGCCGGTTCTTGTCCTCTAACAGTACACCATCTGTAGGTGGGAGGAAGACAAGTAAATACTGCAGTGATAAAAAGTACAGAATATTCAAAGTGCTAGCAAAGCTAACTGGGCCTGGAAGTAGTTATGCTCCATGGGGTGAGGAAAGGGAAAGACTTCCCAGAGAATAATTGAAATGCGCATTGGCAGATGGGTGGAGGTTTCCAGGGGGAAAATAGGGGAGGAAGGATTTTGCAGGTAGAGGGAATGACTTGAATTAAAACAGTGAAGCTTCATAGCCCATCCTAGACCTAGTTTTCTAATAACTGCCTTTACTGGGCATTCAGACCTGATCTGTCTTGAGGGTTGGGAGAATGAATGGCACTCTTCTCTGAACTATTAGCCCTGGGAAAAAGTTCCAGAAAGATGGCTTGCCTTAGAATTTTCAACACCACTTTCTTCTTGTCAACTAGGTGAATGCCACAGGGGACATTAAATGATGTGATTTGCATTTTGATTTTCAGTTACAGTTTTATTTTTAGTATGATCTCTTTTAGACTGAGCCTGGTTTCTTTCAGATCTCTGAACCAAAAACCTGTTCTAACTTTGATGGTAGCCATGGAATATTATTTAGCAGTTTGCTGCTAAGTTCTAATATCTGATGAGGGGACTGTTATCATGCAGCCTCCATGTAAATGGTCAGAAGCTGCTAATTGTAAGCATCATGAAGAAATACCATCAAATGATCAGTCTGTAAGCATATTTGCCATCTCTAGAACCATAGTCTATGGGGTAAATTGTTTAGCCCTAAAAAGAAATGTGCTAAAATTGTAGTCAGTGATGAGTAATAGAATGTTTCCTCCTTCTTTTTTCTTTTCTAGCCTTCCCAAATTTTCCACAGTTGTCATTTTGTTACTTTGATCATTGGGCAAAATTACAGGAAAAAATGGCATTATCTAGATTTAGTAACCGTGGTACTCATGAAGCTTAGTACAGTGATTTCTTTTTCTCACCTACAAGATATCCTTGAATAGAGTATTTTTCTTATTGCACTGAAAGGCAACTAAGTAGGGATCAGGCATTACTCAGTCCTCAAGCCTCCCTGTAAGTAAGTAGTTAGGCAGGTCGCTTTTCCTGGGTTAGACGCTCTTTAGCTCATGAGCCAGGACATTCTATTTCCTTCCTCCCCAGTTGATACGGTTCAGCTGTGTCCCCACCCAACGCTCATCTTAAATTTTAGCTCCCATAATCCCCACCTGTTGTGGGAGGGGCCTGGTAGGAGGTAATTGAATCATGGGGGCAGGTTTTCCCCATGCTGTTCTTGTGATAGTAAGTCTTACAAGATCTGATGGTTTTCTAAAAGGCAGTTCCTCTGCACATTCATTCTTGTCTGCTACCATGTAAAATGTGCCTTTGCTCCTCCTTTGCCTTCCACCATGATTATGAGGCCTCCCCAGCCATGCGGAACTTCAAGTCCATTAAACCTCCTTTTCTTTACAAGTTACCCAGTCTTTAGTATTCTTCACAGCAAGATAAAAATGGACTAACACTCCTTGAGGGGCCACTCTTCCAGACTTTCCTATATAGCCCCATTGTAGACTCCTGAAGAGGGAACTGGGCTGGGATCTGAGTGGGGATTTAGAGATGAAAGCAGCCTTTTCTACCTGTTAGAGCCATCAGCAGGAAAGCCATAGCTAAGGAAAGTCTGTAGGCAGGATATAAGACACTGTGCTTCTGACTCTCCATATCTGTGTGTATATGGACCCACATGTGTTGGCAGTAAATTCTCCTTAGCCTTTCAATCTCCTTCCCAAACTCAGCCATTTTCCATTATTTTCTGCCTATTCTACAACCTAGTGGCCCGCTTGGGACAACATAACTTTGTGGTTAAGACCTTGAACTTTGGAGTTAGGTTTAAAGACTAGAACACTTAACCTGTGTTTCCTCATCTGTACAATGGGGTAATAATGGTACCTACATTATAGGCTTATTGTAAGGGTTAAGAGAAAAAAAAAATAGAATGATTCCTGATATACAACAAATGTTCAAACAGTTGTTAAGTGTTTTTATTATTTCCTCTGTCTTTCTCAAGCCCTGTCAAGTATGTGAAATTTGCATCAAGAAAGATGGGCAGCGAATTGAATTCCTATAAACTTGACTTGGAGGTGTGTGTATTTGTGCAAATCCAGAATAGCTGTTATTAATTTTTAAACTAATAAACTTAATCACTTATTGGTGGAAAAATGCACTAAAGAAATTTTTTTAGAGTTAATAAAGAGTTATAATGCGTTTTCTTTTTATCATAGTCATAAACATAACAATGGTCAGCCCATTTGGTTTACCCTGGGCATCCTGGAGGCTCTCAAAGGTTGGGACCAGGGCTTAAAAGGAATGTGTGTAGGAGAGAAGAGAAAGCTCATCATTCCTCCGGCCCTGGGATATGGAAAAGAAGGAAAAGGTAATAGCACTTCTATTCTTACGATAGCGCTAGAGTTGTTCTCCGGATTAGGAGACAGAAGTTAGAGTAGCTACAACTTTTTTTTTTTTTCCTACAAGTTAACAGGGGGCATGTATTCCTTTAGCAACTGTCTTGATTATCAGTTGAAATGGCCAGTTTAATGGCCAGGTGAGGTGGCTCGGGCCTGTAATCCCAGCATTTTAAGAGACCAAGACGGATGGATCTTCTGAGATCGGGAGTTTAAGACCAGCCTGACCAACATGGAGAAATTCCATCTCTACTAAAAATACAAAATTTGCCAGGCATGGTAGCGCCTGCCTGTAATCCCAGCTACTCGAAAGGCTGAGGCAGGAGAATCACCCGGGAGGTGGAAGTTGTGGTGAGCCGAGATTGAGCCATTGCACTCTAGCCTGGGTGACAGAGCAAGACTCCATCTCAAAAAGAAAAAAGAAAAAGAAAGAAATGGCCAGTTTAAGGCTGTAATATCTAAATGGGCAATGATGCTAACAATGAAAAAAGAACATGGAGGTCTGTTAATACTGTTCACCAATATGGTGGGTTGTTTTAATTGTGCTAAAATATGCAGAAAATTTTTCATTTGAACCATTTTTAAGTACACAATTCAGTGGCATTAAATACATCACATTATTGTGGAACCATCACCACTATCCATCTTCAGAACGTTCTCATCCTCCCAAACTGAAACTCACCAATTTATTTTAACAATGCAGAAAGTTCGTTCCCTTAACATAAGAGTTTGGACAAGCTGAACATTTGAAATACAGATTATTAAAGCATTTAATGCATTTCAGATGTGGATTGTATGAGTTGAACTTCACAAATATTAAATCTCCCACAGCAAACTCTTACTGGGAGTTCTTTTCATTCCCATTTTAAAATTCATTTATAAAGCTTTTAATAATGTATTTTAAAAAATCATAGAGTGACATGAAATGAATTTAATTTTTCGTGTGTCACAAAGCAGAGAAGCAAGCTGGCTACCTTGTCCAGACAGCTTTTGTACTAGTTTTTCAGGGCAGAGATATACACTGGTGTTCAAGTGAGAACCCCTGCAACTTTCCAAAGAGCTGCTTGGTGATATGTGTCAGGAGGCCAGGCATGGTGGCTCATGCCTGTAATCCCAGAACTTTGGGAGGCCAAGGAGGGTGGATCACCTGAGGTCAGGAATTCGAGACCAGTCTGGCTAACATGGTGAAACCTGACTCTACTAAAAATAGAAAATTTGCTGAATGTGGTGGTATATGCCTATAATCCCAGTTACTCAGGAGGCTGAGGCAGAAGAATTGCTTGAACCTGGGAGGCAGAGGTTGCAATGAGCCAAGATCATGCCACTGTACTCCAGCCTGGGTGACAGAGAGAGACTGCATCTCAAAAAAAAAAAAAAAAACTTTAAGATGTCTATATGCATTTATCCTGTAATTCCCTTATTAGAATCTAACCTAAGGGAATAATTTAAATATCGGGAAAAAGATTTGTGAACATCACCACATTGTTTCTAATAGCAAAATTTTGGAACTGTCCTAAGTAGTATAATGATAAGAATTTAGCTAAATAAAATATAGCCCAGTTGTTTTGGCTATATTTTATTGGCATTTCCCATGATTTTAAAAATTATATCCAAAAATTTTATATGTATAATATATAAAAATAGAAAATAAACCTATTGTATATATAATATGATAGTAAATATAGGAAAAAGTACATATACATAGAAAGTGAATCACAAGGAAATAAATAAGAATGTTAACAATAGACTGTGATACTGGGAATCACATTTATTTCTGGTTTTATCATCTGAGTATCTGCTCTACAATAAGCGTGTATTACTTATGTAATGAAGAAAAAAATGTTTAAGTAGTCATCAGAACCAGACAGACAACCACTCTGATATAGTGTAAATATAGACTTCATAGCATCCTGAAGTCTAAGGTTAACTATTGACAAAGTGAGGGGTCAGGATTCCCAGCCCGTTTCCTGAGAAGGAAAATAGGATGCCATATGGGAAGTATTATATATTCCAAAATGGAACTAGCTATACAAATCTTGTTCGTAGGATAAGATTTACTAACCAAATTCAATTCTTATTTTAGTTATAATCCTCATTAGAGGCCAGGTGTAGTGGCTCACACCTGTAATCCCAGCACTTTGGGAGACAGGCAGGTGGATCACGAG
Organism: Saimiri boliviensis; assembly: GCF_048565385.1. Lineage (NCBI taxonomy): Eukaryota > Metazoa > Chordata > Mammalia > Primates > Cebidae > Saimiri > Saimiri boliviensis. Next base: position 96,362,814 of record NC_133458.1, on the reverse strand, counting down.
GTCAGGAGATGGAGACCATCCTGACCAATATGGTGAAACCCTGTCTCTAGTAAAAATACAAAAAAAGGCCAGGTGCGGTGGCTCAAGCCTGTAATCCCAGCACTTTGGGAGGCCGAGTTGGGTGGATCACGAGGTCAAGAGATCGAGACCATCCTGGTCAACATGGTGAAACCCCGTCTCTACTAAAAATACAAAAAATTAGCTGGGCATGGTGGCCTGTGCCTGTAATCTCAGCTACTCAGGAGGCTGAGGCAGGAGAATTGCTTGAACCCAGGAGACGGAGGTTGCGGTGAGCCGAGATCGCACCATTGCACTCCAGCCTGGGTAACAAGAGCGAAACGCTGTCTCAAAAAAAAAAAAAAAAAAAAAAAAAAAAAGAAATAGGTAAAATACAAAAAAATTAGTTGGGCATGGTGGCACACACCTGTAGTCCCAGCCACTCGGGAGGCTGAGGCAGGAGAATTGCTTGAACCCGAGAGGTGGAGGTTGCAGTGAGCTGAGATCACACTGCTGCACTCTAGGCTGGTGGCAGAGTGAAACTCCATCTCAAAAAAAAAAAAAAAAAAAAAAAATCCTGTAGAGAAGAAAACCAAGTATCTAGAAAATTTTTTCTGATGCTGAGAATTTTTTCATTGTATCTTTATTGTCTCACCTTTAATATTTATATACAGTAGCCCCCCTTACCTGTGGTTTCACTTTCTACAGTTTTAGTTACCTGTGGTCAACTGTAGTCTGAAAGTATTAAGGTATTTTGAGAATGAGAGATAGATCACATTCATATAACTTTTATTATGATATGTTATAATTATTCTATTTTATTTTTAGTCTCTTACTGTGCCTATTTTATAAATTAAACTTTATCTCAGATATGCATGTATAGGAAAAAGCATTGTTTATATAGGATTTGGTACTATACATGGTTTCAGGCATCCAATAGGTTCTTGGGAGATACCCAAGCGGGGGACTACTCTACATTGTATTAGTCTGTTACTCTTTTTCATACTATATTTAACTCAAATTTACTTCACAATAAGTAAAGATCTAAATTTGAGTCACCTCCTCAAACTGAATGCCATGAAACTAATTCTTCTAATCTGTATTTAACACTAATTTTGTAGTCTTTTAGTACATGCTTGCATGCCTCTTTTGGAAAGATACAAGTTTTATCAACAACCTAGTGCATGTCGCATCTCTGTCTAGATCTGGAATGGTAAGCATCAATACACTTTGTAAGTCTTCTCTTTGAAACTCATGAATGTTCTTTCATGGAAATATGTGGGATGGGGGGAGGATGACTAAGAAATACTTAACATGTTTACCCAGACCTGTATATTAAATATAGTTATTTAAAAAACAAGTATAAAAAAAATTGTCCATAGTCTACAGATGGGTGTTTTTGTTTGTTTGTTTTAGGTTCCTGGGACTTTGACAAAGCCCTTTTCACTTTTAAAGATTTTTAATCTCCCTTCTCAGAAATTAATTTTAATTTCTCCCCTCCCTTGAAATGTCTTCAACATATATATAATGTTCTATGTCAGAGGTAGTGTTACCTAATTTTTTGAAATTGTTAAACCTTCCTGCATTATTTTTAAAGCCTGTAAGAAAATTATACCTCAGTAACATGATTTGAGAGTTTACTATTTGTCAAGCTTAATGCTAAGTATTTTGCAAGGATTTTTCTCCCTTTATCCTTCCAACAGACTCTTGAGGTAGGACATTTATTGTCTGCATTTTACAGATGAGAAAATTGAGGCTTAGAGATGGGCAAATGTAAACTTCAGTCCCAGACAGTATGACACCAGAGCTCACTCAATTATGTGGGTAGAAATGGTTTCCAGTGGTAGAAATGGCAATACTACATGAATTTCTAGCTCAGGATTTTCTGACTGAAAAGTTACTTTACTACTTGTAATATACTTAACTCTAAATTTTATAAAACCCTTTAAGTCCTTCTTGACATATAATATGTAATATATTAATTATAATAGAAATTCAATACCCGAGCCATTAGATATATCTCTGTGTATGTGTATGTGTTGCATGTGTGTATACGTATAGTTATATTTTAATTGCTAAGCCAAAGATAGAATGCTTTTGGTCTGCTAGTTTATATTATTTCTTCCTTTATTTTATTTGAGTAAAATATAATATACGTAATTTTCATCATATATGACAATCTTAAGAAGGCTCTTTAATGCAGTTAAAAAAATGCTGTGTCCATTACCATAAATTTTCCATTATTAAAACTTTGGATCATTTAAAACTATCTGCCTTTTCTCCTCATGTCAGGTAAAATTCCCCCAGAAAGTACACTGATATTTAATATTGATCTCCTGGAGATTCGAAATGGACCAAGATCCCATGAATCATTCCAAGAAATGGATCTTAACGATGACTGGAAACTTTCTAAAGATGAGGTGACCTTTCCTTCTTCCTACTCCCCTTTCTACTTTCTTTTGTGTTGTTGTTTGGGTTTTTTTTTTTTTGGTGTGTTTATTTGTTTCTGTTTTGTAACTCACTTTTAAAATAAATATACATATTTAAAATTGTATTTAGGTAACATAGTTTTCTTAAAATAGTGATGCTTTGAAATTGGATTTTTTCATAGTAAATTATTGTTTTGGAGAGAAATATATTAAGACTTAAAAAGCGCACCATTCAATCTTTTGCCTTCTTCTTCCCAATGCTTAGGGTCCACTGTATCTTATCCTTACCCTTGGGTCTTTGAAAGAAACATTTTGCCAAGGCAGTTTCTATCTGTAGTTACTGTATAAGAAGCTAGCTGTCCTGAGAAATATCTCATGTGGAGATAGACTGGCTGTTAAATACCTCTTGTAGTACTTTCCTAGTAATTAACAGCAAGCAACTTACATGCTCAGTTTTGTTCAGGTTGCCCCAGAGAAAGGAGACTCCAGCCTGGGTTTTCAACAGCAGGGGACCTCCACCTCCATCAAAGTCTGAACCTTTGGGTAAAGAAAAAGGAAGAAGAGATTTCTCCTTCTAATCAGGCTTTCACAGCCATCGCTACACATATCTGACTTAGTCTGGATACTCTGAGGAAAGAAGTGGAGGTAGATATTTATCCCTATGTTTTTTATCTACTCACACTCCATTCTGTCCTGGCTGGTCAGATATCCAGTCCCTTTCTATACTTTGATCAATTTCATTCTACTGTCCAGGAAATGATTAAGTCTTGGATAAGCCAAATTGCTATGAACCAGGGGGTCATGATCCACAGCCACTAAATTTATAACACCTCATAGTGTTACCAGTCGTATGCCTTTTTCTTCCATCCAAGATAAATTTTAATTCCCTTTTATTAAATAATTTTGAATATATAACACAGTCATATGGTTTAAAACAAAAAGGTATTTTATTATGTTTTTATTTTAATTTTTTTTCCTGAGACAGTCTTGTTCTGTTGCCCAGGCTGGAGTGCAGTGGCGCAATCTCGGCTCACTGCAACCTTTGCTTCCTGGGTTCAAGCAATTACTCTGCCTCAGCCTCCCAAGTAGCTGCACCATCATGCTGGCTAATTTTTGTATTTTTAAAAGAGATGAGGTTTCACCATGTTGGCCAGGCTGGTCTCGAATTGTGATCCGCCTGCCTTGGCCTCCCAAAGTGCTGGGATTACAGGTGTGAACCACCACACCTGGCAAAAAGGTATTTATTTAAAAGTCTTGGCTGGGCAAGGTGGCTAACACTTGTAATATTAGCATTTTGGAAGGCTTAGGTGGGAGGACTGCTTGAGGCAAAGGTTAATGCAGTTAGCTGAGATCCCACCACTGCACTCCAGCCTGGGTGACAGAGCTAGACTCTATCTCAAAAAAAAAAAAAAAAAAAAAAAAAGAAGAAGAAGAAGAGGAAGAAGAAGATAAAATGAAAATGGAAAATTGTAGTCTAGGTACTTATCAGACCTGACTTTCTGAGACTGGAAGGTTGTGACTGGACTCAGTCAGTGTGGCATGATCATAACCAAACCCAGAAGGCCCACTACCTGCAGACATTTATTCAAGTCAAAGATGTCACTATTTAATCTAGTTTTAAAAGAAGTGTCTATGGGGTACAGTGGCTCATGCTTCTAATTTCAGCACTTTGGGAGGCTAAGTAGGGTGGATTGCTTGAGCCCAGGAGTTCAAGACCAGCCTGGACAACATGGTGAAACCCCATCTCTACAAAAAATATAAAAGTTATTCAGATGTGGTAGTGCATGCCTATAGTCCCAGACACCTGGGAGGCTGAGGTGGAAGGACTGCTTGAGCCTGGGAGGCAGAGGTTGCAATGGGCCGAGATAATGCCACTGCACTCCAACCTGGGTGACAGAGCAAGATTCTGCCTAAAAAAAAAAGAAGAGAAACGTCTGTAATCTAGATTCAGATTAAGAACAAGTAGTATGCTCTCATTGGGTATTTTCCAGTAATTTAAGCCTTATGTAAGAATTATGTACATGACATAAGCTTTATCTTTGCCTTTGAGCAATATATATATACACATATACAGAGAGTGAGAGAAAGCAGTATATATATATAATATATATAATGTGTGTGTGTGTGTATGTATGTGTGTGTGTATATACAAATATATCTCTCTATATACATATACGTATATATGTATATATGTGTGTGTCTGTGTATATATATATATATAGAGAGAGAGAGAGAGAGAGAGAGAGATTGACTCACTCTGTTGCCCAGGCTGGAGTGGCAGCAGCATAATCTCGATTCAGCACAACGTCTGCCTCCCCAGTTCAAGCTGTTCAACTGCCTCAGCCTCCTGAGTAGCTGGGATTGCAGGAACACGCCACCATGCCTGGCTAACTTTTTTCCCTATTTTAGTGGAGATGGGGTTTCATTATGTTGGCTAGGCTGGTCTCAAACTCCTGACCTCACGTGATCTTCCACCTTGACTTCCAAAAAGCTGGGATAATAGGCCTGAGCCACCACACTCAGCCGTGCCCTTGAGCAATATTTTGTGTCTCCACTGTAGCAGTTTAGCAACAGTTTTTTTAAGGGAAAAAATGTCTTGTAACTTTTTAACTGTGATTAGAACTATGTTATAAAATGGTTGTTTAGAAGTTAGCATATTTAGTTAAATGAACTACTAGTCCATGTCTGTGATACTGATTGGCTTGGCTCAGTGTGGGTATCTTATAAATCCGAGTTATTAATGAGATCTGTTATTTTGTAGGTTAAAGCATATTTAAAGAAGGAGTTTGAAAAACATGGTGCGGTGGTGAATGAAAGTCATCATGATGTTTTGGTGGAAGATATTTTTGATAAAGAAGATGAAGACAAAGATGGTTTTATATCTGCCAGAGAATTTACATATAAACATGATGAGTTATAGAGATACATCTACCCATTTAATATAGCATTAATCTTTAAAGAGAGGGCAGTCATCTTTAAAGAACGTTTTATTTTTTAACAATGTTCTTTCTTGCTTTGCTTTTTCATTTTTATCTATTTTTTCTGACCCCTATGTAAAGAATCCCTTAGGGTTTCTAACTATCCATTTCTTTCTGGTAAGTTATTGGGAAGAAAAATCTAATTTGTCTTTGAATAGAAGACATCTGCATTATTTTTCACTTTCACAGATAGGAAGCTTTGTTTTACTTCTTACTTGTAAATTTAAAATATTGCAACTGGGAGTATACCAGGACATGAGACAAGGTTATAGCACAAATTAGCACTCTATATTTCTGCTTTCCTCTATTTTCTCCAAGTTAGAGGTCAACATTTGAAAAGCCTTTTGCAATAGCCCAAGGCTTGCTATTTTCATGTTATAATGAAATAATTTGTCTGTAACAACTGGCTCTGAGTCTCTCCTTGAGGACCAGAGGAAAATGGTTGTTGGACTTGACTTGTTAATGGCTAGTAAGCCTTTTTTACTAAGGAGATGTGCAATGCCAAAGTTAGAAACAAGGTTAATAACTTATATAAATACGTATGCATTGAAACATTCCACCTAGGACTTAAGCAGGTGAAGTTTGGCTCCTAGTGACTGGTGGCCTATTATGATACATAGGACAAATCATTTATGTGTGACTTTCTTTGTGATAAAATGCATCAATACGTTATAAATGAGGTAGAAAGTTACATTTATATTCAATGTTTACTTCTTAAGGCTAGCAGATTATCCTTCCTGGTTCTTTAATGGGTAGTCTATAGTATGTTATACTACAGTAACATTGTATCACAAGATAAATTAGTAAACTAGTCTATATTTTCCCATTTTAGTCTCATCAAAAACTCAAGTGGGCTGGGCGTGGCAGATCATGCCTGTAATCCCAGCACTTTGGAAGGCCAAGGAGGGTGGATCACTTGAGGTCAGGAATTTGAGACCCACCTGGCCAACTCTGTGAAACCCCATCTCTACTAAAAATATAAAAATTAGCCAGGCATGGTGGTGCACACCTGCAGTCTCAGCTACTACTTAAGAGGCTAAGAAGACAGCACCCACAAGGCAGAGGTTGCAGTGAGCTCAGATCATGCCACTGCACTCCAGTAAGGGTGTCAGAGGAAGACTCCATCTAAAAAAAAAAAAAAAAAAAAAAAGGGAAGGGGATCTACAGCAGCTACTATTGAATACCTATCCTGGGTTTAAAAAAAAGAAAGAAGGCCGGGCGCGGTGGCTCAAGCCTGTAATCCCAGCACTTTGGGAGGCGGAGGCGGGTGGATCACAAGGTCAAGAGATCGAGACTGTCCTGGTCAACATGGTGAAACCCCGTCTCTACTAAAAATACAAAAAAAATTAGCTAGGCATGGTGGCACGTGCCTGTAATCCCAGCTACTCAGGAGGCTGAGGCAGGAGAATTGCCTGAACCCAGGAGGCGGAGGTTGCGGTGAGCCGAGATCGTGCCATTGCACTCCAGCCTGGGCAACAAGAGCGAAACTCCATCTCAAAAAAAATAAAAATAAAAATAAAAAAAGAAAGAAAAAATTATAATTTTATTTTAAATTGGCTTTTATCTTTAATTCTTTTTTAAAAAAGGTATCAAATCTTCATTTTCTAAGAATGGCCTTTTATAGTATATAAAATTATATTAAGGGCATTATTATCTTTGATTTTCATGACTCTGAGGTCATTAAACAAGCTGGTGGAGCTTATTATGCATAATTTATAAATGAGGAAATTATCATTCAAAAAGATAGATTGTTATGCCCAGGGTCAGCACTAACCTGTAGAACCAGTATTCAGTCCCCAAGTTCAGCGTCTTCTACTGCCCTCTACTAATACAAAAGTGAAAATTTTCCTTGGGCTTAATTCTGTCTTCAGTTTGCTGTTCTGTTGTTTATCTTTGAGTCTTCATTCTCTGAAAATGGTTTTCTGCCTGTTTCTGGCTCATTAGATTTCTCAGTATGATATAGAAATGGCTCCAGTTTTGTAGCATAATCTTGTAGTTAGCTCTGAATTGCCTCAAAAACCCTGAACAATAGAATAGAGGTTCATGGTGTGTTTTACTTCTTTTATTTCTATTTATCCTCGTTTGTTGTTTTAAAGGAGTTATGAACAAGTATTACATCATAGGTAGACCATTTTCACTGATTATATATTGACATTTTCCTCACTAAAACATAAAGTTCTTAGGAAGACTATACTGTAACACCGTTCTCCAACAAAATCAGCCGTATGTTGAAAACTATTAAGTCATTGCTAATGTTTCAAGCAAGCCCTCATACAGAGAGCCTTATGCTCTATGGTGGGAGGAGGGAAAGTCGTTTGTCCTATGATGCTACTCTGTGTTAACATTACTGATGCTATCTATAGTAGGGCAAAAAAAGTAAAAAGAGTTTTGATTATTCAGGCAGCATTTTTTTTTCTTTTCTTTTTGAAAAGAAGACTGTTCTCAAAAAGACTCTTTTTGAGAAAGAGTCTCGCTCACCGCAACCTCCGCCTCCCGGGTTAAGCAATTCTCCTGCCTCAGCCTCCTGAGTAGCTGGGACTACAGGAGCGCGCCACCATGCCCAGCTAATTTTTGTATTTTTAGTAGAGATGGGGTTTCACCATGTTGGCCAGGATGGTCTTGATCTCTTGACCTCATGATCCACCCTCCTTAGCCTCGCAAAGTGCTGGTATTACAGGCCTCAGGAAGCATTTTTAAAAACCTGTGAATTTGTATCAATTCTCATCTAAATATTTGGACACAAGTATAAAATGAAAACATAAGCACAAGTTATGGTTGTTTTTCAGTTATCTGCTTTTTTTTTTTTTTTTTTTTTTGGTTTTGCTGTACCTTTGCACCCTTCCATTAGTGCGAATAATCAGACGTGAAAGGTGACTTTACATGTACGGTCATACCTTGCTTAACGATGGAGATGCACTCTGAGAAATGTCTTATTAGGTGATTTCATCATTGTGGGAATATCATAGAGTGTACTTACACACACCTAGATGGTATAGCCTGCTACACACCTAAGGATATGTATACAGCCTATTGCTTCTAGGCTACAGCATGTTGCTGTTCTGAATCTTGTAGGCAATTGTAACACAATGGCAAGTGTTTGTGTATCCAAACATAGAAAACATACCATAAAAATATATATAAAAGATTTTGTAAAACATGGTACACCTGGTTGGGTGCAGTGGCTTACGCCTGTAATCCTAGCACTTTGGCAGGCTGAGGCAGGTGGATCGCTTGAGCCCAATAGTTCAAGACCAGCCTGGGCAACATGGCGAAATCCCATCTCTACTAAAAATACGAAAACTGAGATTGGAGGATCACCTGAGCCTGGGATGTCAAGGCTGCAGTAAGCCTTGATCACACCACTGCACTCCAGCCTGGGTGACACTGACACCCTATCTCAAAAAAAAAAAAAAAAAATTAAATGGTACACCTGTATGGGGCACTTATTAATGGAACTTACAGGACTAGAAGTTGCTCTGGATGAGTCAGTGGTGACTGAATATAAAGGCTTAGGACATTACTATACACTACTGTAGACTTTATAAACACTGTTCACTTAGGCTATAAGAAATTTATAAAAAATATTTTTCTTCTGGCTGGGCATAGTGGCTTATGCCTGTAATCCCAGCCCTATGGGAGGCCGAGATGGATGGACCAGCCAGGCAAACATGGTTAAACCCCATCTCTACTAAAAATACAAAAATTTGCCGGGTATGGTGGCACATGCCTGTAGTCCCAGCTACCTGAGAGGCTGAGGCAGGAGAATTTCTTGAACCCAGGAGGCAGAGGTTGCGGCGAGGCAAGATTGCACCACTGCACTCCAGCTGGGCGACAGAGCAAGACTCTGTCTCAAAAAATTTTTTTTCTATAATTTTTATAGAAATAATAAAAAAACTAATCTTAGTTTACTGTAAATTTTCTACTTTAGAAACTTTTTGATTTAAAAACAATTTTTGGACTCTTCTAGTAATAACGCAGCTTAAAACACAAACACATTGTACAGCTATACAAAAATATATCCATAAGATTTTATCTATTTAAATTTTGAATTTTTAAACTTTTTGGTCAAAAACAAAGACAAACACACTAGCCTAGGCCTATGCAGGGTCAGGATCAAGACATTCCTATCAGGTGACAGGAATTTTTCAACTCCATTATAATCTATGGGGCCACCAACATGTATATGGTATGATGACCAAACCATCATTATGTGGTGCTGTGGCTATATAATTTGCATCAATACTGCTCAATGTGCCGTATTTAAATGTACATGACTATATTGTGATATTCTTTGCAAAATAAAGTTTATTTGGGAAATACTGATTTTGCGAAAAATTCTTCAAACACGAATTTCCTCAGCAGTTTTATTGATTTTCTTAACTGTTATTCTAAATTTTATACCAAAAGTGAATAATATAGACAGGTAGTGGAAGGGGAGGGGTATAGCGACACTTTGAGTGTGCTTCTGATCATCTGCTCTGTATAGGTATATTTGGAAGAAAAGCTGTGGTTTGATTTCAGTTGTTTTGAAATACGTGTTAAGCTTTAAGCATTTAGCATGATACTTAATAGTTAATTCTTAGCACTGGAGAAAGTGTTTTTGGTTTTTTGAGGGGGAGGAGGGAGGATGACGGTTATTATCACTGTTGTTTTGGTTTGGGGTTTTATTGTGTGTAGCAGGTGGACACGATGATTTATGCCCACTGCGTAAATCACTGCTATAAAATACCATGTGTGATTAAACAAAATGCGGTGTTACCATGAAAATCACAAGAAACAATGATTCAGATCAAGCATCTAGCCATTTGGATCTTTCCTTGTGGGAATGAATTTGTAGTTTTTATTTCATTAATGATGTGAGATATTGCTTATATTTCTTACTTTTTTTTTTTTTGTTTTTTGAGATGGGAGTTTTGCTCTTGTTGCCCAGGCTGGAGTGCAATGGCACAATCTCTGCTCGCCACACCTCTGCCTCCCGGGTTTTAGTGATTCTCCTGCCTCAGCCTCCTCAGTAGCTGGGATTAAAGACATGCGCCACCTCGCCTGGCTAATTTTGTATTTTTCTTTTTAGTAGAGATAGGGTTTCTCCATGTTGGTCAGGCTGGTCTTGAACTCCCGACCTCAGGCAATCCACCTGTCTTGGTCTCCCAAAGTGCTGGGATTACAGGCATGAGCCACCATGCTTTCATTTCTAACACTATGTAGAGGTCAGCATGCTATCTCTCTCCATTGAATTGAGTATATATGAGTGATTTCCCAGTGTTATTTGGAAATTGCAAAAGGAGAAAAAGGAATTTGGTGACATGTTACAGGTAAAAAAATATTCTCTCCATTTTTTATTAAAAAGGCAAATTAGAGGCTGGGCGTGGTGGCTCATGCCTGTACTCCCAGCACTTTGGGAGGCTGAGGTGGGCAGATCACTTGAGGTCAGATGTTCCAGATCAACCTGGTCAACACGGTGAAACTCCATCTCTACTAAAAATGCAAAAATTAGCCAGGCATGGTGGTGGATGCCTGTAATCCCAGCTACTAAGGAGACTGAAGCAGGAGAATCGCTTGAATCTGGGAGGCAGAGGTTGCAGTAAGCCAAAATCATGCTACCACATTTCCGACTGGGTGACAGAGCAAGACTCCATCTCAAAAGAAAAGAAAAGAATAGAAAATTATAGCACTATTGGATGCAGAGAGCAACAAAAAACTAAAAAAGTAAATTAGCATTATTATAATAACCCTGGGAAAATAACAAAGAACTTTTTTTCCAGAGATGCAGAGCACTTGGACATAAGAATTTTTGTTTTTTGTTGCTTGTCCATTTTAGCTTACATTAAAATCTAAGATGTCAAAATGATTATAAACTCATATGCCCTTTTAAAAGCATTACTATTATAGTACCTCTAGTACTTCTGTCACTTAATATCCATAGCATTCTTTTTTTTTTGTCCCAGCTCACTGCAACCTCCACCTCCTAGATTCAAGTGATCCTCCCACCTCAGCCTCCTGAGTAGCTGGGACTACGGGCACATGCCACAACACTGGCTAATTTTTGTATTTTCAGGAGAGATGTGGTTTCACCATATTGGTCAGGCAGGTCGAACTCCTGAACTCAAGTGATCTGCCCACCTCAGCCTCCCAAAGTGCTGGGATTATAGGCGTGAGCCACAGTGCCTGGCCAGCATTCTTTTTAGTAGGGTTTGTGTATTTCCTTTAGTACAACAAAATCCATACATTCTACATTGGGTTTGGAGCCTATATGAAGATAAATTATTTTCTTTTTATAATACTGTTTTAGTATCTTTTAGCTTTGCCCTGTCTACCTCCAGCTCCTTGCTTCAGGCTGACTGCAGGAGGCCGTAGCAAACATTGCTGTCAGGGCTCCATCTTCAAATAAAATGAGAAGCATAAACTAGTTCTTAAAGGTTGCGGAAGTGTAGCAGTGATTCACATTTTAGTGCACGGCAGAATCACACGGGGCGTGTTAAAAGTGCAGATTCCTGAACCCCAAGAGATTCTCATAAATTATTGGATCGGGCCTATGAATCTGCAATTTTTCTTGTTGTTGTTGAGACACAGTCTTACTTTGTCACTCAGGCTAGAATGCAGTGGCACAATCTCTGCTCACTGTAACCTCTGTCTCCTGGGTTCAAGCGATTCTCCTGCCTCAGCCTCCCAAGTAACTGGGACTACAGGCACATGCCAGCGCACCTGGCTAATTTTTGTATTTTTAGTAGAGACTGGGTTTCATCATGTTGGCCAGGCTGGTCTCAAACTCCTGACCTCAAGTGATCCCCCCAACTCAGCCTACCAAAGTGTAGGGATTACAGGTGTGAGCCATAGTGTTGGGCCTGAATCTGCATTATAACCTGCTTGCTGGTGATCCTGATGTAGGTGGTCCAAAAATCTGAATTTGATGGACAGATCACTAGTTCTCTGCCCTTGTATATAGAGTCTCCTCTGTTTGTATTTTCTATGAACATTCTTTTATGTATTCAAGAAGGCATTGTGCAGTGGGGCAACTAATTGTGCCTCAAAATGAGTACATAGGCCAAAAGATAAGTTGTGTGGAGATACCATCCTCCCCAGGGTTAGAAATTATTTTATGACTGAATTCTTACAGCAAAACATTAATGGTCAATAAATATATTTTTGTGAAGACTTTCCCTATCATAAGAAGGAAAAGAGCACTGAACTTCCCTAACATTACTCATATATATATATATATATATATATATATATTTCAGAATTATCTGCAACACACTCCTATAGAAGAATGTACAAGCATATTTAGGGGAAAAAAATGGCTCTTCCAGCCAGCCATGGTGGCTCACACCTGTAATCCCAACACTTGGGGAGGCCGAGGCGGGAGAATCACTTGAGCTCAGGAGCTTGAGATCAGCCTTGGCCACACAGTAAGATTCCATTTCTACAAAAAAAAAAAATTTCAAAAAAAAATTAGGCATCATAGTGTATGTCTGTAGTCCCAGCTACTCAGGAGACAGAGATGGGACGATTGCTTGAGACCAGGAGTTTGAGGCTGAAGTGAGCTATGATCACAGCATTGCACTTTAGCCTGGATGACAGAGAGAGACCTTATCTTAAAAAAAAGAAAAATAAATAAATAAAAGGACTGTCCTAAATACGTATGTATATATATGTGTGTGAATGTACATATAGTGTGTGTAGGTCATACATGTAGTAGTGACTGTGTATATACACTGTATAATTTTGTACCAAACAGTAATTGAAATGCTCTCTCTAGTACATGGTATCCCTCTGTGAAAACTTGTCTTTGCTGTGCAGTTAAATTTCTTTGTTTTTGGAGACGGAGTTTTGCTCTTGTTACCCAGGCTGGAGTGCAATGGTGCAATCTCGGTTCACCGCAACCTCTGCCTGCTGGGTTCAGGCAATTCTCCTGCCTCAGCTTCCTGACTAGCTGCAATTACAGGCACGTGCCACCATGCCTAGCTAATTTTTTGAATTTTTAGTAGAGACGGGGTTTCACCATGTTGACCAGGATGGTCTCGATCTCTTGACCTTGTGATCCACCCGCTTCAGCCTCCCAAAGTGCTGGGATTACAGGCGTGAGCCACCGCGCCCGGCTAGTTAAATTTCTTTCTGTGCATTTGGCATCGGTCATTCTATACTTTGCCCGCGTTTCTGTGTTTCACTCGTAATTTAAGTAAATTTTCCTAGCAGTTCTCCATTTAAAACCAAGGATAATCTTCTCCTCCCTTCAACGTGGAGATAAAGTGCCTCATTTTGACATACTAAAGGAAAAGGATAAAAACAGTTGGAAGATTCTGGGAGATCTGCAACATGTAGCACAACCGTGGATTCCTTTGTTTGCCAGTCCTCTGTGCGCCCGAAGTGCTAATGAAGTCTCTGGTATGAGATGGACGACTATAGTGAGTATGAGTCAGCCCATAATCTATAAAGCCAGTCTAAGTGCCTGTGGGCCAGACTAACATCAATTTTGTTTTATGATCATCTAAAAACAAACGACATATTTGCTGAGATTTTACTCTAAAAATCCAGAGTAAAGTGCATCCCCTTGGTCTCCAGTGACAGTTAAATTATATCCCACTTGGGGATTTGTGGGAATTTACAAGTCACTTCATTAATTTAAAATTCCACACTGCAATAGGATAAAGATAATTCCCTCTCCAGTAAACAACTGTAGTAAAAACAATTCCATGCACAAAGTAAATTGAGGTATTAAGAAACAGTTTTCATTATTATAAAGAATGAAATAGGGGTATGGAGACCCTTTGTGGCTTAGTTCCTATTTCATGTAGCATTTTCTCATTCATTGATTGGACTTATTCTGCCACAATGTATTTTATGTTAATATAACGAAATCTAATTTTTTCCTCTGGTGAAGAGACTAGGATATTATAAAATTCAACCACATATTGGTGATTCTTTTCTATTATGGTCATATCTGCTGAAATTGTTATACAGCTATTTTTTTGCAAAATATATTCAGACATTCCAGATTTGTAAAGTGGTTCTTTAGCAGTTAAAATTAATTATACTGAAGTACACTAACCGAAAGGAATTGTAGTACAAATAAAAGGAGATTTGTCGATAAATAAGAGACAGCATTGTACTTACAGGAAAATAGGGAATAATTTTAAATATATCTTACAATGAAATTCCCATTTGGAATTGCCAAATTTCCACAGATTATAATTGGTCTCTTCTGCTGTCTTTATATTAATAGTTCCCTGAGAAGAGTCACAGGTTTTTCCTTGTATTGTTTTGGCTTACTTTTATAAGGTATATAATCTTTCACAAAATGCTATGTACTTTTCTTACCACATATGATAACAGTTGAGGTTTTCAGTTTTGTATCATAATCTTTAAAGAAAACTAAGCAGCCTACTAAAGTTAATTGATTCTTACATTAAGACTGTGCAGTAAATCAACTCTGCTCCATGGATTTTTTTTTTTCTAATGCTTTATTGCTATGGCAATAATACCTTCAAAACTGTTAACTCTTTACCTCTTACCTGTTTTCCTCTCAGCTAGGCAGTATTCAATGGTTATCTAATATTACTTGTTTTGGGGTGGGGGGGTTATTTTATGTTTTATAAAGTTAATATGTAGTACAATTATTTTTTACACTTCAATAAATTTTGGTATATTCAGAGTTGTGTAACCATCGACACAGTTAATTTTAAAACATTACATCACCTCAAAAAGACATCCCCATGCCCATTAGCAGTTACTTCTCACCTTCCCTCACTTCCCCAGCCCTAAGCAACCACCAGTCTACTTTCTCTATGGATTTGCCTACTCTGCACATTTCCTAGTACTTCTTAAAGCTCAGTCCTTTCTTTGTATGCAGGGTAAAGCTAAATAGATTATCTGGTAAATTCATCAATGGTAAGATAATTTCCACCTTTAATTTTTATTTTAATATGATAGGTGCTTTTTGAAATTCAAAGGTGAATAAAACACCGATTCCAGCTTTACAGAAGCTGGAACCAGTGGTACAAGGGATATAATAAGAATAGTAAAAACTCAGGGGCAGGTTTATGATTAAGGTTAAAAAGTCAATGAAAAGGAAAATGAAAAATAACCAGAAATTTAAACACTAAAATATTTTCATATATCTAGATTATTCCCAACTGTCTGAAAGTCAGGCGATTCATCTGACATAAAATAAACTAACACCAGTTTTTCTGTGGTTCATGGAAAATACAAGGAGGCCTAAAACAAAATAGTCAGAGAAACTTCATACATGGAATCACTGGAGTTTTTTGTTTTGTATGAGACTAACAAAACAAACTCTGTCACCCAGGCTGGAGTGCAAATGTGCAATTATAGATCCATTCCAACTTCTGGGCTGAAAGAGCCTATATGCACGCACCACCACATTCAACGACTTTAAAATGCTTTTTTGTGTGTGTGACGGAATCTTGCCTTGTGGCCCAGGCTGGAGTGCAATGGAGTGATCTTGACTCACTGCAACTTCCACCTCCTGGGTTCAAGCACTTCTCTTGCTCAACCTCCTAAGTAGCTGGGATTACAGGTGCAGGCCACCACACCTGGCTAATTTTTTGTGTCTTTAGTAGAGACACATGTTTGGGCAGGCTGGTCTCAAAATCCTGACCTAGTAATCCGCCTGCTTCAGCCTCCCAAAATGCTGGGATTACAGGTGTGAGCCACCATGCCCAGCCTAAAATTTTTTGTAGAGATGTTGTCTTGCTGCGTTACCCATGCTGGTCTCAAATTCCTGACCTCAAAAGGTCCTCCCACTTCGGCTTTCCAAAATGCTGAGATTACAGTTGTCAGCTACCATTCTTGGCCAGGAATCCTTTAATTACTCATAGCATGAAAGAAGTCTTCCTTTAACTGAATGCCAACCTACAGCAATTTAAGCAGACTTTGTTTAGTTCTCTGAAGAATTATAAAATTGGAACTCTTGTTTAAAGTTTTATATTATTAATATCTTAAGTGAACAGTGGTCTTAAAATTGCAGATATAAGAGAAACAACTTTTACAATTCTGGATAAGCCTTCATCTATTAAAAAGTAGCTTCAGATGTCACTAGAATATTAAAAAGCCCAATTTTAGTGGAGTGCTGTGGCTCACAACTGTAATCCCAGCACTTTGGGAGGCTGAGACTTTGGATCACCTGAAGTCGGGAGTTCGAGACCAGCCTGACCAACATGGAGAAACCCCGTCTCTACTAGAAATACAAAATTAGCCAGGCATGGTGGTACATGCCTGTAATCCCAGCTACTTGGGAGGCTGAGGCAGGAGAATCACTTGAACCCGGGAGGCGGAGGTTGCTTTGAGTGGAGATCATGCCATTGCACTCCAGCCTGGACAACAAGAGCAAAACTCCATTTCAAAATAAAATAAAAATAAAATATCCAATTTTAAAACTGCATAAAAAAATGAAATGGACCTTTCCACACATGTAAACTAGGGGAAAAAAAAAAAGAAAAAAAAAAAAAAAAGCAAGGAGTGTTAGGTTGAAATTCCCAGGTCTGACCATAGAGTCCTTTAGACGGCTCCTGGATGATCACTAGAGCAGGTCTCAGCAATTCCTGTTTAAATTATCCATATAATTGGCTAAACCCACAGATGACTCCTAGAGATGCAGCAATGAGTGTGAAGCATACATATTCAGTTTTAAAGCTAGGTCCAGATAATTCATGAACTCTATCGTATTTAAAATTTATTAAGAGTCATTCATTAAGATGACATATTTGAATAATTGAACTTATAAACCCATCACTCAATAATAATGAATAGGCTCTTACAACTTCTTTTTGCCAAAATACAATTTATGGTTGTCTAAATTATATATCCAAGTGGCATACATATATATATATATATATATATATATATATCTCACATTTCATTTCATTTCTAAAAATAATTTAAAAATAGATTTTAACAACCTACGATCTGTGTTGCTTGTACTTAATATGAATAGTAATTCTGTAAATTGATTTAAGGACATTCTAAAGGTCTATTACTATGGTAAACAGATTCAGAAAACTAACCTCATAAATACAGTTGTCACAGGATTAAGGCAGGTGGCTGACTAATCTTGACTAGTGCTTTTCTTTCTCATCTTTCCATGGCTTCTCTGTCAGCTTCTTTGTTTGGTTCTCATAAGATTAAACAGAAAGCAATTATGCAGGCTTTCTTACCCATACATAAATGCCTTATTCACACAGCACTGTCTGTAGTTCATTCCCATGAGGTTTGTCTAGTGACAGGTCTTTTTTCCTCCTACTACTATTATACACTGAAAGAAGTACTAAGTGGAAAATACTTCTATATGCAATGTGTTAAAGGCATTTCTCAATTACACCTATGGCACTTTAAGCTCCTCAAAATCTATGCACAGGGTTCTTTCATCAATCAATCAATAACTGGTTAGAAGACAAGGCAAAATTGTCATATATGATTTTTTTTAATGGTTTAGGTTTGGGTAACCCTCATTTATGACTATTTAATACATATATATATTTTGAGACGTAGTCACGATCTTGGCTCACTGCAGCCTCTGCCTCCCAGGTTCAAGCAATTCTCCGGCCTCAGCCTCCCAAGCAGCTGGGACTATAGGCATGTGCCACCACACTGGGCTAATTTTTTGTATTTTTTAGTGGAGATGGGGTTTCATCGTATCAGCCAGAATGGTCTTGATCTCCTGATCTCATGGTCCACCAGCCTTGGCCTCCCAAAGTTCTGGGATTACAGGCGTGAGCCACCTCGCCTGCCCAAATTTTTTTTTTTTTTTGAGACGGAGTTTCGCTCGTTACCCAGGCTGGAGTGCAATGGCGCGATCTCGGCTCACCGCAACCTCCACCTCCTGGGTTCAGGCAATTCTCCTGCCTCAGCCTCCTGAGTAGCTGGGATTATGGACATGCACCACCATGCCCAGCTAATTTTTTTTTTTTTTTGTATTTTTAGTAGAGATGGGGTTTCACCATGTTGACCAGGATGGTCTCGATCTCTTGACCTCGTGATCCACCCACCCTGGCCTCCCAAAGTGCTGGGATTACAGGCTTGAGCCACCGCGCCCGGCCCTCCAACTTTTTTAATAAAAAGAAGTTTTGAAGATACGGCCATCTTTTAAACTACATTTCCCAGTATGTCAGATCCATGTATTTATTTATGCATAACCTTTGTGTTACCCTGACAACAACATATAATAAACATCTATATTACCTCTATACTTAATTTCCTTGCTTGTCTCTGACACCTTGAGAGAAGGGGCTATGACGTTCCTTTTTTATTCTTGTAGCAATAGTGTAATTTTTGGCACATGTGTCAGATAAGTGTTTCTTACTAGTATGTTCAAGAGGTTCTACAAATAGACTATGCATTCGTAGTTCTTAAAACAATCGGTTTAGTTGGGTCTACACCAGGATATTTGGTTCCTTAGAGGCAATAAGATTTGTGCTCCTAGACTTTCACATCAGCATATGAAGGACAACTGCTATGGGACTTGCTGCTCTATTGTGAACAACTAGAAAACTGAGCAAAACGCGTGAAACATGTGCTGTGGGAGGGACCCCAAGGGGAGATAATTGAATCATGGGGGCCAGCCTTTCCTGTGATATTCTCATGTTAGTGGATAAGCCTCAGGACATCTGATGGGTTTGTCAGAGGTTTCACTTTTGCTTCTTCCTCATTGTTCTCTGGCTGCCACCATATAAGAAGTGCCTGTCACCTCCCGCCATGATTCTGAGGCCTCCTAGGCCATGTAGAACTGTAAGTCCAATTAAACCTCTTTCCTTCCCAGTTTTGGGTATGTCTTTATTGACACCATGGAAACAAACTAATAAAGTAAATTAGTACCTGTAGAGTGGGGCACTGCTGAAAAGATACCTGAAAATGTGGAAGTGACTTTGGAACTGGGTAACAGACAGAAGTTGGAACAGTTTGGAGGGCTCAGAAGGAGACAGGAAAATGTGGGAAGGTTTGGAATCTCCTAGAGGCTTGTTGAATGGCTTTAACAAAATGCTGATAGTGTTATGAACAATAAGGTCCAGGCTGAGGTGGTCTCAGATGGAGATGAGGGACTTGTCAGGAACTGTAGCAAAGGTGACTCTTGTTACGTTTAGCGAAGAGACTGGTGGCATTTTGCCCCTGCCCTAGATATCTGTGGAACTTTGAACTTGAGAGATGAATTAGGGTATCTGAAAAAAGAAATTTCTAAGCAGCAAAGCATTCAAAGCATTGGGTGCTGTTAAAAGCATTCTGTTTTAAAAGGGAAATAGAGCATGAAAGTTCAGAAAATTTGCAGTCTGACAATGCAGTAGAAAAGAAAAACCCATTTTCTGAGAAGAAATTCAAGTTGGCTGCCAAAATTTGCATAAGTAGCAATGAGCCTAATGTTAATCCCCAATACCATGGGGAAAATGTCTCAAAGGCACCTCAGAGACCTTCACAGCAGCCCCTCCCATCACAGGCCTGGAGGCCTAGAAGGAAAAAAGTGGTCTTGTGGGCCTGGCCCAGGGTCCCTGTGCTGTGTGTAGCCTAGACACTTGATGCTCTGTGTCCCAGCCACTCCAGCTGTGGCTGAAAGGGGCCAATGTATGGCTCAGGCTGTGGCTACAGAGGGTGGAAGCCCCAAGCTTTGGCAGCTTCCATGTCGTGTTGAGCGTGTGGGCGCACAGACATCAAGAATTAAGGTTTGGAAACCTCCACCTAAGATTTCAGAAGATGAATGGAAATGCCTGGATGCGTAGGCAAAAGTTTGCTGCAAGTGCAGGGCCTTCATGGAGGACCTCTGCTAGGGCAGTGCAGAAGGGAAATCTGGAGTCAGAGCCCCGACACAGAGTCCCTACTGGGGCAATGCCTAGTGGAGCTGTGAGAAGAGGGCCACCATTCTCCAGACCCCAGAATGGTAGATCCATTGACAGCTTGCACCATGCGCCTGGAAAAGCCACAGACACTCAATGCTAGCCTGTGAAAGCAACCAGGAGGGAGGCTGTACCCTGCAAAACTACAGGGACGGAGCTACCCAAGACCATGGGAACCTGTCTCTTGTGTGACCTGGATGTGAGACATAGAGTCAAAGGAGATCATCTTTGAGCTTTAAAATTTGACTGCCCCACTGGATTTTAGACTTGCATGGGCCCTGTAACCCCTTTGTTTTGAACAATGTCTCCCATTTGGAATGGCTGTATTTACCCAATACCTGTACCTCCATTGTATCTAGGAAGTAATAAGCTTGTTTTTGAATTTACAGGTTCATAGGCAGAAGGGACTTGCCTTGTCTCAGAAGAGACTGAACTGTGCACTTTTGGGTTAATGCTGAAAGAAGTTAACAAGACGTTGGTGGACTGTTGAGCAAACTTGATTGGTTTAGAAATGTGAGGACATGAGATTTGGAGGGGCCAGGGGCAGAATGATATGGTTTGCCCAAATCTCAACCTGAATTATATCTCCCAGAATTCCCATGTGTTGTGGGAGGGACCGATGGGGAGGTAATTAAATCATGGGAGCCAGTCTTTTCCCATGCTATTCTCATGATAGTGAATAAGTCTCATGAGATCCAATGGGTTCATCATTTTTGCTTTTTCTTCTTCCTCATCTTCTCTTGCTGCTGCCATGTAAGAAGTGCCTTTTGCCTCCCACTATGATTCAGAGGCTTCCCCAGCCACGTGGACGTATAAGTCCAGTTAAACCTCTTTTCGTTCCTAGTTTTGAGTATGTCTTTATCAGCAGCATGAAAACGAACTAATACAGACACAAAACAGAGTCTTGTTGACTTGCAAAGTTGAAACAGAGAAAAAAGTTTGCAGAGGTTAAGGCAGCTAGAATTCATAGGGCAGAGCATGGGAGAGAAGAAAACTAAACTGAGAAAGAACTTCAAACATTTGCATAAGGGTCCCCTTGAGTCATTGACTAAATACAGACCTGTGCATACGTGTGGGGAAGCTTGGGGAAGCTCCCCCCAGCTCACACAAAACTAAGAATTATTCAATTCTTACCAGCCAGAATCACCTTACTGATTATGTAGAACATTCATTAGAGACCCAGTGTAGGTCACACCTTAGTAATAGGGCTAAAGTGCCATAGAATTAAAGCTACCCAAGAGTTGTCCTATAACAGTTGATAAACAAGTCTCAAGTGGATCAAACTGGTTCTTACATAACTGACTTTCAGAACAAGGGCCAGCACCAGCACTCTTTTAAAACAATACAACAAGTAAGTTCCTCACTCAACAACATAAAATTCAGTCTGGCTTCTGAATTTCTGACTGTCACAGAAACAGGACATCAATCAGTCAATCATTAACAACAGACTAAAAATGGACAGAAATCATAAAATCAGCATACAGGGTCTTTAAAACA
The DNA here is from genome assembly GCF_048565385.1 of Saimiri boliviensis. NCBI lineage: Eukaryota > Metazoa > Chordata > Mammalia > Primates > Cebidae > Saimiri > Saimiri boliviensis. Next base: position 96,341,079 of record NC_133458.1, on the reverse strand, counting down.
GCTATTAAAATATTATAAATATAATTAGGGATTTAAAAGGAAAATACATATGAGAGCAATGGGTGATATAAAAAGAACAAACTGAGCTTCAGAAAAAGAAAAATACAGTACTGCTATAAAAATTTCACTGATGATAGCAGATTAGAGGCTGCAGGAGAAAAGATAACTAAATTTGAACAAATACCAAGAGAAATTATTCAAAGTAAAGCACAGAGAGCAGGGACTGAAAAGCAGAAGAACAGAAACTTAGTAACGTATGGGACAACATCAAGTAGCGTAACATATGTGTAATCCGGGTTCCTGAATTTGTGAGGGGAAGGGTGCACTGGATAAAATAGTTGAAGAAATAATGGCCAAAAATGTAAGGGGAATGATAAACCTGCAGATCCAAGGCAGCCAATAAACCCTAGGTAGGATAAACACAGAAAAGAACATACCAAGATAAGTCATAATCATATTCCTCAAAGCCTGCAATAAAGACAAAAATCTTAAAAGTAGCCATAGGAAGGCCAGGCACAGTGTCTCATGCCTGTAATCACAGCACTTTGGGAAGCTGAGCCGGGCAGATCATGAGGCCAGGAGTTCAAGACCAGCCCGAGCAACATGGTGAAACCTTGTCTCTACTAAAAATACAAAAATTAGCCAGGCATGGTGGCATGTACCTGTAATCCCAGCTACTCATGAGGCTGAGGCAGGAGAATTGCTTGAACCTGGGAAGCAGAGATTTCAGTGAACTGAGACTGTGCCACTGCACTCCAGCCTGGGCAACAGAGCAAGACTCCATCTCAAAACAAACAAACAAACAAACAAAACAGGAAAAATGATATAAGCAGGGGAAGAAAGGTAATCAAACACAAACTTTTCTTCAGAAATTATGTAAGGCTTATGGCAATGTCTCAAAAATGGAATGGGTCCTTTAAAGTGCTGAAAGAAAAAAGTTATCAACCAAAAATTACATACTCAGCAAAAATATCGATCAACACTGGAAGTGAATCAGTGAAGTGAAGAGACAACCCACTGAATGGGAGAAAAGATTTACAAACTATTCATCTGACAAGGGATTAATATTTAGTATATATAAGGAATTCAAATATCTCAGCAGCAAAAAAAAAAAAAAAGCCACACAATCCAATTGAAAAATGAGCAAATAATATGAACAGACATTTCAAAAGAAGACACGCAAATGGTCAGTAAGTGTATGAAAATATGTTCAACATCTCTAATCATCAGGGAAATGCAAATCAAAAGAACAATGAGGTATCATCTCACTCCAGTTAGAATGGCTAGTATCAAAAAGACAAAAAATAACAAATGCAGGCAGAAATGCAGAAAAAAGGGAACTCTTCTATACTGTTGATAAGAATGGAAATTGGTACAGCCATTACGGAGAAGAGTTTAGAGGTTTCTCAAAAGAGCTAAAAAAGAATTACCATATGATCCAGCAATCTCACTACTAGATACATAACCAAATGATTAAATCGGTGTCTCAAAGAGATATCTGCACCCCCAGGTTTATTGCAACTCTGTTCACAATAACCAAGATGTAGAATCAAACTAAGTGTCCATCGACAGATTAATGGATAAAGAAAATGTGGTAGGAACTGTGCACAGCGGTAAGGCTGAGGTGGGCAGCTCACTTGAGCACAGGAGTTCAAGACCAACCTGGGCAACATGGCAAACCCCATTTCTTAAAAAAATAAAAATAAAAAAATAAAAAAAAAATATATATATATATAAATTGGTCAGGCATGGTGGCACATGCCTTTAGTCCCAGCTACTAGGGAGGCTGCGGTGACAGGATCACTTGAACCTGGGAGGCCCAGGCTTCAGTGAACTGTGAATGTACCACTGTATTCCACCTGGGCAACAGAGCAAGACCCAGTCTCAAAAACAAAAAAATTATTGGTTGCAGGAGGCTATCCTTTGCACTGTAGAATATTCAGCAGCATTCTTAGCCTTTACACACTAGATGCTAGTAGAGACATTCCCCAGCTCTGCCATTGTGACAATAAAAAATGTCTCCAGACATTGCCAAATGTCCCCTAGGTACAAAATTGCCCCTATATAGAAAACGCTGATTAAAACACTCCAATTAAAAGAGTAAAGAATGTCATATTGAATGAAAAGCAAGATCCAATTATATTCTATCTACAAAATCTCACTACAAAGACATGCACAGGTTAAAAGTAAAAGGATGAAAAAATGTACTATGTAACTACTAATCAGGAGGTGACTTTGTTAGTATTAGACTAAGTAGACTTCAGCACAATAAATACTACCAGAGAGAAAAAAGAGATATTTTAAAATAACTCATTGCAATCTTAAATATGTACATATTTCATAAGAGATCCTCAAAACACAAGATGCAAAAATTGCCAGAATTAAAAGAAATAGCAAGATCCACAAATACAGTTCAAGGCTATCGCAATCCTCTCTTAGTAATTGATAAAACAAATACAGAAAAAAAATCTGTAAGGAATAGAAGACTTGAACAATGCTATCAACCAACTTGATCTAATTGATTTTAGTAAAACACTACCCTCAACAACAGCAGAATGCACATCTTTTTCACACACATATAGAAAATTCACCAAGATGGTCCATAGCTGGGCCATAAAACAAAAATAAATACCCATGGGGAAAAGAAATATGAGAACTTAGAAAATATGCAAATGAAAATATAACATGTGGTATGATGAAAATGGCTTTCTAAAAGATATCTATGTCCTTAGCCTGGTGTGGTGGCGTGCACCTGTAGTCCCAGTTACTCGGGAGGCTGAGGCAGAAGTATCGCTTCAACCTGGAAGGCGGAGGTTGCAGTAAGCCGAGATCGTGCCATTGCACTCCAGCCTGGGCAACAGAAAGAAAGCCTCAAAAAATAAAAAAAAAGATATCTATGTCCTAATTCCTGAAACCTGTTATGTTATCTTTATGGCAATAAAAAGGACTTTATGGATATGATGAAGTTAAGGATCTTGAGATGGGAAGATCATCCTAGATTCGTTCCTTAATGCAATCATATGTATTTTTATGAGGGAGGCACAGGAAGATTTGATCACAGAGAGGAGAAAGCTATGTGAAGACAGAACAGAAAGAGAGATTAGAAGATGCTGGCCTAGAAGATTGCAGGGATGTGGCTACAAGCCAAGGAATGCTGGCAGCCACCAAATGCTGACAGAGGCAAGGAACAGATTCTCCCCTAGAGCCTCTGGATGGTGCCAGATCCTGTCAATACTTTGAGTCTATCCCAGCAATACTGATTTCAGACATCTGGCCTCCAGCACTGTGAGGAAACATGAGATTGCCAAGATCACAGCATTGCACTCCAGCTTGGGCACCAAGAGTAAAACTGTCTCAAAAAAAAAAAAAAAAAAAAAGTAAAGAAAAGAAAAGAAAGAACTAAAAATGTATTTGTGGTCGATGTGATTGAGTACTGAGAAAATTCTAATGAATGATGAAAAAGTTAATAGAATTTAAAAGTGTATTTAGTAAAGTTACAGAATACAAGGTCCATATACAAAAATCAATAAATATTTTTAAATTCTAGCAATGAACTATTGAAAAATAAAATTTAAAATGATTAGTTACAATAACATCCAAAACATGAAATAATTATTAAACAAAATATGTTCACGACTTTTATGCTGAAAACAGTTTTTTTTTTTTTTTAGATGGAGTCTTGCTGTGTCACCAGGCTAGAGTGCAGTGGCTGGATCTCGGGTCATTACAATCTCCACCTTCTGGGTTCAAGTGATTCTCCTGCCTCAGCCTCCTGAGTAGCAGGGATTACAAGCATGTGTCACCACACCAAGATAATTTTTGCATTTTTGGTAGAGATGGGGTTTCACTATGTTGGCCAGGATGGTCTTGAACTCCTGACCTTGTGATCCGCCTGCCTCAGCCTCCCAAAGTGCTGGGATTACAGGTGTCAGCCACTGTGCCTGGCTGTATGCTGAAAACTATTAATATTTGCTGAGACAATGTACAGACAGCCTAAACAAAATGGAGAAATATACCATGTTCATAGATTGGAAAACTCAGTATTATTAAGATATAAATTCTTCTCAAATTGGTCTATAGATTCAATGTGATTCCAGTCAGCATTTTGTATAGGAATTGGCAAGCTGATTCGAAAATTTATAACCAAGTGCAGAGTACCTTGAATATCCAAAACAGCTCTAAAAAGAACAAAGTTGGAAGCCTTAAGCTGCCTGACTTCAAGACTTAATATAAATCTAGAGTAATCAAGAGAGTATAGTATTGGCATAAGAATAAATATATAGACCAATAGAATGGAAGAGAGAGTTGAGAAATAGACCTACATTTACATGATCAATTGACTTTGTCAATAGTAAGATAAATTCTGGGGGAAAACAAATGGTGCTAGAACAATTGAATAGTCACGGAAATAAATAAACATGGAATTTTAACTCCCCTTACACAAAAATTTTCTTGAAATGGACCATGGTCTTAACATAAGAGCCAAAACACTATAAATCTCTGGATGCAAACATAGAAGAAAATCTTTGCAACCTTGAAGTAGGCAAAATTTCTTAGGACATAAAAAGTATTAACTATAAAAGAAAATTATTGATAAATTGAGCATCATCAAAATTAAAATATTCTCTTCAAAAGACACCACTAATAAAATGAGAAAGTGAGACATATACTGAAAGAATATATTTGTAAAATATAAACATAATACAGAACTTGCAACCAGGTATAAGAATTCTTAAAATGTAATAAAAATACTAATTAAAAATACAAAATTTTTAAACAGGCAAGACTTAAACACTTTCCAAAAGAAGATATATGAGTGGCTAATAAGTATAGAAAAAGATGCTCACCATCATTAATCAGGAAAAAAATATAAATTAAAACCACCAGGAGATGCCAGTGCCCATTTTTAAAACAGTAATGGCAAAAACTGCAATTCCTTTTGCACCAACCTAATGTTTACCCAAGATAAATGAAAATCTACCCTCACATAAAACTTGCAGATAAATATTATTAGCAGCTTTATTCTTAATTGTTCCAAACTGAAACCACTAAGAGTATCTATGGTCATCAATGAGTGTACCCTCCAGACGTGTTCAGCAGGCAGCCTCTAGTGATTATCTCCTCTGCCTCAGCTGCAGAGAGAAATCTATGTAGAGGCCATGTCGTTCTCAGGGCAGCCTACTTCTTCCTATTTGTTGAGGAAGGAGTGGGTATAAAGGTCTGGCCTTTTGGGCTCTATGCAGGATATTCTGATGGGCAATATTTGCTCTAGAGCTCCATGCCTGGTTGACTGATACTTTGTTGGGCTGCATTGCAGTTCAAATTCTTTTGCTCTGTTCTCTTTCCACTCCCTTCTTTTCACATATATTAATCCCTATGAAGCCCTTATAATTAAAACACAATCTCACTGCCTGCTTCTGAAATGTGCACTCTGTGATGGAGACCCAGCCTAAACTGGCCTTCCATTAGCATGGCCACTTTCCATTGGTGTCAAGTCATCTTATTCTAGTCCAGGCCAACTGGTCACTCATGCTCATAATGAACTAAAAACTATGATAGTACTTAACAGAAATCCCAATTGGGAGGGGCCTGGGAGGATTTATGAAGAAATACAGCTCTGATACTTCAGACCTGCCAGGAATCAATATTTTATGGCTTTCTCGGTAAACTTATTCTTATATTACTGTTTGTAAATAAAGCCAGAAGTTTTTCCATAGTGCTGTTTCTCCAGAGAGAGATTTTATGAGTATTTCTATATGGCAATACCTAGAAACTGAAATTACCATTCTACTCCTTCCTTTTTTGTCCTGGAAAAAGAGAAGTCTTTGCCTGTTTTCTGTAAGAAAAAAGGAAATCTGGCATACTTTTCTTTCTTAGCTCTTAAGTCTCTGAATACCACTAGATGGAATATAAATGACTGTGTAACCTCCTTGCAAATTTTTTCCTTGCAATCTAACTCACAGAAATCTTGGAATTTACTGAAAGTTAAACCTCACATCATTGACAGAGGCCAATGATTAAAGCTTTTATTGATATTTCTTGGTGTTCTCCAAATTTGTTGGATGGTTCTGTTCTCTTATTTCTATGTATGTGGCTCAAATAACAGCAGGGACTGTCTCTTGGATACAAAGCAGAGACAAAATAAATGTATTGGTGCTGTTTAATAAGTGTTCAGATACCATGTAATAAGCTTCTCCATGCACACCCTGGGGAAAGTAGGGGTCTCTCAATCTCCATGTGTTCCTGGGCTCCTGGCCTCATAGCCACTGTGGCTGTGTAGGGACATACCAACAGGCTTCAAAGATTTCAGGCCAGGCAGGTAGGTTTGCAGTACCCCGTATCTGTGTACTGAGGGTATGGCTGCCTCCAAGGAGCAGCGTTGGGTGCAAGGGACATCCTTTACACTAGAAATGCCATATACTGGCTACAAGAAGGCATAGAATTGCATTTGCCTTTCTAGTAGTGGTGTGCCCTTAAAATAGACATCTAAAACAGTGACTCTGGCTGGGCACAGTAGCTCACATCTGTAATCTCCACACTTTAGGAGGCTGAGGCAGGAGGATCACTTGAGTCCAGGAGCTTGAAACTAACCTGGGCAACATAGTGAGACTCCATTTCTACAAAAATATTTTTTTTTTTGGGGATGGAGTTTCGCTCTTGTTACCCAGGCTGGAGTGCAATGGCGCGATCTCGGCTGACCACAACCTCTGCCTCCTGGGTTCAAGCAATTCTCCTGCCTCAGCCTCCTGAGTAGCTGGGATTACAGGCACGTGCCACCATGCCCAGCTAATTTTTTTTTTTTGTATTTTTAGTAGAGACGGGGTTTCACCATGTTGACCAGGATGGTCTCGATCTCTCGACCTCGTGATCCACCCGCCTCGGCCTCCCAAAGTGCTGGGATTACAGGCTTGAGCCACCGCGCCCGGCTTTACAAAAATATTTTTAAAAGTAGCTAGGTGTGGTGGCGCATGCCTGTAGTCCCATCTACTCAGGAGGCTGAGGTGGAAGGATCACTTGAGCCCAGGAGATTGAGGCTGCAGTGAGCCACTGCCCTTCATCCTAGGTGACAGAGCAAGACCCCATCTCAAAACAAACAAAAAAATAAAACAGTGACTCTCAGACTTTTTTATTTTTAAGTTCTGGGGTATATGTGCAGGGTGTGAAGGTTTGTTACATAGGTAAACGTGTGCCACGGTGGTTTGCTGCACCTGTCAACCCATCACTTAGGTATTAAGCCCAGCATGCATTAGCTATTTTTCCTAATGCTCTCCCCCCAACCACCACGGACTTTCAGACTTTAATGTGCAAGAGAAACAATTAGGAAGCTTGATGAAATGCAGGTTCGCTGGCTCCAGACCCAGAGACTCTGAATTCCATAGATCTGGGCTAGGACCCAGGAGTAAGCCAGCTAGGAATTTCTAATAATGATTATTTAGATTCACTGGCTACGGTTTATTTGGCTGAACTAAATGAATAATAAGGTACCTTTGTGCACCAAGAGTCTCTGAACCAATCAATGGTCTCTTCTGCAGTACCTACAACAACTTCCTCAGTCCTTCCCCACTAACCGTTCACGCCTGTGGCAGACTTAAGCACAGGCACAACATTCAAAAGGCATGGCAAAAAGTCCCCTTCTCTCCCCAGTACCCAGTCACCAGTTCTGCTTCCTGGTGGCATCTCCTATTACCATTTCTTACGTACTTTTCCAAAGATATTCCATGCATTTACAAAAATAAGTACAGACATATATATTTTTCCTTCCCACAAATAACACACAAAATGCTCTGCACCTAGCTTTTTATTTTTCTTTCAGTTAGTATAGGTTGGAAATACTTTTGTATTAGCACATAAACATCATCCTTTTTTTAGGAGGCTGGATAGCAGAGGTGGGTGGATTGCCTGAGCTCAGGAGTTTGAGACCAGCCTGGGCAGCCTGGTGAAACCCCATCTCTACTAAAAATCCAAAAAATTAGCCAGGCGTGGTGGTGTGGGCCTGTAGTCTCAGCTATGTGGGAGGATGAGGCAGGAGAATCGCTTGAACTGGGGAGAAGAAAGTTGCAGTGAGCCAAGATTCTGCCACTGCATTCCAGCCTGGGCAACACAGCAAGTCTCGAAATGTTTTGATTTTTTGGTGCAAGATGCTACTCCATATATTGGATTTGCAGTTAAGTAAGCCTGAATATATTTTCATGTGCTAGGGTAATACTGCATTTAATATCCTATAATCCATCTCTTCATATCTTTTGAGATAGTCTTTTCCTATTTTTTTATAAAGTTGACGCTGGCATCAACACACACACACACAGACACTCACACACACACGCACACACACACACACACACACGTCCCTGTCCATAAATTTATTAACCCCGATATGGAATCTTGGCTTTGCTACGTGCTACGTGCTTCGTGACCTTGGGCAAGTTACCTGGGATAGGGTCTTGCTTGTCAGCAGGGTACAGGACCAGGACGACACTTTTAAAACCAGGGACACGACTTGGACGTGAGAGTCAACAAGGTACACGGCACATTTCTCCGCGGGAAACTCCTCCTTGGGCGCCGAGGCCCGGACGTCGGGAGGAAGCTGGGCCTGGCTCCTCAAAGCCCGGATTCTCCCTTTTGAGACCTACAATCAAGAAAGAAAAATCTAGCAAAGAGGGGGCCCCTTTCTGCGGCGAGATCCGCCCTCTCGGCCGCTCCTCCCGCTCCCAGGCGCCCTCCCTACCCAGCGGAGCGCCGCGCCGCGGCCCGGGCAGACAGACGCGCGTGCTGAGGCGAGGCCCGGGGGGCAGGGGTGGGAGAGGCGGAGGGTGGGCCCCGCGGTCACGTGAGCCGGACCAGCTGTTCCGGGGGGCGGCGGGCCCGCGCGCCGGGAGTCTGGGGAGGGGGAAGCGCCCGGCGGCCGCCTCCGCCACTGCAGCTGCAGCCCTCGATGTCGCCGCAGTAATCCGGCCCCGGCAGCACCCGCACCCTCGGCGGCCGCAGCCTCAGCACCGTAGAGTGGAGCTCGGAGCTTGGAGCCCGGAGTCCGGCGCCCCAGGTGAGCCGCGGCCGGGAGCGCAGGGCGTTTGTAGGGCTGCCTCCCCGGCGGGTTTCACCCACACCCGCCATCGCCACCTCCTGCTCTCCCTCCGAACCCGCGGATAGCGCTAGCCCAGGCCGATTCTCCCCACCCCTGGTGTTGGCTGGGGCGGGCTGGGGGTCAGAGGAGAGGTGGCCTCCGCCTGCGGCCGGGGTGACTCGGGCTCGGGGGCTGCAGGGGCTGAGGGGGCTGCGGGGGTGCAGGAGAGGGAGGCCCGCCTCGGGCTCCCGCACCGCAGCCGGGTTTCCCGCTCTCCACACCCCAACCCCATCCTTCCCCCCGCGTCCCTGGAACTCCTGTAGCCCCCCGAGGCTGCTCTTCCTGGGTTTCCTTTTCCTGGCAGCCAGTCTGCTCTCCGCTGGGGTGCGCCTGTGCGCCCCTGGCCCGCCACGTTCGGGTCCGGCGCGAGCCGGGCACCTTCCCCGAGGTGCCGCACCTGCCGCGCGGGCGGGCGCCGCGAACATGGCTGCCCGGAGACGCCCGCCGCCCTCGGCCCGGTTCTGCCCGCGCGTCCCCACCTCTCCCGCGGCCGCCGTACCGTGTCCCGAGACTGCCCTCCCCGCGAGGCCGCCGCTCGCGGGCCGCGGCTGGATTCTCCGCGGGTCGCGCGTGGGACTTGACACAACTTCCCCTGAGCCGCACCCGAGCGTTCTCCGCGGGGCGCCCCCGGCGGGTTCCCGAGGTGCGGATCGCCCAGCGCGGCCGGCGTCGGCGTCCTCAGCTCGCTAGCTTGTCTGCCGAGGCGTCGAGTCTTTGGCGACCTCACTCGCGAGGGCCGCGACGAAGGTGGTCTGCAAGGCGGGAGGGCCGCTTGAACTTCAGAGAATGGACGACCACTCGGATTTGGGAATAAAAATGTCCGAGAAAATATCGAAGGAAACTCATCTGCCTTGACTCAAAGCTGACCTTGTTGGGTTCTGTTAAATAACGCGGCTTTTCAGGATTTTCTGTCTGATTCTAGCTTGCGAGTGCCTTGACTTACACTCGTGTCCAGCAGCCCGGTGGGGTGCGTGAGTGCGTGCGTGCGTGTGTGTGTGTGTGTGTGTGTGTTGTTGTGTTGTGTTCCGAGCCTGGCTAGAAGATGCATCACTTGCAGAGGAAACCTATGCTAATTCAAAATGGCAGCATGAATAAAATCAGGCCAGGCGGAAGCAGCACAGACTACGACCATCAGCTGTCCCTTGACTTAAGTCTCAGTGAGGGAATTAGTGGGAGTCAAGGCTCATCCGGGTACGGAGTAGGGAGTAATTTTTGGAGCTGGTTAGATTTTAGGGTGCTGCAGGGCCCTGGGGCATGTTAAGTGGGAAGTTTGGAGAGCTGTAATTCTTTTTCCTAACTTATCAAAAGCTGATACAAAACCTAGTTAAAAGTCTACGGTTTTGATCCGATTTTCTCCAGGCTCAACTAAAGTTGACTCTGTGGCTGCTGATATTTTTTTGATGCACAACCTCGACGTTGTTTGATGCCTATAAGCTCTTAAGAGAGATGAGTGCACAGTGTAAACATCACCCATAACAAATACCAGGTTCTTAGAGCAAGTTTCGTTGGAAGAACTCATTTAGAGACACGAGCCAGCAAGCATCCAGGCATGAGGAAATGGGAAATTCTGGAAAGGTGACTCATTATAGGATTTTTTTTTTTTTTTTTTCACAGCCTTTCTTTCCCTTTTCACTTCGGTGCTGCCAGCCATCTTGTCTTTTGGGAAGGAGGAGATGTGTGAGGAGGCAAATGCTTCAGGGATGATGGAATAGAGGAGGATGAGATAAGGTCGGAGGTGGGCAGAACCAGAGGCAGCCTGAAGGAGCATACTGTGAACCCCCTTTTATAGCAGGAAGGCTGAGGCCAGCGGGGCGAATGGACGACAAGGTCATGTAGCTGGCTGGCAACTGGTAGTGAGGACCCAAATCCAGGTCTCATTACTCCCCAGGGTTCCCCATGCTACCTTTTAGAGACTGGGGAAGAAGAGCAAATCTGTCATTATTAGGAAGGCAAACACTTCAAGCAATGGGACACCAAACTGTAATAGGAATTATAAAGTCTACAGGTGTTTAAAGTCAGGGACAACACTTAATTTCCTAATTCAAGACGTTTAACTTCTTAAGCTTTACCTATCTCATGTTCACATTTTCCAGTGGTGAGACTGCTTCTACAGTTAAGAACCAAAAACATTATTTTAGTAAAGTCTTTGAGGCAAGAAGTACATTCTTTGATTAAAAATTTGGTTGCCTGTGTTTGTAGAAGCCCATCAGGCCAGTTTCTTTTGAAAAGGAACCGAAGTGGGCCATGTATTTCACTTCTTTTTGACTGTTTCTAATTTTAAGTAAAAGTAAATAACAAGCCTATTTTAAACATAACTTTGAAGCAGCAAAGACAGAGGCTTTTCCTATAATTTGCATTTGACTTTTCTGAGTCATGAGTCAGTGATCTTAAATCTACTAAAGCAGAGCTAGAAATTGTGGATGGGTTAGTGCTTGTGCGGAGGGTGAAGATACGGAAAATGTTTCTTCTGGGCATGTGAACCTTCACAGCCAGCCATGTGCAGAGAGAGAAGGTGGCAGGAGTCAGGGAATAGGCAGAATGTCTTGAGGCAGTGGAGCAGATAGGAGCTAGATGTGAATATATATGTCAAAGTGAAGACAGATGCTGATGCTACATGTGCCATTTAGAAAAATAGCTTGTATTAGAGAATGAATGTGAAGATATGCCAAGGATATTTAAAATAAAAAGTTGTAAAAATACAGAAATGCATACAATTTGTGTCTGTTGAAGAATAATAAGAATACAGATAAGCAAAAGTTATTATTTTTTACATCCGTTTTCATTAGAGAGTCTAGGTCTGTGCTGTCTCATCTGGCAGCCACCAGCTCATGTGGCTGTTGAGCATTTGAAATGTGGCTGGTTTGTATTGAGATATGTTGAGTGTAAAATACACACACAATTTCAAAAATGTAATATGAAGAAAAAATTTAAAACATCTCATTAATAGTTTTATATTAATTTTATATTAAAGTAATATGTTGGATATATTGGGTAAAATATATTATTAAAGATATTTTGACCAGTTTCTCTTTACTTTTAAAAACGTGGCTACTAGAAAATATAAAATTGCAAATATGGTTTGCATCTGTCTTGCATTATATTTCTTTCTTTTTTTTTTGAAACAGGGTCTCCCTCTGTCACCTAGGCTGGAGTGCAGTGGCACAATCTTGGCTTACTGCAATCTCCGCCTTCTGGCTTCAAGCGATTCTCTTGCCTCAGCCTCTGGAGTAGCTTGGATTACAGGCACATACCACCACAGCCTGTCTAACTTTTAGTAGAGATGGGATTTCACCATACTGGTTGAGCTGGTCTCGAACTCCTGACCTCAGGTGATCTGCCTGCCTCAGCTCCCAAAGTGCTGGGGTTACAGGTGTGAGCCCCTGCACCCAGCCCTTGCGTTATATTTCTAGTGGTTTTTAACAGGAGCTGGAGGGTGACTGAGCTCATGATGCTGTTTGTAGAACTTGGTATATAAGGAGAAGCTTGAACAGAAACTGGAAAGGGAACAGATGGATGGAGAAGGACTATAAGAAGTGAGTGATCAGGGAAACTGTAAAGGGAAACAGGGAGTATGTGGTGGGCTGCGACTGCTGATTATGAGACTATGGAGCAGAGTAAGCAGACTGTGCAGTGATCCAGGACTTGGGGACAGTGAAGGGTCAGGGTCTATGGTGGTAGGACTGGTAGGATGGAGAAATGGCATGGCTGACGCAACTGCACAGGGCTTGGAAAGTAACTTCCCCATTCTGACATGTCTGTGTTCACATATCGAAATGAGATGAACGCATCCCAGTACAGAGAGAGGGCCCTGGTTGCAATTTAGGAGACCTGGACCTAGCTCTACTCCCTTCTCTAATTAGGAGTTTAGCCTTGGGCACACCACTTATCAGTCTCCTTCCTTTTAAAATGTGATGAACAAGAGCTGTCCACCAACTTCTCTGGTCATGTTTAATTTGTTAGATTTGGCCAAATTACCCAAAGTTAAGTTTCCCCACCCAAGTCAAGACTGCATACTATCAAAGTTTTAAATCTTTGTTTACCTTATATATTTAAATGGAACCTTATTTTAATTTGTAATTCTTTGTGAGTGAGAGAAATGTTTTCTAGTAACTATTTTGGCTACTTATATTTATTCTTTGAACTGGTAGTTATATATTTTGCATATTTTTCCTTTGAGGCAGCCATCTTTTTCTTATTGGTAGGTAAGAGCTCTTTATATATTAAGGGAAATGATCTCTTTTTCATGTATGATGCAAATGTATTTCCTAGTTTCTCATTACAAAATTTTTACCCCACAAAAATTTTAAGTTATTTTATAATCAAGTCTATAATATTTAACTTTAATTATTGAGTTTATTTTTTGCTTGCTAATGTTATTTTTAAAATTTATCAGTATGATTTGTGTTTTGTGGTTTTAATTGTAAAAATTTAAAATTTAAAGTTACAATAATTTATTTTGGTCTAGGAGTGAATTGGAGATCTCAAAAGACTTCTTTTTTCTCTGTTGCTCAGGCCGGAGTGCAGTGGTGCAATCCTGGCTCACTGCAACCTCCACCTCCTGGGTTGAAGCATTTCTTGTGCCTCAGCCTCCTGAGTAGCTGGGATTATAGGTGTGTATCACGACACCCAGCTGATTTTTGTATTTTTAGTAGAGACAGGGTTATGCCATGTTAGCCAGGCCAGTTTTGAACTTCTGGCCTCAAGTGATCCACCCACCTAGGACTCCCAAAATGCTGGGATTACAGGCATGAACCACCATGCCTGGCCAGTCTCAACCGATTTCTTTCTTCCTTTCCTCCTCCTGTTATAGTCAGTTATTCTGGCAATACCTATTGTCTAAGACTTCTTTGATCTCAGTTTCAAATTCAGTCTTCATCATATGCTAATTTCCTACATTATATGGCTATATTTCAGGAATCTCTACTTTTGATTCTATCAGTAACAAACTATCTTAATACTGGAACTTTATAATATAGTTTAATTCTATGCAAGTCTAGTATTTCCTCATTAATTTTCACTTCTGGAACTTGGCTAATCCCACATATACTTTGCAGATGGACCTCAAGATCATTTTTGTCAGATTTTCTCCAAAAGTCCTATTTATATGTTCATAGCTATCATAATGACTGCACAGATTAATTTAGGGAGGGCTGACTTTTTTACATAACACTGAATCTTTCAAAGAGCAGGAACATTCTCTGTTCTTTAAATCTTCTCCCGTGTCACCAAGACTCTGTGTCTATCCTGTACGAGGTGACAGGCATGTCCTTTCCCTCCATTCTTTGCCTCCTTTCTATCCTCACTCCCATACCTACCCCCAATCTGAGTCTTCTATGGAATGTTCTTCTCAACATCTCTTAGGGATGGTTATGAAGCTCTCGTAGGTGGAAGGGATGGCTAAGACCGCATGCTCTCACTCTTTTTGTCACACGAGGGGTTCTTTAGGTAAGAAGTGATGTATGTGTTAGTCACCTCTACTTGTCCTCTCTTCCTCAGAAACTCCCAGTGTCATCAGCACCCCCACCCGATCTTGGATGGGGCTGAAGGGAACTGGGTGGAATGTCACTTCACTCAGTCAGGCTAGTAGGACGGGAGCCTGGGGCCTCCCAATTTGAACTTCACCTGAAGCTGGGAGAAAGGGCTTGAATGGTTCATGATCTCATCTTCTGTTCTTAATAGTGATGTATTTAACCTAAATCCTCCAGTGCTTAATTTACTCCCCTGTAAGCCAGTCATCTTTGAAAGCTCTCATAAGCATTTCTGATCAATGTCCTAAATTGGGTTACTACTCTTGGTTGTGTACATAGACAACTCTGCTTCCAGATGATAAAAAACCTTGAGACGTCTTAGCTCCATTTTCCCTGCAGTTGAATATAGAGCTTGTGGGTGGTTAGGAGCTCAAAATATATGTTGGTAACTCATCTGACTTAAAAATCCTAACTAAAATTATATGGTGATCAAAAGCTTTCCTGAGTATCTTTTCCACCTCTTTAAAGATTTAGTGTATTTTTTTACTGCGCTTAGCAGTGTCCTAGTGACCTGGAAGAATTAATGAAATGTCTTAAAGTGTTCTTCTTAAGCACTAAAATGATCAGATTTTAGAAAATAATTGAAAGACAAATAAAGCAACATGAGCTTGCTGTAAAAAATTTGTAAAACTATATAACTAGATAAAGTAAAATTTAAGGTTTCTACTTCCATATCCCATCTTTACTCTCATTCTCGACTCTCAGATCTTAATCCTTTTGGGTCTTTTAAAAATCTATCTATCTATACATACATCAATGTGCCTATTTTTCTAGCTACTGACCTATACTTATATTTTCATAAATGTATATGCATGCATATATAGGTATATATATTTACATAATACATTCATATCTATGTATACATATTTCCTTTTTGGTAATAAAATGGTTTACATTTGATAATGATAAAACACAACAAATAGCTCTAGAATGAATGGACATTATTAATGGACTTTTACGAAGTAGTTTTAAATTCCATTTTGCTAGACAAAGAGTAGCCCTTTGTTTTTGGACCAGCAAGATTTACATCTTATTACCTTATTTCTTCTGTAGAAAATGAATGTTTGGCCGGGCGCAGTGGCTCAAGCCTGTAATCCCAGCACTTTGGGAGGCCAAGGCGGGTGGATCACGAGGTCAAGAGATCGAGACCATCCTGGTCAACATGGTGAAACCCCGTCTCTACTAAAAATACAAAAAATTAGCTGGGCATGGTGGCACATGCCTGTAATCCCAGCTACTCAGGAGGCTGAGGCAGGAGAATTGCCTGAACCCAGGAGGCAGAGGTTGCGGTGAGCCGAGATCGCGCCATTGCACTCCAGCCTGGGTAACAAGAGCGAAACTCCGTCTCAGAAAAAAAAAAGAAAAAAGAAAATGAACGTTTGGCTAATTTTTTAGTGACTGAAAGTTAAATGGCTAACTTCCATTTTAAGGATGGTTGGGAAGACTTTTTAAGAATCCCAGTTTACAGAATTAACAAGTACATATCAAATCATATTACTGGGAAAAGATCAGAATAAACAATGCACTGTTTCGATAGGAGAGGAAGACAGATGGTGGGAATAGGAAGGTCATAATTCAAAGCAGCCTTGCCAAATTAGTGGACATAATGGCAGCAATGTCAAAAATAAGAACAGAAGGAAATGAAAGGACCCTAGATGTGGCTTGCTCAGTACCTCCCAGGTATTTCCCACCGAGAAGGCTTTTGGCAGCTAACCACAGCCTGCCTGTTTCAAACACATTCTTCATCCTTTATGTCCATCATCTTTACAGTCCCAGAATCCTGTTCTTTAAGATCAAGTTAAGGGAACAAATCTTTCTTGAATGTATCTCTATTCCAGACACTTTACATATATTGTCTCATTTAATCCTCATAACTGTACATGGTTGACATGGCACCATTTTACAGATAAGGAGCTTAGTAAGTAGAGGAGCATAACCTGGAATCTGGGTCTATCTGACTTTTTTAAAAAGCTGTAATATAACCTCTCAGAGTGATTATCGACTGCATAGGTCTAGCCTGTAGGTCTAATACTCAAATCATTTTCTTTCTTTATATTATGATGAAAGAAGAAAAGTTGTTTTCCAACCTGCCATGTATAGGAAAACATCTTTCTCACAGTGAACTTGATCTGACTATATTTTTCTAATTTGGCTAGCTTGAGTGAAAATGAATCCTATTTAAGTTATCTGCTCCTTAATGCGTTTAAAAAAATGTATGTAAGAATGGATGCCATTCAATTAATTTCTCCTCTTTCCTTCACCTAAAAAACCCCTAAAAGAGTTCTTACATGATAGATGTGCATGAAGACTGCATTTTAAAAAAGTGGGATCATATTTTAAATGCACAGAGGAGTAGATAAAGAACCACTGGGTATGGTGGAGTTTTTGTAGGTGGTCCTTGAATTCAAGCATGGCGCAGCATTGAATGTGTACAGCATAAGGCAGCATGTATCTACACTATTATTTTTCAAGTAAGGATTCTATTGTCATTGCATACATACAGATTTATTAAAGGTGTTACTATATTCGTAACATATATTCATTATATATTTTCCCCAGCAAATTACTATCACGATTATGTGGAAATGTTCATGAAAATTTTTGACATTACAAAATTGGGACACATCATGTAAAAAATATTTTGCATTATAGGTAAATTCTGAAGTGAATTGAAGAATACTTTCGTAAAATGATAGTTACACCTATTAATAAATGTAGGAATCTGCCATTTTCACAAGTTCCCTAGACCGTTGTGATGCTTGGCCAAATAGCATGGATTGAACCACAGCGTGAGAGGACCTTGTTTGAAATGAGACTTTGCTATCTTTTTCTCTGATCGAATATGAAATATGCATATCCCCTTTCCCTTCAGCTGCTCAGTATACATCTATTGAGATCTTATTATGTGCCAGTCTCTGTGTTAGTGCCAGGGAAATAAGGACACACATGAGTCCTTGCACTGACAGGGGTCGAAGTCCTATGAGAAGAGACAGAGGTTTTAAAACTTAAGGAAAAGAGGCCGGGCGTGGTGGCTCAAGCCTGTAATCCCAGCACTTTGGGAGGCCGAGGCGGGTGGATCACGAGGTCAAGAGATCGAGACCATCCTGGTCAACATGGTGAAACCCCGTCTCTACTAAAAATACAAAAAACTAGCTGGGCGTGGTGGCGCATGCCTGTAATCCCAGCTACTTAGGAGGCTGAGGCAGGAGAATTGCCTGAACCCAGGAGGCGGAGGTTGCGGTGAGCCGAGATCGCGCCATTGCACTCCAGACTGGGTAACAAGAGGGAAACTCCATCTCAAAAAAAAAAAAAAAAAAAAAAAAAACAAAAACTTAAGGAAAAGAAATGAAGCAAAGGTAAAGAGAGCTGGACTCTTGTCTTCCGCTAGTGCATGAATGTACTAAGCCAAACTAAAATCCCTCCCCATCGTGCCTACCCCAGAATTCCTTCCTCAGGGAGGTATCTGAAAGTTAGAAGTAGAAACTCCAAGGAAACATTGCTTGTATCAGTCCAGTGCTGTTTCTAACCTTAAAGAACTTTAAACACTTTAAAAGTGCTTTGCTTTTCACAAGTATTTATTATAGAAAATTTCAAGCATCTGCAGAAGAGAACAGAGCAAACCCTCTGTGCTCGTCACCCAGTTTTAACCATTTTTATTTTTTTAGCTGTCTTGTTTCGTCTGCACTCTCACCCTGTCTCCCTACTCTGCATTACTTCTCTTCCATCATTTCACATGGAAATATTTGAGCATATATCTCTAAAAGAAATAAACTCTTTTTGTAGCCATAAGCGCAGCACCATAATCATATCTAGGACATTAACAATCATTCTTTACTATCATCAAATATGGCATCAGTGTTCATATTACACTACTTGTGTTATAAAATTTGTGTATGCTTTATTAAATCAGGATCCGAATAAGTTCATTGCAGTTGGTTGTTGTATCTCTTAGGTAACTCCATCTCTTAATCTTTTTTTCTTGTGTGTGTGTTTGTCGTTGTTGAAGAAACCAGCTTTGTCCTACAGAGTTTTCCACAGTCTGGATTTTGTAATTGTATTCCCATGATGTCATTTGTATTCTCTGTAAGTCGATGGTTGGATCTAGAGATTTGCCCCGTTAAGTACATTTTAGTTACACTTTGGGACATGAGTGTGTCTGCTATGCCAGACACTGTTGGTGACAGGCTGAAGGAGCATAGTAAGGATTGGTGCAAACCTGGTAAATGCATCGTGGTTGGGTAGTAGCAGGGAGGAGAGTGAACACTGAGTGCCTGCTGTGTATAGACATACTAGTAGGTGCTTTCCACATGCTTCATATAAACCCGAGTGTGATGTTGCGTTTGTGGGGTTAGTTCCATTTCCATATGAGGAAACTGGCTAAGAGAGGAGTCAGGATGGGAACTAGGGTCTGGTGTCTCTAAAGTGTGTCATCCTCTTGTACCTATACACATGGGCTGCAGGGCTAGGCAGGCAGTGTCAGTGAATGCAATTGCACAAAGGTGACGAGAGGTGGGCCTTTCATTGGCCTTAGTGTCAGAGAGTGGAGGGGACAATGCAAGTGTAGACCTTGTTGAGAGGAGCCACTACCCAACTCCAGTCTTGCCGTCTTATGGGAATGTGGATTCGGTGTTGCCAGATCTTTAAGTTTTTAGTGAAAGCCAAATATCTGAATGTTTTTAGGAAATGTCTAGATCTTAAAATGTTAGCTGCTAATGCAGATTCCTAAAACCACAATCTAATGCAGCACTCTGGGCCAAACCAACTAAATCTGCAGTCGGCCACCCCTGCTCCACACCACGCTGCTGGGAAGTATGTCAGCTGCAGACTGGCACTGAAGACCAGAGTTAACTGTCAGAAGTAGATATTGCCCTTGAAATTGGAGAAAGAGACTGTTAAGCAGCTCTTAAAAGACATGAAGTGACAATGAAGCAAACCTTCAAAAGGTAAAAGAGCATTTAGACACTTCAAGGAAAGTTTCTGAAGTCTGAACAGATAGACTTTGACAAAGGAACTGCTTTCATCATGTATCCTTCTCTTGTTCTCACAATGATTGAGTCCTTGCTGTGTCCCAAATGGTATTCTTAGCACTTTGTAAGTAGGTACAAGTATTATCTCATTTAAATCTCACTGCATTTCTGGGAAGAATGAACTACCTATCATTATCCCTGTTTTATAAAAGCTTGGAGAAGTGGCAGGGCTGAGATTTGAACCCAGGTGAGCTTCAAAGCCTGCTTACTCACTTACTAGCCTGTACAGTTATTCTTCCATTATATGGCTCCTCTTTCAAGGCATTGAATATTAGGAGCTAGAATTCACTAGCTGTGGAATCCCAAAGCTTTATGCTCTACTCTCATGAGCTTTCAATGAAACACTTAGTAAAATCTTTCTTTTAGGCAGAGCTTGGTGAGTCTGAGCTAAGTTATATAGAAGACTTTCATGAGCTGGCATTTACATCCCAATTTTTAATTAGATAATTCCTTTCCCAAACACTTCATTTATTCCTTACTAGTTCAATAGAAAGTTTACAACAGAAAAAAATCAATTTACAAATGAGTATCATTTGTCCTATTTTCAGTTCAGCAGGAATGGCAATAATTTAAAGATGAATTTATTAATGAAGAGTATAATAAAATAATTTATCCTTTGCTTCTCTGGAAGGTGGTAATTCACAGACATTGAATTTAAATGTATTCAGTCTGCTCAGTAAAGCTGGGAGTGTGGAGAATAGGGGAGCCTGGCTGGGCATTTGGGTTTCATTCTTTATGTACGTAAAGGCAGTTTGTCAACTTACTTGCAAGACACTTAATGAAGACAGTTATTTTCTTTTCCTTAGGTAGCTCAAGGCAGCCTTACCTTATTACTGGGTAAGGTAACTGATGAGGGATATTGTGTGCATCATTGAGATAAAGGGGCAGGGCAGGCTGGCAGCCATGCAAAAAACCCCTTGCCTTGTCTTTGAGCATTCACGCCTTCAATAACTACTCACTGAACTTGAGGACAAAGACCTTTTCTCCCACACAGCTTCCTCCCTCCTCAGCTAGACATTCCGTCCATGGTCTCCTAGTTACGGGAGTACAGTACACCCGTCCCTCAAGCCTGAGGTTGGGCCTCCTGCCACCAGTCAGAGGGTGGATGATGGTACGCGCAGCTCCTTTGCAGTAAACTCCAGGGAAGCACTACTATGTTGTTCCCAAGAGGAAGTCATGAATCTTGAAAGAAGTTTGATAAGGAGGACAATGGTGGTTAGAAACTGAGCTTAGGGATACTTAACCATAGCCGATGGCACAGTAGCTAAAGCTGCATGCTCTAATACAGTAGTAGCCTCTGACCACATGTGGCTCTTTTAATTTTCTAATTTTTATTTCTAATTGTGGTGAAACACACATAGCATAAAATTTACTGTCTTAACCGTTTTTAATTGTATAGTTCAGAAGTGTCTAGGACATCCACATTGTTGCACAACTTATCGCCAGAGCTTTTTCATCTTGCAAAACTGAAATCTGTACCCAGATTGTAAACGACTCATCCCCTCTGCTAAGCCCTTAGCAACCACCATTCTACTTTCTATTTCTATGAATTTTGCTATTCTAGATGCCTTATATAAGTTTTCTCGTGACTGGCTTATGTCACTTAGCCTAATATTGGCTGTTTAATTTTAAATTAACTAAAAATTTGGTTCTTTCACTGCACTAGCCCCATTTCAAGTACCAGATAGCCCACCTAGCTGATGGCTACTCTGTTGGACGGTGCAGAAAGAGGCTATTTCCATCGTCTCAGAAAGCTCTCTTAGACAGTGCTGGACTCAAGGAAACCTGGTGGCTCACACTAAGAACTAATTGGAGGGGGGACCAGGAAAAAAAGGTAGCAGATATTCTTCACACTCTGTCAACATGAATAATCTGACTTCTTTTCTCTACCACAGAAATGATACCAGCTACATGGTACCTTTACGTTGACAACTTCTATTCTTATCCTGAACTCCAGTCTCCTCTCCTCCAATAGCATGCAACATTAAACTAGTATCAGTTGGAGAACATAGAGAACATAAATATATAGTACAAACTACAGATAAATGCACTTTAAAATACTCTTAACACAGAGTTCATAGGAAATGCCTGTCAGCCTTCCCATCTACGGAAGTTTGAATTGGAGTGTTTCATTAATTAGAACTGTCAGTATATTGCTAACCTGGCAGGAATCCTAATGGGTATTTGCCACAAAGAATCCTTATTCAGCAGACCTGCCTTTTTAGCCTGTTGCTTTTAAGTTTTTTCCTTGAGACCCACACTAAGAAATATTACATCTCAACTTAGTACCTATAGATGCTTATATGTGCTTATGTATGTACTCAAACTTAAAATTAGAGTTTCTTGCATCAATACTTAGCCTTACTGTGTGAGATGCATACATTCTTTCTAAAAATGATTTTCTAAAAAATGTTGTTCCTATCCACTAAAAGGCCACAACATACAGTTTGGAAAACACTGTTTTGAACACATCCGCATCCAGTTTGAGACCTGTCGCCTAACACTGCAGCCCGACAGCCGTTTCTGGGTCCCCCATGGCTCAGAAAGCAGCATCGTAATTATACCTCAAAACAAGTTTTTTTTAAAAAGCCATCAATTATGGCTTTATTTCTGGACAAACTCTGTTCACTGATTTAACACTGGATTAGGTAGAATGTAGTTATAATGGAAAACCCCATCATCAAATGGTTATATTCTGTTTTTCAAAGCTGAATATAAATAATTAAGCTTTCTCATGTTATAAGTTTCTGTATTAGTATATATGATTGGAAATTAATTGAATTTTAGGTTCTTTTTTTTCTTCTTCTTTGTGAAGGAGAATATACATTTCATAATGTCATATGAGGTTATAAATGAAAAGGAGAAAAATCTTCAAGGCAGCTTCTTGTGTCATGCTTGAATAATTTAACAGTTTATAAGTATCATGCACGCAGGGCACGGTGGCTCACACCTATAATCCCAGCACTTTGGGAGACCGAGGTGGGCAGATCACAAGGTCAGGAGTTTGAGACCAGCCTGGCCAACATGGTGAAACCCTGTCTCTACTAAAAATTAAAAAATTAGCTGGATGTGGTGGCAGGTGCCTGTAATCCCAGCTTACTCGGGAGGCTGAGGCAGGAGAAATCGCCTGAACTTGGGAGGCAGAGGTTGCAGTGAGCCGAGATCATGCCATTGCACTCCAGCGTGGGTAACAGAGCAAGACTCTGTCTCAAAAAAAAAAAAAAGTAAACAAAGATTTTAAAATGCATGTTTTATGCAGTATACGAATGAGGTAACCTGTCAGATTTTTTTTCTTTTTAGTGTGAATATCTGGTGTTGTTACCCAATATTTTGACAAATAATGGGAAGAGAATCAAGTTCCTTTGAATCGCTTTGAGAAGGATTTCATCTTAGGTTCATGAGAGCTTTGTCTTCCAGATTGGCCAGTTTTTCTTTTCCTACATGCACAACTGGAGGAGGCCAACTCACTATTTGTGTGAATCATAGTAGTGAAACTTTGTGTGCTCTCTGAGCAACTCTGAATTGGGCAGCCTGTGAAAGAGGTGAAAGAAAGTATCAGAGAACGATGCTAAATAAAAACATTCATCCTAGCTATAACTCATATAAGAATTTGTCACTTTTGAAATTTCAGATGTATTAGGATATAGAATTAGAACTAAAATTTTTCTATAAAATAAAATTCCTAAATTGTTAATCTCTCAGGTTTATTTTAAAAATTATTTCTGGGACTGTATCCGTAAAAATATGTATAGAAAAGTTGGAAATTAGAGGAAAAGATGAAAAAGCAAAGAATTCCATTGCTGGGCTTCCACTGTTAATATTTTGAGCACATTTCCTGGGCAAGTACTTGGGCATAGTCTTTTCTATGTTTATTTTTACATGGTTAATATAATTTATCTTGGGGGCTGGACGCGGTGGCTCACGCCTGTAATCCCAGCACTTTGGGAGGCCTAGGCTGGTGGATCACGAGGTCAAGAGATCGAGACCATCCTGGTCAACATGGTGAAACCCCGTCTCTACTAAAAATACAAAACATCAGCTGGGCATGGTGGTGTGTGCCTGTAATCCCAGCTACTCAGGAGGTTGAGGCAGGAGAATTGCCTGAACCCAGGAGGTGGAGGTTGTGGTGAGCCGAGATCGCGCCATTGCACTCCAGCCTGGGTAACAAGAGCGAAACTCCGTCTCAACAACAACAACAACAAGAAGATAATTTATCTTTCCCCCTCAAATCATTTCTTTATGCAATAAAAAACTCTTCACATACAGATATTTAATGGCTTTATAGTATTCTACCAGATAGATGTAGCAGATGTTTTCAGCCAGTTCTCTGATGCTGGACAAGTAAGTTTCAGTTTTTCACCTGTATGAATAACCCTGTGTGAGCACTTAGGCATACCCTTTGCCCATATTCATGATCATTTCCTTAGGGTAGGTACATAGAAATGGAATTACTTATTTCATTTTCATCATTTCCATCTAGTTTGTGGTTTCATTCCTATCACAGCCAACTTCTTTGATGTTGTCTGTATGCAATTTTCAAGCTAAAACCTGGCTTAAAAGCCTTCAGTGCTTTACTGTGTATTGTGAAATAGACGCTAAAGTCCTTAATGTCACCTTCAAGGCCCGATGTGGACCTGCCATCTACCCGCCTCTCCAGGCCTCTTCTCCACTTTCTTTGGCCTCAGTTACACGAGCTTTTTAATTTCTTGGCTTTGTACCTTTTCTCCAGTTGCAGGGCCTTCAGGCCTGCATAGTCTGTCTCCATTCACCTGTCTTTTGTGGAATAGGAAGTGAGATCTCTGCTTAGAGGAGGTAGGTGGAGGTTTGAAGACAAGCAAAGGTATTAAAAATTCATTTAGGAGTTAGAGGAATTGGCCAGATAATGACACAAAGAATTCCCAGATGGTAATGAGGGCCAGTTTCATGGTGTTTTAGAGTCAGAATATGAGATTTGCATCAAGAGAAGTGTAGTTGGCATCTACAGCCATGATCACCTTTAACTTATGTAATCTAAGCCAGCCTGGTGAGTTCCATACCTGCTTACTAGTGTTTGTTTTCTTCAGTCTTCCAGAATTGTCCCACCTCCTCTTTGCGAATTCAGTTCATATGGATGATCACACATTTTGTCATTAGAATAAGAGGACTTCACACATAAGTACTTCTGAGATCACCGGAAGCCTTAATATGAAAATCTTCATTGCTGGGTTTCTTTTGGACACTGCATCAGTGCCCTGTCCAGTGGAGCTTCTGCTAGCTACATCTGGCTGTTTAAATGAAAATTAGTTAATGTTTTGAATAAAATTGAAAATTCTGCTCCTTAGTTATTCTTTACTATATTTCTTTACTACATTTCAATAGCTGCCTGATGCTAGTGGTCACCATATTGAAAGGTGGAGATAGAACATTTTCATCATTGTAGTAGAAAATTATTTTGGACAGCAATGATCTAGAGAGTTGAAAAGAATCCAGCTAAGTCATTTCTGAAGCTACTTAGTGCACACATGGTGATTCAGGAAAAGTTAATGGGCAGTTAGCCTGGGCTAGTTTGCTGCTAGGTATGATGCACAGTTTGCTGGTTCATCTAGCTTTTCAATTTTTTTTTTTTTTTTTGAGATGGAGTCTTGCTCTGTCGCCCAGGTTGGAATGCAGTGGCATGATCTTGGCTCACTGAAATCTATACCTCCTGAGTTCGAGTGATTCTCCTGCCTCAGCCTCCCAAGTACCTGGGATTACAGACATGTGCCACCACACCCAGCTAATTTTTGTATTTTTAGTAGAAACAGGGTTTTACCATGTTGGCCAGGCTGGTCTCAATCTCCTGACCTCATGATCCATTCACCTTGGCCTCCCAAAGTGTTGGGATTACAGGCGTGCGCCACTATGCCTGGCCTAGCTTTTTAATTTTTAAAATAGGTATTGAAATTCTGCTCCCATCTGGCATTCCCAGTCGTTCACAGAATTTAGTGGAAAAGCTGTCCTCTCTTGGCCCACATATCCCTGGGCTTCTGTTGCCTATAACCTTGTCATGATCATGCGACCCAGATGACTTGCTGACTAAGCAGGTGCCTTGGTGGAAGAATACGTGCTTGCCCAAAACCCTGTGGGCTTTTTTATAGGCTATAAATAAATCTCATCAATGCAAGATAGGTAGATTTCTACCATTTTTAAGGATCAAATAAAGTAAGGTTCTGCCCCTAGGCGAGACACCAGCTCTTCTGAAGTGGCCAGTGATGGGGAGAAAGGGAACATATAAGATATTCAGGCATCACATGAGGGAAATGCATCCTTTCCCCATCTTATCTTCCTCTGGGTCTACTTTATTTGTCTCCACCAGCAGTTCCCCTGACGCTCAAATTCTAGGAGCCCTCTATAAAGGCATTTGATTTCATAATTATTCTAAATCTTTCTTGTGCATACACATTCTTTGTTTATCTCTCTCTCTACTCCTCCAGTCTGAAGATAAAGGCGTTTTTGTGAAAATGGGAAAGGTTAAGGGAGAAAGAACTGGAGCCTCTTTATCTTTCTGGCTTTTCTTTCCCAGAGGGAAGGGGTGATATTTTACCAAGCTAGGAGGAATTATTTTCAGAATTGTGGGGGTTCCCCCATTTCTCTGCACTCTAGGGAGGTGCCTGCCATAAACAATGCAGGGAAGAACTCTGAGTGTGCATGTAGAGATTAACCTGAAGTAGATTGGATATTGAAATAGCAATACAGTCCCTTACAAAGAGGTTTCTAAACATAGAATATTGATGACTGCAATTTGGTAACTGCTTTAGTTAGGAATGAGGCAAGTTGATTTTGATTGGTTTGTTTAACAGAAAATTTTTAATATTGCTCTATTTTAACAGTCAAAACCCAAATAAAGTATTTTTTAATTTTTATTTATTTTTTAATTTAATTAAATTTAATTTTTTTTATAAGCCTACAGCACCCGGTATTCCGAGGCAGTCTCCCATCCAAGTACTAACCAGGCCCGACCCTGCTTAGCTTCCGAGATCAGACGAGATCGGGCGCGTTCAGGGTGGTATGGCCGTAGGCAGTATTTTATTTTTTTTGAGACAGGGTCTCACTCTGTGCCCAGATTGGAGTGCAGTGGCGTGATCTCGGCTCACTGCAGCCTCAGCCTCTATCTCTACAGGCTCAAGTGATCCTTCTACCTCAGCCTCCCTAGTAGCTGGCACTACAGGTATACATCACCACAGCCGGATAATTTTTGGATTTTTTTTTGTGTGTGTGTGGATACAGGGTCTCTTCATGTTACCCAGGCTGGTGTCAAACTTCTGGGCTCAAGTGATCTGCCTGCCTCAGCTTCCCAAAGTGCTGGGGTCACAGGTATGAGCCACCACACACCACCAGCAAACAAAGTATCCTATACTTAAGCAGCCTCCACAGTTTATAAAATATGTTCTCAAGCATCATTTTATTTGATATTCATGATAAACCTGTAGGGTGGGGGCAAAACCTTTGCAAAAAGGAAACCTAGACTCAGACAGGTAAAGTGACTTAAGCAAGGTCACATAGCTAGTAGGTGGTGGAGCTAAGTTTTGAATCTCAGTCTAGTACTTTTCTAAGAACATTGCTTTACTTCTTACTTATGTTTCAGAGTTGTAAAACAAAACACATGGAGGTTGGATAACTGATGATACAAATATAATAGTTGGTACACTAGATAATACTTCTCGAGTGCCTGTGATGCCAGGGGTTGGAGAAAGGGCTACTATGGTTGGATGGCATGAGGCCTACCTTCAGGGAGCTTTCTTTGAAACAGGTAAAGAAATACACAAGCAACAAATGTACATTATTTTAGAACAAACTGATGTATTAGTGCTTGTCGATGCTGAATAAATGAGAGTCCTTTATAGAAGTCTTTATGAAAGACAGGGGTTTTGAATCAGATCCTGCAGGATATGTACAAAGACTAAGGAAGGGCATTCAAGCCAGGTGCAGAGGCATGGCAGGAGAAAGATATTAGAGAGTCAGCTTCATTATGGTGGACTATTAATAAACAAGAAAAGAGCAGTTGTTTATCACTTATTTACAATCTACCCTGCATACGACATAATGTAAAGCTAGTGTTACAGTGGTATGCATAAGAGAAAGGTCCTGGCTTTCCTATTGTTTAGACTTTGCGGGGAGAGACTAAATATTGATTGTTGGTAATAAAATAATCAAACAAGTATTTCAGATTATGATTATTACTTTGAAGGAAAAGGACAAGATTCTATGAGTGTATAGTATAGCAACACAAATTAGAGTGTTAGAGTGATATTTGAGCTGGTACGTGAAAGAACGGGTCAACCGGGCAGATCATTTTGGTACAGGAAGCAGGGAAGAGAACGCTTAGGACAAAGCATGGAGGGTGTGCAAAGGTATGGAGGGTACTGGAGGAGCTAGAAAAAGGCCTGTGTGCTGGCATTGTGAGAGTGGAGGGGTGAGTTAGGTATAAGATGAGGCTGGGAAGCGGGAACAAGCTTGATCATATTTTGGTCTTTATTCCAAGAGCCTTAGGAAACCACTGAAGTATTTTAAGCAGGGATGACTTGATCAGATCTTCCCTCTAAAAGGATCACTTTGGCTGCAATGTGGAAAATGTTTTGGAGTGGGGAGTAATAGAGGTTTAGAGCAACCCCTCAGGAGATTTCTCTAGTGATCCAGGCTGGAGATGATGGTGGCTTGGTGCAGACTGAATGCAGACTGATGGTGGCTTGGTGCAGTTGTAGAGGAGTAAATAGTTTCCATAGAGATTTAGGAGATGGAATCTTCGTGACTTGGTGACATATTAGATAATGGAGAAGCAAATGGCAAAGATGGTTACTTTGGCTACCAAGATAAAGAACCTTGAAAAGGGAATAAGATACCGGCCGGGCGCGGTGGCTCAAGCCTGTAATCCCAGCACTTTGGGAGGCCGAGGCGGGTGGATCACGAGGTCAAGAGATCGAGACCATCCTGGTCAACATGGTGAAACCCCGTCTCTACTAAAAATACAAAAAAATAGCTGGGCATGGTGGCACGTGCCTGTAATCCCAGCTACTCGGGAGGCTGAGGCAGGAGAATTGCTTGAACCCAGGAGGAGGAGGTTGCGGTGAGCCGAGAGCGTGCCATTGCACTCCAGCCTGGGTAACAAAAGTGAAACTCTGTCTCAAAGAAACAAAAAACAAAAAACAAAACAAAACAAAAAAACAAAAAACAACAACAACAAAAAAAAAAAGAAAAGGGAATAAGATGAAATCAGCTTCGGCTATCAGGCAGGCAGTTGGGTCTGTAGGTCAGAGGCTTAAGGTGAGAACCTAGCTGGAATTAAATGTGTAAGTCATCAGCATATAACTGACAAGGGAAGCTCTGAGCATGGATGAATTTTCCCGGGTAGAAAAGAGCATTAAATGAGGAAAGAAGGATGAAGCAGTGAGGATGTACAGTGGCCAGGTAGGAGAGAACAAGCCAGTCCAGGAGCAGCTGGGGAGATGGAATTCCTCCAAAGGTGTGTGAGTGTTACGTCATCGAGATAGAGTAAAACTACTAAAAACAACAAAGCGGGATATCTTTCAATTGATCTCTAGACCCATTTCCTCATCACCTCAAATTTGTTATGTGGTAGCTATGCATCTCTGGATCTGAGGGACTCGTGTAGTTAGTAGTAAGGTATGTTAATTTATTCTTTTATTACTGTGAACAGATTGCTCTGTGTGTGTGTGTGTGTGTGTGTGTGTGTGTGTGTGTGTGTGGTGTGTCTGTGTCTTCTGCCTGGAACAATAACCTCCTTTCCTTTCTCCCACGTCACTGCACTTTTGGCTGCCGCTGTGGTTTGTTGCAAATCTGAGCTCATTTAATCCTACAGAGTATTAAACAATATCTGGTCTCAGTGGCTCTGTCATTCCACTGCAGGCACCCCACCTTCATTTGCCAGCTGGGATCTCTTAATGAGCTAGCTGCGCACAGTTCAATAGTAAAACCGTTTTAGCTGGTGAAATATGTTTGAAGAACTCACTGTTGCAATGTTCCATGTGAGGCCTACTTCTACTCTTGCTGGCATTCTCTTTTCAGGATGGCTGCAGCTCCTCCAAGTTACTGTTTTGTGGCCTTCCCTCCACGTGCTAAGGATGGTCTGGTGGTATTTGGGAAAAATTCAGCCCGGCCCAGAGATGAAGTGCAAGAGGTTGTATATTTCTCAGCTGCTGATCACGAACAGGAGAGCAAGGTTGAGGTAAGTTGTGGATTGCAGTCTCACCAGTCACACTTACTGTCTTTTCTCTGGCTTTGCCACCAGCATGCCTTAACTCCTTTCTTGGAAGCTTGCCTGTGAGTCAGAGCTGTCATGTCATTTCTGCTGATTCCTGTTTCTCTGCAGGTTTGCTCATAGCCTTGAAAATAAGGTCATGGGAGAGCTCTGTGCTCACTGCTGTGGCCGTTATTTTATAATTAAATAAACTACTTACATGGTTCTGAAGTCAAATTTACTAAATAAGATTTATTCACAGAAGTGTAACTTCTACCTGCGTCCCCTTTACTCTATGGCCTTTTGCCCTATAGGTAATCACGTTTCGGAAGATCTTGGTTTATACTTCCATTTGCAAAACTACACACACACGTAATAAATCACACACACATGTGCGTGTTAATCCTAGTCCCTTTCCTCCTTTCTTCGATTAACAGCAGCATGCCATATATACTTTTCTCTACCTTGCATCTTTGTTTTCATTTTTTATTTTATTATTTTATTTTCTTCAATCAGCTGTCTCAGGTTGAATCTCTACTTTGTATTTTTCAACTCAAAACATATTCTGGAGATCACTCCATACAGTGCATACAGATCTTAATTCCTCATTTAGGGCTGCATGGTATTTCATTCTATGGTTGTGCCATAGTTTAACCAGCTCCATATTACTGCTGGACATTTGGGTTATTTTCAGTCTATTGCTATTACAAATAGTTCTGAAGTGGATAACAGCCTTATGCATCTGTCATAGTGTCTGGTCTCAGTTTATGTATTTTTATCATGTTAAAAAATTATCCATCAATTATTATTTGGAGTCTTTTAAAAATACTATTTTGTCAGTATTTGTTTGGGATAGATGCTTAGAAATGAAGTGCTGGGTCACACGGTAAATAAATATATAATTTTATTGTCGAATTTCCTTCCATAGGTGGTGTAGCATTTTTCATTCCCATCAACACTGTATGACAATGCCGGCTTCTTCATATTCCCAGAATGTGTTGTCACACTTTCATGATGGCTATTTTATGTTAATTGTACATTCCGCTATTTTACTAAATTCTTTTATTGGTTGTGTCAGCTTTTGTCATTGATTCTCTTGGGGTTTCCAGGTATATTGTTATATCACCTGCACATAGAGATTGTTTAGTTGTTCTTCTGTCTTTAATTGTTTTCTTGTTTGATTGCTTTGGCTTATATCACAGGTTCTATGTTAAGTAGTAGTGGAGACAGTGGGTGTCCTTGGCTCTGCACCTGATCTGAGTGGGGCTGCCTCTAGTGCTTCCCTATTAAGTAAGCTGCTGGCTTTGGGACTGAGATTTATATAGTTTTATGTGTCACTGCACCTGGCTTATATTAAAAAGTTTACATAAGCTGGGTATAATGGCACATGTCTGTAGTCCCAGCTACTCTGAAGGCTGAGGTGGGAGGATCACTTGAGCCCAGGAAGTCAAGACTACCCTGGACAACATGGTGAGACCCCATCTCTTTTAAAAAAAAACGTGTACATGAATTTCTATGTTGAATATTTCTAAAAACAACTCAGGAATCAATATTAAATTTTGTTAAATATCTTTTCAGTAATTATGGAGATAATCACTTATTTTTCTTTATATTTATGTGATAAATTGAACCATCTTTGCATTCAGGGCATAACCTTTTTGGTTATGTTTTATTTATAAGTATATTTATATGTGTGTGTTTCTGTGTGTGTGTGTGTGTGTGTGTGTGTGTGTGTTTAGATGATAGTTTGTTAGAGGCTGAAAAATCTGGAGAAAATAAATTAGGTCTAGTAAATGAAGAAGCTCTTTTCAGTATATAACCTCTATTCTTTGGTGTTCTGTGCTTCACAAAATAAACGGATTTTTCTGATGATTGTGGTTGGTTTCGAATAGGGCATTCATCAACTTGTATTTTCTTAAACTCTTCTGTTACATCCAATGTGTATTTTATTTTCTTATCTAAATCTTAAATCACTGGCTCCATTCCATTTCTTTAAAAGCATTAATTAGCACCACAGTGCAACAGAACTCTATGAGGGGCTGCTTATTTTGTATGAATTTAAAAAGGCACTGAAATGAACAGGCAGGTGGCAGGACTTCACATGGGCTGTCTGTAGATGGTCCAGTGGTAGACTGTCTCCCACAGGGCTTTCACCAGACCCACTTTACTCTCTTACTGAGCCACTAACTTAATAAGATCCCCTAAAACTTTAGTGAGATTTTCCTTTTGTGCAGGCAAAGAAGAGTGCTAGGTTCCCTGGTGAGTGTGTTAGGTTTTAAATGGGTATTCATCGATGAGTGAATGTCCATGTTATTTGGGTCCAAATGTTTCTCCCTTTTCCTGGAACAGACTGGACTGTGTGGATAAAGTTTTCTGGTTTGAGTTGTCACTGACCTTCCCTGTCTGTCCTTCCTGGACATTTTAATCTATTTTTCATGGGAGACATACAAACTGAAATAATCTTTGATTTTCACGTGGGCAGATTTAAGTTCCCAAAGGTGGCTGCACCAAATCCCATCCTGCATGCCCTTCTTCCAAGGTGAAGGGCACTCCTCCCATGAAGAGGGAAAGGTGAGTCTGTGCCCTTCACTCTCACTGTGAATCTTTGAGGGCTTGTGATTGCTCTGACCAGTGGAGCATGGTGGAAGTGATGCTATGTGACTTCCAGGGCTGGGCTGTAAAAGGATACAGCTTCTCTCTCTCTCATTCCTCTCTCTCTCTCTCTCTCTCTCTCTCTCTCTCTCTCTCTCTCTTTATCTCTCTCATATTCCTCTCTTTCACTCTCTCTCAGACGTGTGAGTCAGTGACCTTTCAGATGATTCCAGGCCCCAGACACTGGAGTGGAGACACATTATCCCTGCTATTTGCTGTTCAACTCCATGAGCATTAAAAAAGTTGTTTTAAAACCACTAAATTTTTTACACGGTAAATTATACCACATAATTTGTTAAGTAGCCATCGTAACTACAAAAATCACACAAAGCCATTTATAAACATGTCTGAAATAAATATTTCAAAAGAGTGTGTTTCCTTTTTTTGGAGGATAGGCTAAATAACTCTTAGTTTACTCTCATGGTTGCAATTATTTTAAGGAGGAAGGTAGATTCCTTTTACTAGTTAACCCATGGTATATGATTGCTCAGATATACTTAGGTTAAATCCTATCCCCTTGCATAAATAAGTACAGTTTGATATATACCATATTTAGTCTCCAAGGCAGCTCTGACCTCTCTTCTGAGTTCCATACCTGTGTTGTGAGCTGCCTCTTTGCATTTCCATTTGCATAGTCTATGGGTGAAATAACCCACAGGTAAGAAAGCAAATTCATTTCCCCCAGCTTATATATCCCTGTTGTTCTAACAGCATCATTGTCGGCCCCATAGTTTATGCTGGAAGCCAGTGGGAAACTTGGACCCTCATGCCCCCTGCCCCCACCCCCACGCCACAGAGACAGCTGTCGCTGAGTCCCTCTGCCCCCTCTCTTGTGTGTCCGTCTCCTCCCCACTGCCCCTGACTCATTCAGACTGACTCCTTCTCTCTTCTAGTATAATCTTCTTATTGGTCCCTGGGTCTTTTTCTTCTGGGATCTTCTCCCTACAGGGTTACCAGAATTTTCTTCCCAGAGCATAGCTCTGTCAAGTCCTTGCTAAAAAGTGTTGGGTTTTATTTATAGGATGACAGTCCAGGCTGATTTGTATGCCATTCAGAACTCTTCCCAACTGGCATCCTGCTCACTTTTCCTTTCTTTTATTCTCCTTCATTCTTTGCTATTTTAAATTAATAAACTATTTTTAGAGTAGTTTTATGTTTACAGAAAAATGAACAGAAGGCACAGAGAGTCCCCAAACAGTCCCTTGACCTGCCCCTCAGTTTCCCCTGCTAATAACGTCTGGCATCAGTGTGGTACATTTGCTACAGTTCATGAGCCAACATTGACACAGTATTTTTTTTTTTTTTTTTTTTGGAGACAGTCTAGCTTTGTTGCCCAGGCTGGAGCGAAGTGGCTCGATCTTGGGTCACTCAACCTCAACCTCCACCTCCCAGGTTCAAGCGATTCTCCTGCTTCAGCCTCCTGAGTAGCTGGAATTACAGGTGCCTACCACCACACCCAGCTAATTTTTGTATTTTTAGTAGAGACAGGGTTTCATCCTGTTGGCCAGGCTGTTCTTGAACTCGTGACCTCAGTTAATCTACCTGCCTTGGCCTCCCAAAGTTGCTGGGATTATGGGTGTGAGCCACTGTACCTGGCCTGATACAGTACTATTAATTAAAGTTCGTAGTTTATACTCTTTGTGTTGTATATCCTGTGGGTTTTGACAAATGTATAATGACAAGCCATTGCAGTATCATAGAGAATACTTTTACTGTCTTAGAGAGTCTGTGCTCTGCCTATTCACCCACCCGTCCTAGCCCCTGGGAAATTACTGATCTTATTGTTGTGTCCATAGTTTTGCCTTTCCTAAAATGTCATATAGAGGGCCGGGCACGGTGGCTCAAGCCTGTAATCCCAGCACTTTGGGAGGCCAAGGCGGGTGGATCACGAGGTCAAGAGATCGAGACCATCCTGGTCAACATGGTGAAACCCCATCTCTGCTAAAAATACAAAAAATTAGCTAGGCATGGTGGCACATGCCTGTAATCCCAGCTACTCGGGAGGCTGAGGCAGGAGAATTGCTTGAACCCAGGAGGCGGAGGTTGCGGTGAGCCGAGATCGCGCCATTGCACTCCAGCCTGGGTAACAAGAGCGAAACTCCGTCTCAAAAAAAAAAAAAAAAAAAAAGTCATATAGTTGGAATCATGCAGTGTGTAGCCTTTTCAGATTGGCTTTTTTCACTAAGTAATATGCATTTAAGATTTCTTCCTGTCTTTTCCAAGCTTGATAACACATTTCTTTTTATCACTGAACAATATTCCATTGTCGGGATATACCAGGTTATTTATTCATCCATTGAAGGACAGCTTAGTTGATTCTAAAGTTTGGCAATTAAGAACATGGTTGCTCTAAATATTTGTGTGCAGTTTTTTGTGTAGATTTAAGTTTTTAACTCATTTGGATAAAGACATTTTTAAAATGTAATTTTTCATTTTGAATAGGTAATCATATCTTTATGTGGTTCAAAGATTGAATGGTATTTAAAAGGTTCACAGTAAAAAGTCTTCCTCCCTTGTTTTCATCCTGCATGACCCTTTTTATTAATTTCATGCATATCTTTCCAGTATTTTATGCAGATACAAAAAAGTGAATATCTGGTCTTATTTTCTATTTTTATGTGAATGCAGCACATTGTACACACTACTATTAAACTTGATTTTTTAATATATAACTTTGAACTTAAAGAAAAGATCTAGCTACTCAGGAGGCTGAGGCAGGAGAATTGCTTGAATCCGGGGAGGCGGAGGTTGCAGTGAGCCGAGATCGCGCCACTGCACTCCAGCCTGGCACCTGGCAAGAGAGCGAGACTCTGTCTCAAAAAAAAAAAAAAAAAAAAGAAACAAAAGAAAAGATCTGCAATTTGCTATTTTCCCTTAATATTTTCTAAAGATTTTTCTATATCTAGTGATTGTCCTTATTATTTTTTTATAGCTACATAGTAATCCATTGTGGAGATATACTATGGTTTATTTAATTAGTGCTCTATTGGTAGACACTTGGACGATTTCCAGTATTTTGTTAATCCAGAAAGTGCAGCTGTGAAGAACCTTGCACATAAGTCATTTTGTGCATGTGTAGGTATAGCCATTGCATGTACTTCCAAATCTGGCATCATTGGGTCACAGGGTAAAGCTTTTATGATAATTAACCTCCATAAGTGTTACAGGACTTCCTGCTTACTTTTCTTTTCTCATTCTTAGCTGTGCCCTCTCAGCTTGTACTCTAGGCCCCAGCTACACTGAACGGCTTGCCATTTCTTGAGCAAGTAACACACTAGCATTTTTCTGTGCTTTTGCTCTTTCTGTCCTTTGCTAAGAAGATCCTTCTTCTCCCCTCCTCTCATCTACTTGGTAGATTCCTGTTCATTCTTCCAGGCCTCAATACCAATATCCCTTCTTCCCTCTAGCCTGACACTCCTCTATTCATGTCAATTGAAATTTAAAACGACCTCAAACCAAGAGGTGAGTTCTGGCCCAGGTGAGAAGGGTTCTAGGTTCATGTTTTGCCTTTCCCTTTACAGTGTCTTGGGCCTTAGAGCCTCTCTGAAACTCAGTTTCCTTATTTGCCAGATAGAGATCATAATACCCCCTCTGTCTGCATTACAGCCTTTGGTGAGACACACCTGAACTGATGCATGAACCCACGTTGTAAAGCTTTAAGAAGAACATTGTGAAGAGGGTTTTTTTTTTTTTTTTAAAGAATTAACTACTGTTGAGAATTGCTGTGACTCCAGGTATCAGTTTCAAAACTCTCTTTGGCACATTACATACTACTGAATCTGCTTTTCAAACGTACTCTTACCCCTTGAGTCCCCTTACAGTTACATATATGTCCATCTCCTGTACTTGTCCTAAGTACAGAATGATGGGTTCTTTCCATATTTAGGTCTAGGAGCCACAATTACTATCATGTAACTTTTATGCAGACAACTACTAAAATACAGACTTTTTAAACTATGAAGAGTAAAAACTTAAAAACTCGTCTATTCCTCAGACATTTCATGACACTTTATTTTATTTTATTTTTGAGACAGAGTCTCACTCTGTCATCCAGGCTGGAGTGCAGTGGCACAATCTCGGCTCACTGCAACCTCTGCTTCTTGGGTTCAAGTAGTTCTCCTGCCTCAGCCTCCCAAGTACCTGGGATTACAGGCACATGCCACCACAGCTGGCTAATATCTGTATTTTTGGTAGAGACAAGGTTTTATCATGTTGGCCAGGCTGCTCTCAAACTCCTGAGCTCAAGTTATCTGCCTCTGCCTCTCAGGTTCAAGCGGTTCTTCTGCCTCAGCCGCCCAAGTAGCTAGGATTACAGGCATGCGCCACCACGGCCGGCTAATTTTTGTATTTTTAATAGAGATGGGGTTTCATCATGTTGGCCAAGCTGGTCTAGAACTCTTGAGGTCAAGTGATCCACCCACCTTGGCCCCCACAGAGTGTTGGGATTACAGGCGTGAGCCACCATGTGCAGCCCATTTCATAACATTTTAAATGTGTGTCCTGCGATTTCCCTAGAAACTTCATACTTGAGTGTTGAGGTCCCAGGAGATAATTTTCTGAGAATATAACTATTATATAATTTATTATATAATAATTATTTAATCACATATAAATATTTAATTATACAATCTAATCACATATACATAATTATATCATTTAATAATTATATGATTACCTAAAATAATTATATAATTTAATTATATATAGATATTTCATAATTATATAAAATATTCATATTATTTAATTATATAATAATTATATAATAGATGGTTATATTCTCAGAAAATAATTTCCTGGGACGTCAACACTGAAGTATGAGGTTTCTAGGGCAACTTCTGGATACATGCGAAAACCATTTAAAAAGTCCTCTGAACTACATATTCATCCTCTCACCCACCCTGCCAATGGATCCCTCTTTCCAGGCAGTCTTCCCATCAACTTGTCCACTTAGCCACCCTCCATCCTCCTGTCAGTCAGTCCCATCCAACCATCACCTCCATGTCAAGTTCACTATGCTTCAGACTAGAAGAGTAAGAAATAAGATCCTCTAGCACAGAGTTCCTCAGTTTCCAAAATTACACTGGATATTTTTATTCAGCTGCAACTTGCAGATTGGAACATCCTAATTTAATCTTCTTTAGTCTTCCCCTTGTGGAGTCTGGGCTTTTAACAACTTCTCTTTTGGTTGCAGAGTAGGATGGATACATAGGTATCAATATTTGAAAGCCCCTCTGTTATCTCTGAGGATGCGTCAGAGAACTCATCTCAACTTTCCCCCAAATCCTGCCCTCCCTGTTGGTAGGTGTGTTGAGGAAGCAGAGGAATAACTTCCTGGATTATGGTGTGTGAGTGAGTGAGAGAGTGTGTTTGTGTGTGTGTGTGTGTGTGTGGCATGTGCATGCCCATGGATGGCATTCAGCATTCTTACATGATTGAACCTTCTATTTAGGAAAAAAATGGATCTAACATTAGACTACTTTTCCAGAAAAACAATGGATTTTGGCTAAGGTTTACATTATTTATGCTAGGTGTCCAAGAGGCTAATGATGCCAGAATTTATGGAGACAGAATTCTTGATAACAAAGTTAGATTTGACACACAATTCTTTTTGAAAGAGTCTGTCTTTGGTAATATCGTCTTAATTATTTCCTTTTTTAAAGTCTTCATTCTCTTTTTTTAAATTTTTTTGAATTAGCTGAAATTTATGTCTTTTTCCCTCTACATGAAATGCTGTATGGATTCATTGTCATCAATGAGTTTATATAACTTACATGGTTTGGGGAAGGCTTTTAGTAGATCATTTTTCCTTTCTTTATCATTGAAAATATTTACAAGAAGAATAGAAAATTACCAGTTAATGATGGCTGGTAGCATTGTTAGTAAAACTGTCCATTTGTGGTGTGTGGGGTGCGTGTGTGTTTATTGTGGCAGGGGAGCTGAATTTTAATTCTGAAAGTTATTTCTTATAATTGGAAAGCACAAGTCATTCTGGAATCAGAGAGAGCTGAGCAAAGCTCCACAACCACTGGACAGATTTGCATTATTCTTTCTTTCCTCCCTTCCTCCCTCCCTTCCCTCCTTCCTTCCTTTTTTTCTTTCTTTATTCTTCTCATCAGCTCCAGAATCAGGAGTCCCTAGTCTTGTATGAAGTCAGAGGTATCTCCCTCACTTCCATGAGAACATGGCTTCGCAGAGGGCTTCCTTCCATAATGTCCCCTATCCCAAATGCGTTTCTGATCTCAGACCTTTGCGTTGTCCCTCCCCAAAGATCTTATGCTTCAGTGAAATAAAAAACAGTTCTTCTAAAGTGTGGTTGAGGATGTTCCCTCTGATCTCAGCAACTTCTTTTGTCTTTATTTAAGCTTTTATGAACCTTAAGAATACATTTCCTAAGACCAGTCAAATAGCAGGCAAGATACTGGGGTAAAAAATAAAATAAAAAGAAACATGCAGGGCATGGTGTCACATACCTCTAGTCCCAGCTGCTCGGAAGGCTAAGAGGGGAGGATCTCTTGAGCCCAGGCGTTGGGAGGACAGCCTGGACAGCATAGTAAGACACTATCTCTAAAATGAAAATACACATATGCGCACACACGCACACTCACATATGTAATCAAAAATAAATAAAAAACCCTCAGCAGTAATTATCAATGCTTTTTAGAGCTGCAAATTTTTAAATGCTAAAAATATCTCTCTAAAGCATCCCATTTTCTTTGCCGTCTTCCTCCACCCTAAGAAGTTTGGCTGACTCATCAACTCATCTCACAATGGTTTTCACTGGTGGTGCCAGGGTTGTGTTCACCATCTGAGTACAGTACGAAAGACACAATGGTTGTGTTTCATTAATTGAAACATCTATTGTGTGAGTGTCTCTGTTTCCCCTTTCACTGGGTGGTATCCAGAAATAGTGTGTGTGGGAATGTGGATGGGGCGAGTGATGGCATGAAGCTGATCTTGCTTTTCATTTTTGACATAATCACACAAAGTAATGAAGGGCTTGCTCTGCAGAATTGTTTTTGTCTTTAGCTCTAGGGTCTTTTGGAGGCTCATGTTTTCTATCCTCCAACCTGGCAGGTGGACCCTGAGAGATTGGCATGCTCAGGACAGGCGGATCCTTGGAAGCTCCTGATTAGCATTGTGCAGTGCTGACATTTAGAAGCGTGCTTCACCACATTCCCACTCTGGGCATTCTTATATTGTTATGTGACTTGGGCACCCAGAAGTCACACTAGCTGACAGATTTGTTTTATGAAAGGCTGAGTGGGAGTGGCCGTGGGGCAGAAAGACCAACTGCTCATCTCTTTCCACAGTTCACTGTAATAACCAAAGCTGAGACCAGAACTGTCTCTGTAAAGATCCGTCTTTTAAGTGGTGAACACTTTCCTTTTTTCTTTTTCTTTTCTAATAGAAATTAGGCTAGGAATTTTTACTTGGGGAACTAAATTGTTTTTGCCACACTGAAAGAAGATGTCAGGTGCTTTTTGGATATTTGTACCTGGAGAACCCTCTTCTGCTTCCTCAAATCCCACTTCTCTGGCTCACTAATAATGTGGCAGTTGCACAGGTCAGTGGATTTTATTTTTAAAAATGACTTTGGAGTTCATGTTCCAGATGGCTGACTTTACCAAGTTTAGCTAATTGAAGTTTGTGTAAATGTTCTGGATTTTGTGAGATTTGCTCCCAAAGTGAGATTTTAAGTAGCCAGTCTATCTATATGAGACAAATGTGTTCACCCCTCCCCCACCCCACCTGGTTGTGATTAGCCAGATTTAAAACACAAAGAGGCAGGTGTGAATAGCTGTCACTGAAGGATCCTTGTGAGGCCCTTGCTCTGTGGCTCATGACAAAGATGCAGCAAGGGGTATGTGTTCCAGGCTAGGGTTCTGTGAAGGGATCTGGCTGCCTGGCTTTCGGTCTGGTGCTTAGGAGGGCTGATTGGGCCCATCTGGCTACTGGGGGATCCCCTTGCTTCCTCATCATTCCGAGTTTGGCCTGAAAAGCGTCAAGTTGGCTGCATATATTTTGAACTCCTACGAAGACCATCTGGTCTTTTTGATTCAATTGTCAACATTTTTTTAAAATCAGGCAGTCTGTGTTAAGCCCTTGCAGTTCTGTGCCTCAGTGACATCACAGCAGCTCCCCCACATGGCACAGCAGGGACCTCTCTGGGCCATGGAGACCCTTGACATGCCCTTTCCTCTCTTAAGCTCTTAGCTCTGTCTGGAGTACCTGGATGTCTGGCCCGTTTTTCAAGGTCAACACAGATTTCTCCCACTTGATAAAGCCTCTAGAGGGCCATGCAAATGTGTTTCCTCGTTTCTTTGGACCTTTACCTTTTATGTTCCCTTAGACCTTTGTAATTTCTTCATCCATCCATTCAGTCACCCATCCAAAAAACAGGCTTATTGATGCCTGATACATACCAGACTTGGGGTGTGTCAGTGAACTAAACAACAAAGATACTCCCCTTCCCTCTTGGAGCTTACGCTGTAGCTGGGGGAGATAGTATACATAAACAGTATATGTAGTAAGTCCATCAGTTTTGTAGTATTTCAGAGGGGGATAAATGGAGTGGAATGGGAAGGAGGAAAAGCAGAGCAGGATCAGGTTGATCAGAAGGGAGAAACAGGCGACAGCAGCAAGATGCTGCAGGAATGAAGTTGGCAGGCGTTGGAGGCACTGAGGCTGGCCGGGGCTCATGGGAATTTTCACGCCTTCTCCTTTCTACCCAACCAAAAGGACAGGGCCTGGGCCTTCTCACTGATTTTCTGCTTTCAGCATTTAGCACAAAATGCTTTGTGTGTAGCTGGTGCTCTATAAATACCTGGGGAGATGGAAATGAATGTGTAAAAATGAATTTGAGGACAAATAGACCATTTCCTAATTTTTACTTTTTTCCTTCCCTTTTTAAAATTTGCACAATAAATCAGTGCTGAAGAAGCTGAGATTCTTTTCCTATTTACTCATCGTTTTCAAGACAAAAGTTGTCACTGGCGCTTGCTCAGTGGGGACAGGGTTTCGGAAAGTGTTGGTCAATTCCTGGACTGCTTTTTGATAAAGAGTACAATGTTAAGATGTAAACTTCAGTTCCATTTCAGAAGACCCAGAGGAGCAGAGTTTGATTACTGCTTTGGCCAGCTTTTTGCTCTATAAGAATCATTTTTTTTTTTTTTTTAAATAAATAACTTTTGGGAACTGCACAGGGGAAAAAAATCTTGAGTGTATTTTATTGTCAGTTTGCCATGGAAAATTCAAGAGTCTCTTGAAAACCTCTGGATATAATTAGCTTTCAGTCTGCAAATATTTATCAAGTAAAATGACATTGTCCCAGTGCAGACCAACAGCTAACATGAATTGTGCAGACTAAAAGTCACCTGACCAATGACTGCGTACCACTCGGGTTTCAGCTCTTTCCTGAGGTTTAGCGATTATAGGAAATCAATACAGAATAACTTCGTGGCCTGCATTCAGTCAATATAGCTGGGTCTCGAGTTAAAAAAAGAAAAATCCAAGGCTGCTGATGCCTTCAGCTGCCCAATTTAAAATGTAAATGGGCCGGGCGTGGTGGCTCAAGCCTGTAATCCCAGCACTTTGGGAGGCCGAGGCAGGTGGATCACAAGGTCAAGAGATCGAGACCATCCTGGTCAACATGGTGAAACCCCGTCTCTACTAAAAATACTAAAAATTAGCTGGGCATGGTGGTGCGTGCCTGTAATCCCAGCTACTCAGGAGGCTGAGGCAGGAGAATTGCCTGAACCCAGGAGGCAGAGGTTGCGGTGAGCCGAGATCGCGCCATTGCACTCCAGCCTGGGTAACGAGAGCGAAACTCCGTCTCAAAAAAAAATAAAAAATAAAAAAAATAAAATAAAATGTAAATGACTCCTGCAGCTGATAAAATTCTCCCTTGAGAGCTGCAGAGCACTGTGTAACTTAGAGCCTTGAATTCAATACAGCATCCACCACACAAAGAGCGTGAAGAGTGTGTCATAGGCTCATAGAATGTCAGAGTCAGGAGGCTCCCATGGGGAAGCTGGTTGCAGGTTCCCCTGCTGTGGGTCACAATGTGGGGAGGGGAAAAGGAGGCACAAGAGGGCGAGGCTCCCAGGGTTACCTCCACCCTGGTATCCGGCCTCTTTCTCCCTTAGGCCTGGACATACTTTGACTGATTTTATTGTGCTTATGATTCTGTGTAAGAGTTTGTATGAAGAAAGTGTTCTGAGGTCAAAAATACTTGGAATAAATAGTTTGACTCAAAATCGCTCCCTCGTTTGCCCACTGCAGCCTGAAGAAGGTAGGATACACAACTAAGTTGTGTGTTCTGCAGTTCTGACAGCAGCTGGAGATGCATCTCTGTGGGACTGTTTCCTTCTGTGTCTACCTCGTTATCTTAGTGTGAGGATCAAATGGGATAGACAGGAAAGTCACAGTGCACAGTATACATTGTAATGCAATAGTTAAATGCAAATGTTGTGATCATTTTCTGTTTTCCCCACTAGAGCAATCATGTAGGTTGTCAAACTGTGTTCCAGGAAACCCCAAAGGTCCTTGCAGGGGGAATCAGGGACCTGTCTTCGTTAGACAAAGCATCTTCCTTTTTAATCTGCTTTCTATCTTAGGCTTCTAGGTAAAATTTCTGTTGAAGGTAGGGCTCGTAAATAGCTCTGTTCAATACTGGTGAATGCTGGCAGCCGCCTGTGCCTGTTGAAATGGACAGGCTTAGGATGTTCAGGATGATGACTGGCTGAATACCTCATTCAAGATGATTACCCTATTATGTAAGCACCAGAAATAGATTGGCATGAGCCACACGGACTGAAACTCACCATGGAGGCTTTTGAGCTGCATTGAGAAGACTTAAAAATCAGGATATACTAGGCCGGGCGTGGTGGC
This sequence comes from Saimiri boliviensis, assembly GCF_048565385.1. NCBI lineage: Eukaryota > Metazoa > Chordata > Mammalia > Primates > Cebidae > Saimiri > Saimiri boliviensis. Next base: position 96,297,648 of record NC_133458.1, on the reverse strand, counting down.
TCATGCCTGTAATCCCAGCACTTTGGGAGGCCAAAGTGGGCAGATCATGAGGTCAGGAGTTCCAGACAATCGTGACCAATATGGTGAAACCCCATCTCCACTAAAAATACGAAAATTAGCTGGGTGTAGTGGTGCACACCTGTAATTCCAGCTACTCAGGAGGCTGAGGCAGGAGAACTGCTTGAACCTGGGAGGTGGAGGTTGCAATGAACCGAGATCAAGCTACTGCACTCCAGCCTAGTGACAGAGCCAGACTGTGTCTCAAGAAAAATAAAAAAAAATCAGGGTATCCACAAGGCCTTTTCTTTTTTGGCTCTGTTTGTAACTGATAGGATGGTTTGATATAAGTACCCAGGTGGAAACCAGGTGGTACCTGACAGGTGATGGTGTTTTCCTTCCTGTCTTTGTTTTTCAGTGCACTTACATTTCAATCGACCAAGTTCCCAGGACCCATGCCATAATGATAAGCAGACCCGCCTGGCTCTGGGGGGCAGAAATGGGAGCCAATGAACATGGAGTGTGCATAGCCAATGAAGCTATCAGCACCAGAGAGCCAGCTACTGAGACAGAAGCCTTGCTGGGGATGGATCTGGTCAGGTACTGCACGGTGATTCTTTGAAACAACTTCCCAGAAAAGGTTGGAAATGGGGACAGGATTTATTTCTCTGTATTTTTTTTTTTTTTAAACATAATCCTTCTAAAGATGATGTGTGCCTTTTGATAGATACTTTAAGTTGATGGAATAAAAGAGTGGATTACAATGGAATATTATTTAGCAATAAAAAAGAATCAAGTGACTGGGCATGGTGTCTCGTGCCTGTAATCTCAGTACTTTTGGAGGTGGAGGTGGGTGGATCACCTGAAGTCAGGAGTTCGATACCAGCCTGACAAACATGGTGAAACCCTGTCTCTACTAGAAATACAAAAATTAGCCAGGCATGGTGGTGGGTGCCTGTAATCCCAGCTACTCGGGAGGCTGAGGCAGGAGAATTGCTGGAACCCAGGAGGCAGAGGTTGCAGTGAGCTGAGATCACGCCACTGCACTCCAGCCTGGGCAACAACAGCAAGACTCTAAAAAAAAAAGTCGAGTACAGATACATACTAAAACATGATGATCTTGAAAACATTATACTAAGTGAGAGAAGCCAGACACAAAAGGTCACATATTGTATGATTCTCTTTATATGAAATATACAGAATAGGTAAATCCATAGAGACAGGAAGTTAGATTAGTGGTTGCCTGGGGTTTGGGTGTGGGTGAGAGAAAGGGGAGTGATTCCTAATGGGTATGAGCTTTTTTTTTGGAGTGAAAATGTTCTGAACCTTAGATTGTGGTGATATTTGCACAACATTGTGAGTATACTAAAAACCACTGAACTGTATAGTTTAAATGGGTAGATTTTATAGTATTTGAAATATGTAATATATATATATAAGAAAAATATTAAAAATCATAAACTGGAAAAGAAAAGTAGAACAGAGATCACTTCCCTCCTTTCCTCTCTGTGTCTCAGTTGTTTTTTTCTTCCTTTTCCTCCTCTCCCAGCCACTAGGCAGCAGAAGGAACTGACTATGTGAGCTGGATGGGGCAGGGATCTTTGTCTATACACTCCTGTGTCATAAGTACCAGGAACTGTGTGCCTGGCCTATAATGGGTGATCAGTAACGAATTTGGAATGAGTGACTAAAGTAGAAGGTAGGCTGGAACAAAACAACATTCTGAAATGCCTTCTTTTGTCTCTGAAATAGTGAAATGAAATAGAATCATGACATAGTTGGAAGAAGATTGGGCTAGGACCTGGAGATCTTGGCTTTCATTGTAGATGTACCAAGTTACATCACCTTCTGGGCCACAGTTTCCTCATGTTTTCAATATGAGATCTAGATTGGATGACTTCTGAAGAACTCCCAAAGCTAACATCCTAGAAAAAGGAATGGGAGTTTGACTGTGGTTTTGTAAGGGGAAATGGCACATGTAGACAGCAGTCTCTGCAGCTCACTCCTCTGCCACCTGATGGAGAGTTCTGGGAGGGACACCCTTTTGGTAGCACGGTGCCTTCCTGCCTTCCTTACCCTTCTCTGCTGTTCCTCCTTCTTATACACTCAGCAGAAGCAGCTTCCCTGAGCTGGGGAAAAGGCAGAAAAACTCAGTTTTTCTTACAGCCAGTTATTTACTTGATTAGCAAAATGAAATGTATAGAATAACAAGTTTTGAGCTTATGTTTTGACAGCTCTTCAGTATTTTTTACTATATTTGCAGTATGGGAGTAATAGAACAGGCAAAATTACCATTTTAACAGTTGATTTCTAAGGGACAGTGAAAGGGGATTTTTTTTTGTCTTTCTTTGGAGCCCCTGATATATCTTTTTAAGATTATCAACCAATAAAACAACAGAAGTTTACTGAATATCTACTTTGTGCTGGACTCTGTGGGCACATGAAGCAGCTCAAAGCTTCAAAGGTATTTTAGTCTGGTTGCAGGAAGAAGAAAACTGAGCAATGGAAATTTTAAGAACAATGTAAGAAATTAGTAGAAGAGAGGTAACTCAAAGTGATCTGAGATTTGATGCCACGTGAACGGCACAGAATTCCGGGATGTAGCCTTCAGCAAACACTGCTGGATGTTCACAGATTATCACAGACTGGGCATATTTGGGAATGCTTTGAGGAGGAGATGCATTTGACCTGAAGCTACAAGTCTGAGGGAGCTAGACAGAGAAGATGCATTTGTCACAGACTTGGCATTGTGATAATTAGCAAGGGCAGGAGTAGATGACAGGGTGAGAGTTTAACCTTAGCCATGTAACTTTAACTACTTCTTGGGCTAGCTGTGTCTGGCTATTGCAGTAAGAAGGGTGTGAAGAGGACCCTGTCACTGGTAGGTTCTTCAGGGTAGGCATGGAGTTCCAGGTATCTGCACCTTAAGTACATCTTCGAGTTCAGGGTCTGGTTTTATCTTTAAAGCAGCTATGATCAGTTCAGCCAAGCATAGCCAGATTTTGAAGGGTCATTTTATACCAACCACATCCTGAAAGTAACGCATGCTCATTATCCAGCATTGTCCCTTACCTTTTTTTTTTTTTTTCAAGATGGAGTCTTGCTCCATTACCCAGGAGGCTCACTGCAACCTCCTTCTCCCAGGTTCAAGCAATTCTCCTGCCTCAGCCTCTTGAGTAGATGGGATTTCAGGTGTATGCCACCATACCCAGCTAATTTTTGTATTTTTAATAGGAAGAGGGTTTCACCATGTTTGGCAGGCTGGTCTCAAACTTCTGATCTCAAGTGATCCACCTGCCTCGGCCTCCCAAAGTGCTGGGATTACAGGTGTGAGCCACCACATCCAGCCCCAGAGTTCCTTTTTAATGATTTAATTCCTGTATTAATTTTTAAGACACTCCAGATTATATTGATACTACAGGTCCAAAAACCACAGTTTGAGTGGCAAGTTCTAGAGTGGTGGTTCTCAAAGTGTGGCTGGTAAACAAGCATTGCCTGGGAACTTGTTAGAAATGTAAATTCTCCTCCCCACTTCACACCCAAGGGCCAGCAACCTGTTTTAACAGTTCTCCAGGTGGTGGTGATGCACAGTTACAGTGAGAACCACTGCGCCAGAGGAAACTTTCTATCAGTTGGTTGCATTCCTTCAGTGTGGGGCTTAGTTCAGAGACGCATAAGGCAATGACAGTAGCAATGTAATAGGCATTGATTTTAAGATAAATATATAATTTGTGTATGTGTCCTAGAGCCTGTGGGCTGGTAGCACCTTTGCCTGAGTTTTGGTCAGGGAACTGGGCTTGTTCCACCACTTGGCCCTGCAGGCTGTACTCAGCTCATGCTACTGGCCTGGATCCCATGTCTGCCAAGGGCAAGCCAGGCACAGAGGGGCAAAGGGTGTGTGAGCAAGCATGGGGTCCAGCCACTGTACATAGCCAGGTGTGCCAGCTATGGCAAGATGGGCAGCTCCAGGTGCCGGCACAAGTACTAGCTTTGTATGAGGCTGTAGCTGGACCAGACATACTGCAAACAGCTTCCATGGCAGTCACCAAGGAACATGGTGGTGCTCGGAAGCTTGGAAATGCCAGAAATTGCATTTGGGCTCTTGAGAGAGCAAGGATGTCCAGGTCCAGAGCCATGGCTTGGCAGCTGCAGCTGCACCTGGGACCACAGGGCTCCTACCCCGCCAACTCGGTAGGGGCAGGGCTCCCACCAGCCTCACAGAGCATGCAACCCAAGCCCTGCCTCCCCATTGGGGCTGGCATCTTCACAGTGGCTCCTCCAGATGGACTACCGCTGCCATCACCAGCACTTTAGGAGGATCATTTGAGCCCAGGAGTTCAAGACCAGCCTGGGCAACATGGCAAAAGTCTGTTTCTACAAAACAAATGCAAAATGTAGCTGGGTGCATTGGTGCATACCTGTAGTCTCAACTACTTGAGAGGCTGAAGCAGGAGGATTGGTTGAATACAAGAGGTTGGGGTTGCAGTGAACCATGATTGCACTATTGCACTGCAGCCTAGGCAACAGATCAAGACCCTGTCTGAAAGAAGGGAAAAAAAGGGCCTGGCATGGTGGCTTATGCCCTGTAATCCCAGCACTCTGGGAGGCCAAGGTAGGAGGATTGCTTGAGCCCAGGAGTTCAAGACCAGCCTGGTCAGCATGGTAAAACCCTGTATCTACAAAATATACAAAATTAACCAGGTATGGTGGCCCATGCCCATGGTCCCAGCTACAGTGGAGGCTGAGGTGGGAAAATTGCTTGAACCCAGGTGGTGGAGGTTGCAGTGAGCTGAGATCATGCCACTGCACTCCAGCCTGGGTCACAGAACAAGACCCTGTCTCAAGAAAAAAAAAAAAGGAAGGAAAGAAAGGGGAATTTATTTTCTAAATATGAGGGTGCCACTTATAATCCAAGTTCCGTCAGACAAGATAATGCTTCTGGGCCTCAACATGGATGAGAACTAGGAAGTGTTTGGAACCCATTAGTCAGTGGTATGCTGATAAATGTTTAATAACCAGCCTGGTGGAGGGAAGGGGCAACCCTGTTTGAGTCCTTTTTCAATTTCCATGGTGTAAATACTCCCATCATTATCGGTTTAAAGCTACCAACAGTTTCACAACTGGCTCAAAATCCCTGAAACTTAACCATCTGCTCTCCAAGCTGGTAGCAGCTGGCTCCAGCAGATCGCCGCATTCTTGCAGTTTCATGCGTCTTCTTCCCTTTGCATAATTACTTTATTCTTTTTTTCCTGCACACTGACTTTTGCTACTCCCATTTGTGTTTAACAGTGGCACTAAAACCTAGTCAATTCCAGTTTTTCAGAACATCTTATAATTCTGAACACGTTCCAACAGACCTTCAGCATGTTAAAAAATCACAGAAGTCCTTGACAAAAGACCAATGTGAAAATTTGGAAAGGTCTGTAGTTTGTCTCTAGGTTGTTGGTGAATGTGAGGTCTCACAGGTGATTTAAAAGGAGGCTCAGTCACTGTTTGTAGGAGGAAAGAACCTGTGTAATCAGAGTTACTATTTCCTGAACACTATTGTAATACATGCTTTGAGGAGGATGGAGAAAGAGGACACGTTGTAGTGTCTCTTCTTTTAAGGGCATTAATCCCATCATGGTGCCTCCCCTCCCCATGACCTCATCACCTTCCAAAGGCCCCACATACCATACCATCACACTGGGGATGAGGCTTAACATACGAATTTTTGGGGAAATCAGGGGTAGAAACATTCACTTCATAGCATTACTTTCCTGCTTCTAGCCCTCTGGCTGGACTGGGAACTTCTAGTTTCCAAAAGGTCCTGACCCCAGAAGGGCCTTGCAGACTGCTTGATTGTGGGGACAAGAGAAGATTATTTGCACCTGAGTCCTGTAAGAATACCAGGCCCATCCCTCTAAGGGGGCAGTGTTGCCTATTTTTATTACTTTTCCCAAGGCAATGATTACATATCCGTGGCAAATCTAGTTTTACCTGATTTGGGATAGAAAGGGACAGGGATCCCCTAATCCACAGAGGCACAGATGTTGAAAAGATAAGCAGAACTTCTAAACAAAGGGGCTTGAAGCAGGGGAAGTACAGGTGTTACTCATCTTTCTAAGTGAGATGTGTTAACTTTACAGGAATGGGCAAGGTGAGCTTCACACACCTGTGAGAAGGTCATGGGCTCTCAAGGAAAGATTTTCCCACAAAAGTAGGAATTGAATTCAGGAGCATCTAATTCCCAGACCCAGAACAAGCTGGACAAAGCACACACTTTGGAAGGATTTGAACTGAACAGAAGATAGGTGTTATAGTGGGACTGTAATCTTGGCCCATTGAATTTCTTCCTTTTCCCTGTCCCAGTCCTGCCCATGTGGAGGGGTAGCAGCCAATGTGAAATTAATTAGGCATGGGGCCAGAAGAGCACTGCCCTCTTCTGGAATATCCTATGAATCTGCCCCATGTAGGAGGTGAGACTGCTGGGGATGGCTTTAAAATAGGCCTGTGGATATCAGGTGACTTTTGCTGCCCCAGGTCTCTCTGGCATCTCTTCTGCACCCAGTGACACGGGATTCATCTGCATTTCTCAGTTGCAGAGGGTGAGTGTGTAACCCTGGTGTTTTTCATGGCCCTTGTACTATGGAGCAGTTGGTCCTGTCCTTGTCTCATGGTAGGAATACCAGGTGGGAGTGATCAGGTGGGACAAAGGGGTATCTCTGACCCACGATCCTGGCACAAGGGATAGGAGAATGAAATCAGAATTGGGTCTGTCGATAGTGCTGAGGTCCTGCTGTGGACTCTGCCATTGGACATCAGCATGGGATGGCAAGTGCAAATGCCAGAGCCTCAGTGTGGAATGGAAACAGGCAGAAAGAACATCAGGAGAGTGCACTGGAAATCAAAAAACACAAGTCACAAGCTCTGAAGATGGCGCTGTTACACCTGGCTAGGTTAGATACTCACATGATCCTAGCACATGTTTGCCTGGTCAAAATGGGGCCCTGCAAAGGCCCTGGGAACAGGATTCTGCCTGGAATGTCTGTATGAGGCACTGTGATCAGGGGGCCACCAAGGACCTGTGGAAAGGAGGAAGGAGGCGTTTGAGTGTTCACAGCTTGAGGTTCCAAGAGGCACTCACAGCACCTTTGTTTGTTCCGGATCCTCAAGATAAGATGAGTGCCTGCTTCTGTTCCTTCTCTTTGGAGATGACATTGACCAAAGGAAAAGACAGATGAATTCAATCTTCTAATGGGTTTATTCTTTTCTCATTCTCCTAAAGTTTTAGGGTTCAGCTTTGTAAACCACTGCCTTGTAACCAAATCTTCCTGTATCAGCTTAAAATGAGAAATGTCAAATGAATTGTCATGTAATCATTTGACATAAAAATAAGCCTGTTATAAGAATAAGCCTAAAGATTAGTTGTATTATCTTTTCTTCTCCCTGGCAGCACTGTGAAATATCCCTTTAGGAAGCATCAAATTGGATAAATTCGAATAGTTACTACTTCTCACGTTGAAAATTCACCAAGAACTGGCTTGTACCACCATCGTGGTAGTGCCATTGCCCCTGTTCTAAGACGCCTGTGTTCCTGCCACTTGAATTATAATTTGAATGAACAGATGAATAAATGGACACTTCCTGAGTACATGGCATGTGTTGTCCTCTTTCACAGTAGCCAGAGAGGGAGGTAGTATTGTTTTCACTCTGAAGATGAGAAGACTCAAGGTTTGAAAAGCTCCCATGACTTAAGATCATAATGCCAGTGAGCAGCAGAGCCAGAACCAGAAGCTGGGTCCATTTATCTCTGAGTCATAAGTTTCTCTGCCACAGTGTTCTCTACCTTCCGAAATTGACTGACCACTTTCCTGGTCCCAAGCACTAGCACTGTGCATTTTCATGGATGTTATCTCATAAACCTATTCTTACAGCAACTCAATGACGTGGGCATTCATTTCATAGATGACATAAAACCGAAGTTCAAAATATATAACCTACCCAAGGTTACACAGGGGGCAGTACCATGCAAGAGAAAATGAGGAAGAAGCAAAAGCGGGAACCCCTGATAAACCCATCAGTTTTTGTGGGGTTTTTTCGCTATCACGAGAATAGCATGGGAAAGACTGGCCCCCATGATTCAGTTACCTCCTTTTGGGTCCCTCTCACATGTGAGCATTCTGGAGATACTGAGATTTGGTTGAGGACACGGCCAAACCATATCAGTGCCGTCTTTAAAGGGTTTATTAATTGGAAAGGCTAGGGGGAGATGGATGTCTCACTTCAAAGGTAATGCATATTCTTTTGATAAATGAAGCTGTAAGCTATACCAATAGATGTAGGTTGATAGGTAGGAGGAGATATATGTAGAAAAAGGCTGATTATGTCCCAACCAGCTGCCTATTCCTAATAAAATCTCTGAGACAGAGACAGAGGACAGTGTTCTCTCTGGACAGAGGATAATGTCTGGCGTTTGAATACTTCTAATAAGCAAGTAAAATACCTGGTGTGGAATAACAGAGATCAAGGCCAGACTGGGCCTTGATTTTCTTTTGCTCAAGTTAGAGTCAGGAGGGAGTACATGCCACAGAGGTGGTTTTGTAAGGGCTAGAGCTGAGCCGGCCAGCTCTGTGGGAGACAGTCAGAAGAGAGGAAGACAAGTGCCTTCGAAGAGAAAGAAGCCACCGGGTTCCTGACTCTTCTGTGTGGAAGGGAAATGACCAAAGACAGAACAGATCCCTAGGATTTTTTCCTCCCTCCTTCCTTCCTTCCTTCGTTCTGTCTTCCTTCCCTCCCTCCCTCCTTCCCTCCTTTCTTTCCTTTTCTTTTTCTTTCTTTCTCTTTTTCTCTTCTCTCTCTCTTCTTTTTTTTTTTTTCTATTTTTTTTTTAATTTTTTATTTTTTTTTATTGCATTTTAGGTTTTGGGGTACATGTGATGAACATGCAAGATTGTTGCATAGGTACACACATGGCAGTGTGCTTTGCTGCCTTCCGTCCCCTCACCTGTATCTGTCATTTCTCCCCATGCTATCTCTTCCCACCTCCCCACCCCCGCGCCCCTCCCCCATTTCCCCCCAACAGACCCCAGTGTGTAGTGCTCCCCTCCCTGTGTCCATGTGTTCTCATTGTTCAACACCCGCCTATGAGCGAGAATATAAGGTGTTTGATTTTCTGCTCTTGTGTCAGTTTGCTGAGAATGATGGTTTCCAGGTTCATCCATGTCCCTACAAAGGACGTGAACTCATCGTTTTTGATGGCTGCATAATATTCCATGGTGTATATGTACCACATTTTCCCTATCCAGTCTATCATCGTTGGGCATTTGGGTTGGTTCCAGGTCTTTGCTATTGTAAACAGTGCTGCAATGAACATTCGTGTGCACGTGTCCTTGTAGTAGAATGATTTATAATCCTTTGAATATACACCCAGTAATGGAATTGCTGGGTCAAATGGGATTTCTATTTTTAGGTCCTTGAGGAATCGCCACACTGTCTTCCACAATGGTTGAACTAATTTACATTCCCACCAACAGTGTAAAAGTGTTCCTATTTCTCCACATCCTCTCCAGCATCTGTTGTTTCCCGATTTTTTAATGATCGCCATTCTAACTGGTGTGAGATGGTATCTCAATGTGGTTTTGATTTGCATTTCTCTGATGACCAGTGATGATGAGCATTTTTTCATATGTTTGTTGGCCTCCTGTATGTCTTCTTTTGTAAAGTATCTGTTCATATCCTTTGCCCATTTTTGAATGGGCTTGTTTGTTTTTTTCTTGTAGATCTGCTTTAGTTCTTTGTAAATTCTGGATATCAGCCCCTTGTCAGATGGGTAGACTGCAAAAATTTTTTCCCATTCTGTTGGTTGCCGATTCACTCTACTGACTGTTTCTTTTGCCGTGCAGAAGCTGTGGAGTTTGATTAGGTCCCATTTGTCTATTTTGGCTTTTGTTGCCATTGCTTTTGGCGTTTTGGTCATGAAGTCCTTGCCTACACCTATGTCCTGAATGGTTTTGCCTAGATTTTCTTCTAAGGTTTTTATGGTATTAGGTCTGATGTTTAAGTCTTTAATCCATCTGGAGTTAATTTTGGTGTAAGGTGTCAGGAAGGGGTCCTGTTTCTGCTTTCTGCACATAGCTAGCCAGTTTTCCCAACACCATTTATTAAACAGGGAGTCCTTTCCCCATTGCTTGTTTTTGTCAGGTTTGTCGAAGATCAGATGGTTGTGGGTATGTTGTATTTCCTCTGAGACCTCTGTTCTGTTCCATTGGTCTATATCTCTGTTTTGGTACCAGTACCATGCTGTTTTGATTACTGTAGCCTTGTAGTATAGTTTGAAGTCCGGTAGTGTGATGCCTCCTGCTTTGTTCTTTTTGCTTAGAATTGACTTGGCTATGCGGGCTCTCTTTTGGTTCCATATGAAGTTTAAGGTGTTTTTCTCCAGTTCTGTGAAGAAGGTCATTGGTAGCTTGATGGGAATAGCGTTGAATCTGTAAATTACTTTGGGCAGTATGGCCATTTTCACGATGTTGATTCTTCCTAACCATGAACATGGAATGTTTCTCCATCTGTTTGTATCCTCTCTTATTTCGTTGAGCAATGGCTTATAGTTCTCCTTGAAGAGGTCCTTTATGTTCCTTGTTAGTTGTATTCCTAGGTACTTTATTCTCTTTGTAGCAATTGTGAATGGCAGTTCGTTCTTGATTTGGCTCTCTTGAAGTCTTATTACTGGTGTATAGGAATGCTTGTCTCTCTTCTTTTTCTTTCTCTCTTTCTCTGTCCCTCCCTCCCTCCCTTCCCCCTGCCTCATTCATTCATTCATTCATTCATTCTTTCTTTTTTTCAGGGTCTCACTCTGTTGCCCAAACTGGAGTGCAGTGCCCTGATCACAGCTCATTGTAGCCTCAACCTGCTAGACTTAGGCAGTCTTACTGACTCAGTCTTCTAAGTAGCTGAGACTGCCAGTGTGTGCCAACATGCCTGGCTAATTAAAAAAAAGTTTTTTTGAGGAAGAGGTCTTGTTATGTTGCCCAGGCTGGTCTTGAACTACTGAGCTCCAGAGATCCTCCTGCCATTCCCAGAGTGCTAGGATTATAGGCATGAGCCACTGCACCTGTCCACCCATATGTTTTTTTTAACCAAACGTGAGATTAACAGTGCAGTTAACCATTTTGCTTACTGGTCTGCATACTTAACATGTTTATGTATGTTGGCATGCTTCATAACTCAGCTTTGCCCAATCTTTGGTTACTCTGTAACAATTCTGTGGTATAAATGACTGAAGTATGCTTCTGGTTTCCTTTCTGCAGGCTTGGTTTAGAAAGAGCGGAAACAGCTAAAGAAGCCTTAGATGTCATTGTCTCCTTGTTGGAAGAGCATGGACAAGGTGGGAATTACTATGAAGATGCAAACTCCTGCCACAGCTTCCAAAGTGCATATCTGATTGTGGATCGTGATGAAGCCTGGGTGCTCGAGACCGTGGGAAAGTACTGGGCTGCCGAGAAAGTCACAGGTGAGCGGGTGCGGATGGTGGAGAGTTTTGAGGACAGGGAAGGCCACAGAGGTGGGGTGGCCTGCATGTACAGCGTCAGACCTGGAGGAAAGACACTGCCACTGCAGGTCCTCTCTGTGTGGGACTGTAGTGCTTTGACATGCCTCTTATTTCTGGGCCCCTCCAGGAAGAGAACCTGGAGTCTCCTGAACCTGGGGTGAAGCACTCTTCTCACATTTTGTATTTTCTGTTTGCTTTCTGGGAAGAGCCTGATTTTGACTACCAGGAATTCCGTGACTTAAACCATAACTCTATTAATTGGCCACAAGAATGGTGACTGTTCTTGTGTAACAGGCCAACAAATCCCTTCACTGTACAGTAACCCCTCATCACCCCCAACCCTGGAGATCTTTGTGCTTGGCATGTTCCTCTAAAATAGGAGCTGAGATCTGCATGAGCACCAGTGTATGCCACTCTGGCATTTCTGTGAGTGAAGTTCATTTTTCTCACAGTGACACAGTGTTCCCAGAAGAGCAGAGGACTAGTTGATCCACCCAGAAGGATTTAGTGCTCATAAAATTGCTGCTCTGTGGCCCCTGCAGCCTCTTGCTTCTAACACAGCCCTGAGGAAGGAAGTGTTAGGGGTGGGAGTGGTAGTCTTATATCCCTGCCTCAGCATCCTCGTTTTCTGGACAGGATGAAATCCCAGAATGGCTTAAAGGGCATTCTGGGATCTCATCTAAGAGGGAATTGGCCCCGGCACCAACTTGGGACTGAGTGGTGAACACATGGCAGGCGTGTGCACTGTCATTCTTCTCTTTTCTGCTAATGGCAGAGGAGTAGATCACGACACTTTTCTTTTGTTGAACCTATTCTTGGCCTATGTATTTTTCTTAACTAAACTTACCAGGACATCTCTTCCAAGTAATCCAAAATGATGTTGGGGATGAAACTTGTTTGCCATCCCTATCTTAGGGGTAAATTGAACCAAATTTGACCTGAGTTAGAAGCAGAAGATCTATCACAGTAGATGGAAATGAAGCCCGTTTCCCATGGACAGAGTTAGTCCAGTGATCAGGGCTTCTCTGGATGATGGGTACGTTGTACTGTATACAAAATTACCCCAGTGAGGCAATGAAATCTAGACTGTGGCTTCCTGGCCAAGCTGTATGAAGGTTGTGTCTGTCTGGAGGCGGGGGTGTCTTCTTCCTAGGGTGCAGAATGGTCTAGTGGTGTCCATTAGTAATCATGGAGAGTTTCTCTGCCTCATAAGCCCAGCATGTGCCCACCCACCAGGGTGTGTGCCTCCTTGCCCAGTTCTTCCAGTATTTCTAGAATTAAGGCAGCCAGTGCAGTGCAGCCCACCAGGTCTCCAACTCTCCCGCAATGCAGGAGCTTAAACTCCTTTATATAAAGCCCTCCTAAGACGAAGTCTTACTATTGAATGGTTCCATCAAGAGGGCTAGTGATCCATTGTTCAAAGCAATCATATTGCTTTTTTTTTTTTTTTTTTGAGACTGAGTTTCGCTCTTGTTACCCAGGCTGGAGTGCAATGGCGCGATCTCGGCTCACCGCAACCTCCACCTCCTGGGCTCAGGCAGTTCTCCTGCCTCAGCCTCCTGAATAGCTGGGATTATAGGCACGCACCACCATGCCCAGCTAATTTTTTGTATTTTTAGTAGAGACGGGGTTTCACCATGTTGACCATGGTTGGTCTCGATCTCTCGACCTCGTGATCCACCCGCCTCGGCCTCCCAAAGTGCTGGGATTACAGGCCTGAGCCACTGCGCCCGGCCTCATATTGCTTTTAAGTTGAACCTAATACTTTTTGATCTATGACTGAATTTCAAAAGCTGAGTGTCTCTTCAAGATGTAGCTTAAAAAAATTATCTACACAAAATGAATGCTGCCTTTCACTAAATATTTACATAAAAAGGAACACCAGCCATTTCTTGGACTCATTGATTTTGTGTTGTCTGATCCCAGCAGCCGTGTGATGGATTGCATAAGATTTAATGCACTCCATCTTCCAAATGCTAACATTCTTGAAAGCAAATGTCTACTATAAATCTGCCCTCTTGGAAACTAATATCCGTAGAGTGGCTTACAAGAGTATTTTTTTAATAGCATAGTATGAATGATGCCAAAATCACTTGTTTAGGCCAAAACTGGTTTTTATTTTTAATTGTTTATAATTGTACTTTTATGGTGCTCTCTGAAAAGATAAATGACAAAGGGCCAATGCCCACCAGCCAGGAATGCTTATTTTGGAAGTGAAAACTAGTGAAGCAAAACATGCTGAAAGAACTCAGTCCAGCACTGTTCCCGCTTCTAGGAACGGGTTTTCAGGCAGTGAAGGCTTTCCTGTAGCTTGTAGTTTAGATTCTTTCTCTCACTTCATTCTACAAGAATTTGGAAGATCAGCATGCTCCCTGGAAGCAGCAAGTAGGAGTGGCCCTTTTAAGCTAGCGCTGATAACTTCCTAGTGTTTGTGCTCTAGACAGCATCTTGAAGCTGGAAGGCTGAGTTGTCCTGTGTGCATTTGCAGCTCAGGCTTTGAAGAAGATATAGCAAGCCTGCCAGCTGGTAGAAGAGTTTCTGGTCTAAGTCCTCATTCATCAAAATGGAATGTACTCAGAATGCAGACATTTCTGATTCTAGATGTATTTAGTTCTTCTATTTTTATTAGAAAAAATTTCCCATAGATTTTTCTTTTCTTTTTTTTTTTTGAGACAGAGTTTCGCTCTCATCACCCAGCCTGGAGTGCAGTGACAGGGCCTTGGCTCACTGCAGCCTCTGCCTCCCAGGTTCAAGCGATTCTTCTGTCTCAGCCTCCCGAGTAGCTGGGATTACAGACATGCACCACCAGATCTGGCTAATTTTTTGTACTTTACTTGGTAGAGACAGGATTTCTCCATGTTGGTCAGGCTGGCCTCAAACTCCTGACCTCAGGTGATTCGCCCACCTCAGCCTCCCAGAGTGCTGGGATTACAGGCGTGAGCCACTGCGCCCGGCCTCCCATAAATCTTTCACACACACACACACACACACACACACACACACACACACACTTTATCTCATACACTCACACACATACCCAGACATACGTATGTTCATGAATATGTTCCATTATTCTAAAATGATTCATTATCATTGCCACTATGCTTTTCTAAATGTTGATACCTGAAAAAATGTTGAATGAAGTATTCAATTTGTATTTTTTTAAAAACCATATATATTTGGGCGAGGAGTGGGGGTGTAAAGTGTTTTTCCAGGCGAAAAGAAATCAGACGGGGGAGGGGGCTTTTTGTAAATGTGATAGAGCATTGCTTTAGAGGACTCTGAGAGATTGCTAAGTCTTGTTAACTCAGTACCTCTTTCAAAGCACCTGTCCCTTTTTTGTGTGTTTAAGTAATGAATGCTTGGGGCTTATGTAGTCAAAATAAAGAGTCTTACATATTTCCTTTTGATTATGCTTTTAAGATGGGTAAAGTGACTGTTGCTTAATTAAAATGTGATAATGCCCGGTCAAGACTGGTCAACCGTTTTTGGAGGTCTCCTAGAAAGAGATTTAAGGATTGTCTCTCTCTTCAGAAATTAAATTGATTCCACCCTGTAGTTAAAGTCAGTGTTTCAGAGGAAGGATTCCCTATACATTTCCATTTCTTGAGCAAGTCTCTATAAGTATCTTTTTAACTAATAGAGTTTTGCATTCTCTGCAGAGGGAGTCAGGTGCATTTGCAATCGGCTTTCGCTCACCACTAAGATGGACGCAGAGCATCCGGAACTCAGGAGTTATGCTCAGAGCCAAGGTTGGTGGACGGGAGAGGACGAGTTCAATTTTTCCGAAGTCTTTTCTCCAGCTGAGGATCATCTAGGCTGCTGCGCTGGCAAAGACAGCTTAGAGAAACAAGAAGGTGAGTTAGTCTCTCCCTCACGATTCTTCTCATACCCTTTCTCTTGCAGCTGTTTCTGAGAACTTGTCTGAACTTATAAGGGTGAACAAAAATAAAGATCTACTTGTGCTAAAAGTCCCTGATGTGTAGGCAAGAAAACAACTTTCGTTTATTTTTACATGCTGCTTCCTCATCCCTGGAGGTTTCCTGCTCCTACCCATGTTATTCCCTTTCATCTCTGATGTCATCCTGATGTCTTGTAATACTTACTGCAGCCTTCCTTATATGTATGTTATACATATGACTCATCTTCTCCTGCCCCATCAGCCTACTGGGCCTTGAGGGCAGAGGTGTTGTCTTTTACTCATCTTAGGGTCCCCTTGTGATGGCAGCATAGTTTTTTGTTCCATGGACACTTGCTGATTTGAATTGTTGCCAGTCTGTCTGCCAGCTAGTTACTAACTTATTTATTTGTTTAAATTTTGAGACAGGGTCTCACTCTGTTGCTTAGGCTGAAGTGTGTTGGCATAGTCTCGGCTCATTGCAGCCTCTACCTCCTGAACTCAAGTGATCCTCCCTCAGCTGCCCCGCCCCTCCACACCCCCCCCCCCCCCCCCGCTGTCGTCCCAGTAGCTAGGACTACAAGCATGTGCCACCATGTCTGGCTAATTTTTTTTTTTTTTTGTAGAGACAGGGTGGCACATGTCTCTCATTTTGTTGCCCAGGCTGGTCTGGAACTCCTGGGCAGCCCACCTTGGCCTCCCAAAGTACTGGGATTACAGGCTTGAGCCACTACACGCAGCTCCTAGTTATTAAGTTAATTAGAATCCGTATTTAGGTATATGTGGTGGCTAGACACCTCCTTACTTTTGTGCCTATATGGAAATCCTTCCAAAAAGCCCACAATGGTCATTCTATATTTGTTGATGTATGTATTTTTAAGTCAAAGTTTTGGATCATTTAGGGGTCAGCAAACTATGATCTGTTGGTAGCTGCCTGTTTTGAAAATAAAATTTTATTGGAATGTAGCCACACCCATTTATGTATTGTTTGGGGCTGCTTTCTCACTAAAATGGCAGAGTTGAGCAGGTGCAACAGTAAAGTTTCAACAGAAATTGTATGGCCTCTAAACCTAAAATATTTGCTGTCAGGCCAGGTGCATGTCTATAATCACAGCACTTTGGGATCACCTGAGGCTAGGAGTTGAGATCAAGATCAGCCTGGGTAACTTAGCAAGACCTCATCTCTAAATAAATAAAAGAATTAGGCAGATGTGGTGAGGTGCACCTATAGTTTCAGCTATTCAGGGGGCTGAGGTGGGAAGATTTCTTAAGCCCAGGAGTTCAGGGCTGCTATGATTGCAGTGAGCTATGATTGCACCACCACACTCCAGCCTGGGTGACAGAGGGAGACCCTGTCTCTTTAAAAAAGCAAAAAGGAAGGAAAATGTTTCCTGACTGTTAATCTAGACAGACACTAGGACTTTTGCTACAGTACTTATGTAATATATTCTGGGTAGGAAGGTAAGAAAATGTTCACTTTTAAATGGAAGCTTTAAAAAAAATCTAAGTTTTTTTAATTTAAAAAAACTAACTTAATGAAAGATATTAAATAGTGTTGCCAAAACATCAACTCTAAATCTGATAAAGGCTTTAGGTCTAGCTGCTAATTTACAGGAATACAGAGGACAGAAGAACACATACATTATTTAATGTAATAATGCCATGAGGATGCCATCTGCAAAACTTACACTATGAGAAGCTGCAGGAAAGATGACTCTGACAACTAAGATGCAAGCTGAGTGGCCACAGTGGCTCACACCTGCAATCCCAGCATTTTGGGAGGCTTTGGAGGGTGGATCACTGAGGTCAGGAGTTCTAGAGCAGCCTGGCCAACATGGTGAAACCCCATCTCTACTGAGCGTGGTGGTGCATGCCTGTAGTCCCAACTACTGGGGAGGCTGAGGTGGGAGAATCACTTGAACCAGGAGGCTGAGGTGGAGGTTGCAGTGAGCCAAGACCACGCCATTGCACTCCAGCGTGGGTGACAGGACAAGACTTCATCTCAAAAAAAGAAAAAGAAAAGATGCAAGGGGAAAAAACAGGAGACAGAGATGTTTCCAATTCTGATTGATTCCGATTCAAATCAATAGGCTTATTTATGAGACAATGAGGACATCTGAACACTGGACAACTGAAGCAATCAATGATTTGTTGTTAATAATTCTAGTATGACATGTAAATGGAGCTTTATGAAGAGGATGTAAATGTGCTAACAAACCTTCTCCCCATGTGATGCTTCAGTTCCATTGTCGTGAACACAGACTGAGATAGTATTTTAACAAATTATAACCTGGGGGAAGATGTAGAAGTGGGATCTCATGTAATCAAGGATTTGTTTATCCATTTATCTGTGGTCACAGCCAACAGTCCTAATGGCTCTTATTATTCTAAATGCCTCTCTGTGCATGTATTTCCCGCCACAGAGAGGACATTCTCCAAATAGGGTATTGACTCTGACCAGCAAGAGTTTATGGGAGTGAGCTTGGTGGCATGTGGGTAGATTGCACATACTTTCTTGTGGATATCTATTGAGTTGTTGTACTGATTGAGGTACAGCTGGATGCTGTAATAAAGACACTCCAAATTAATGTGTCTTAAAAAAATAGTAGGTTATTTCTCTCCCATGTTATAGTTCAGGTATATATGGTCATTCCAGGGCTGGTTTTGGTGACTCAACACAGGAATTCCATTTGTGGTTGACTTGTTGGCATCTCCTCGTTGACAGGAAGGGAGAAAAGAAAAACAAAAGGCAAATATAACCTTTTTAATAGGTGTGATGAGGAGTTGCACACCTGGTTTCTGCTTACCTCCTATTGATCGCCATTTATCACATGGCCACACATAGTCACGAGGGAAGTGGGGAAATAAAATCTGTAATTTGGTAGTTACATTCCAAGATATAATTTCAGAGTTTTCATTATTAAAAAGAGAACGAAGGAACAGTTTTGTGTTCTATCTGCTCTTTCCATCTGTGTCTCTTCTGTGTTTTTGCAGAAAGCATCACAGTGCAGACTATGATGAACACCTTACGGGACAAAGCCAGTGGAGTGTGCATAGACTCTGAGTCTTTTCTCACCACGGCCAGCGGAGTGTCTGTCCTGCCGCAGAATAGGAGCTCTCCATGCATTCACTACTTCACTGGGACCCCCGATCCCTCCAGGTTTGTCTTAGGCAGAACGTGTGTGCTTGCCTTGAAAGCTCATTCAGCAAGTGCGTCGTAAGTGCCTGACCATGTGCTCCCCTTGGACAGCAAAGGCACGTTTTCAGTCAGCCTCAGTGTGGGCAGTGTAGCACCAAGGGCTTTGATGAAATAAATTCCTCGGTTTTAGTCACATAGTATTTATGACAATCAGGGAATCCAGTAGTTCTTTTAAATTGATTAGGTTGGTTCAAAAGTAATTGTGGTCCTTACCATCCATTACTTTTGCACCAACCTAATATCAAATATTTACTGAATATATGTCGTGGGCCAAGCATTGTGTGGTACATGAGTGCTTCAGAGATGAACAAAACAGAGCGAGACAGAGAAACATGGGAATGCCCATGACTTATCAAAACAACCAGTTCCTGTGAGTTAGAAAATAAAACAGTTCAGAGGCAATACAGATTTGAAGCAGCTTCAAGTGTACTGGTCCCTTCTTGAAGATACTGTGTTTTAGGGGGTTGCTTTCTGCCCATGTACTTGAGCAAAGAGGCAACATTACACAGGGATGGAGACACAGCCTCTAGAATGACCTGCCAGGATTTGGAATCTGACCTCTGTCACACAGTAGTTGAATAAGTGATTTCACCTCTCTAAGCTTCAATTTCTGTATTTGTACAATGGGGATAATACCAGCCTGTACTTTTATAGGCTTGTTGGGAGGATTATATGAAATAACCCAAGTCAGTACATAGTAGATTTCATGATTATTTATGAATATGATCTCTGATCTCCCAGACAG
Organism: Saimiri boliviensis; assembly: GCF_048565385.1. Lineage (NCBI taxonomy): Eukaryota > Metazoa > Chordata > Mammalia > Primates > Cebidae > Saimiri > Saimiri boliviensis. The sequence continues at coordinate 96,278,279 of NC_133458.1, read as the reverse complement.
ACAGAAGCCCCTCTCCCCAATTACATTCTGTCACATATATCAGGAATCCTATCATTGGTAGCTTAGAACCAGCCATCCAGTGGTTTCTAAATCTCTTCATTGCTAGAATCACTGGGAGAAGTTTTTGAAAAATATAAGTTCCTTGACTCAAACCTATTGTATCACAATCTTTGAGGTGGACCTAGGAGTCTGTCAGGTAAGCCTGATCCTCAGCCTGGAAGGCTCTATAAGGCTGCCCATTCCAGTAGGTTCTCTGGTGTTTTTTTGGGTGTTCCATTGGCTGAACGTCATTATCAGTGTCTGAATGTCAGCTGTTAAACGTTTGAATCTGCTTCCAGGGTATTTGCTGGTATTAAATTTCATTCCTTTTGCAGCTGAAAATATTTATTCTCCTTTCGGGGATATAAGACAGTGATTGCATCTAGCTAGGGACTGATTCTTAGATGACTCAGGGGAAAAGTGAAGCACCTATTGTGACCCTTTGGCCTTAGTTTTTAAACTACTACCAGTATCAATAGATCTTTCTTTCCTTTTTTTTTTTTGAGACAGGGTCTTGCTGTGTCGCCTAGGCTGGAGTGCCGTGGTATGATCTCGGCTCACTGCAACTTCTGCCTCCCCGGTTTACAGTTCACTGCCTCAGCCTCCCAAGTAGCTGGGATTATAGGTGCCGTGCCACCACACCTAGCTAATTTTTATATTTTTAGTAGATATGGGGTTTCACCATCTTGGCCAGGCTGGTCTTGAACTCCTGACCTCGTGATCCACCCACCTTGGCCTCCCCAAAGTGCTGGGGAGGCATGAGCCTTACAGACATGAGCCACTGCGCCTGGCCTCAGTAGATCTTTCTAACAGGACCTGACTGTAGAACTCCGTATTAGCTATTCTTAGTTTTTCATTCACTCATTCATTCTACAAACACTAAGCACCTACTGTGTACCAAATATTGTATTTGTTGTATAGCATGGATGAAGTGTGTGCAAGGAAAGAGGTGGCACAAATGAGATGATGAAGGGGAAAACCTCACAGAGGAAGGAGCTCTTGAGCACTGGCATTGTGGGAAGAGTCGGGGTTCGTTAGGTAAAAAGCAGGAACAACACTCCAGGTGGAGAGGACAGCACATGCAAAGGCAGAGAGTCACGAAACCACATGACAACAGGTTAGAGCCATACATCCTCCTACAGATAATGCTGGTCATCAGGTGTCCATTGCTCCTCTACCCCCAGCCCTCTGCAAAATAAGCTCAGTACCTCTCATAACAGTGAGGGTCAGCTTCTCTACACCACTCCAGACAGCCTCTCAGGATGCTCCTCCTGTTTGAGTCCAGTTGCTGTTCCCTTGATTTATCTCCCAGTTCTGAAGCCCTGGTTCCACTGCCTTACCTTCCACCCACTTTTTGGCCCACTGGATTTCGGGCTCCGCCTTCCCCTTGTGTCTGGGCCTCCCACCTCCTGGATTGTGACCTAGCTTACTCCCCTAATGCTGGTGGCTCAGTAGCCCCTTGTGAGGACTGTGCTGGCTGACAAGGGTACATATGCACATTTAGAATTCTATTTTCAAGTGTCTGGAATGCTCTGCGAAAGTATTTGGGCATGGCTTTTTAGGGCCTAGGAGCTGTTCAAAGAGTGGGTTGAACTGAACCAACTCCTGTTGTCCCTGGTGTCTCAGATACGGGCTCTAAGTGTGCTCAGGAGCTGGGGCCTTGTGAGGCCAGGACACCAATGTAAAAGAACTCCACTTCCTAGGCTGAAGGACACGGCCTAATCCAGTTATAAAAATGGCTGGGAAATAGCCTTCTGATAGTTAAAATCAGGCGTCCGCAAACTTTTTACACAGGGGACCAGTTCACCGTCCCTCAGACAGTTGGAGGGCCACCACATACTGTGCTCCTCTCGCTGACCACCAGTGAAAGAGGTGCCCCTTCCTGAAGTGCAGCGGGGGGCCGGATAAATGGCCTCAGGGGGCCCACGGGCCGTAGTTTGGGGACGCCTGGTTAAAATGAAAAATTTTAAGTGCTTTTAAAAGAAAATTATTCATGGTTAAATTAATTGAAAAGACCTTGTATTACAGAAGATTAAGACCCTTCCAGGAGACATTCATGGTTATCTTGCATGGTTAAACGAGCTGCATTTCCTCCTGTGCCTGTACAACTGTCATAGGTTGTTAGTCTTCCGATTCAGCATTTCAGTGTTTCTCTGTAATTGGGCGTGCTCGATGTATTGTATTTTGTCAGCAGGAAACATAGTTACCTTTTCTTGGATTTTCAGGCAAGAAAATTAGGGAGATTTTGGCTTCTGTTAATGCTAAAATATTAGAAATTGTTTCATAGCTACGGACTTGGAAAAGATCATGATCAAAGAGCAGCACTTCAGTCTTTATCCCGCCCAGTCAATGTGAAAACTGAAGGACTTGATCTTACTGTTGTTCTGCCTGACTGGGCACTTCTCTGTCCTTTGCTCACTGTATTAATTATGGATCTTATCCTTGAAGTAACTTGTGCTCACATCCTCTTTTCCCCTCCCCCCCTCCCTCCCTCCTACCACGTGCTAGGTACCGTGTAAGGTTAAGAGACAGAAGGAGATGCTAAAGTCGGAGTTTGAATGCTTGAGGGAGATACAAAAGTTCTTCACTTAATGGTGTTGAGAAGGCAAATTGCATCAACATTCTGCAGAGTCAGTGTGTGCCACAGTCATTCAGAGAGTGACACTGATTGGCTTTAGTGTCCTGGTTCTGACCTTTGGAAACCGTTTCCTAGGAAGCCAACACTTGTTAAAACTTCATAGTTGTGAAGACTTGGAGGGGCGAGGAATAGAGAGGCACCTTAGCATTGTGGGACAGCGTAAAATTCGGAGTCTTACAGGGTGCTCGAGCCATGGATTGTAAAGAGAGCCTCTCTTCCTACTCCACGTTTGGTGATGTCATTGGCAGCTTGAAAGGGACCACAATGGGCGTATTTACACTACAGAAATTGGCAAATGCTATAAATCTCGACTTATTTTTTTCAGAGATATAGTTTTTAGGCCAGTAAACCACTAAGAGGTCCCCAAATCCAGAAAAATACACAAATAAATACTCAAGATATAGGCCAGGTGTGGCAGCTCACGCCTGTAATCTGAGCACTTTGGGAGGCCAAGGTGGATGGATCGCTTTAGGTCAGGAGTTTAAGACCAGCCTGGCCAAAATGGCACAACCCAGTCTCTACTAGAAAAAATACAAAAATTAGCTGGATGTGGTGGTGTGCATCTGTACTCCCAGCTACTCTGGAGGCTGACAGAGGGGAATCACTTGAACCTGGGAGGCGAAAGTTGCAGTGGGTTGAGATTGTGCCACTGCACTCCAGGCTGGGTGACAGAGTGAGACTTTGTCTCAAAAAAAAAAAAAAAATATATATATATATATATATATATATATATATATATAAATAAATGAATAAATAAATAAAATACTCAAGATATGGGATGGGTAAACCAGAACAGGGAGAGAACGAAGAAGAAGTTACAGGAAAAAAGGGTGTCTGACCTACTTTAACTAGTGGCAGAGTGCTGGGGAGATACCAGAGACATTCCCCTCCACCTACTTTTCTGCATGTGTGTGTGTTTTCTTTGTTTCCTGCTCTTCTTTTCCTAGTGTACTAATCTTTCTATTTTTTATTTTTTGAGATGGAGTCTCACTCTGCCCAGGCTGGAGTGCAGTGGTGGGATCTTGGCTCACTGCAACCTCCACCTTCCAGGTTCAAGCAATTCTCCTGCCTCAGCCTCCCAAGTAGCTGGGACTACAGGTGCATGCCAACACTCCTCACTGATTTTTTATTTTTAGTAGAGATGGGGTTTCACCAAGATGGCCAGGCTGGTCTCGAACTCCTGACCTCAGGTGATCTGCCCGCCTTGGCCTCCCAAAGTGCTGGGACAGTGTACTAATCTTGAGAGGCTAAATTGGCTTGGCCAAGACATTACCATCTAGATAATTCAAATGCCAGAAATAGCTTTTTGTTACTGGAGCGGACATTATAAGCCTTGGTCAGCATGACTCATGTAGCCTCTGGAGGCACGTAGGGCACAGCCTGCATAGCTAGACACAGAGCCGAGGGCTCTAGGCAACATGGTGCCCATGCCTCCAATTTCGTTCTGAATTCTTCCAACACCAGTCCCCTCCTCTCTCTGCCCTACACGTTTGACTTCTTAAAACCTACCAGAGCCGCTGGATCCAGCTCACCATCCTTAAGGCTGTCCAGTGCTTCAAAAGTACTGGGTCTCTTTCCCTTTAAAATGGAAATTACCCTCGTGGATTAGTTCTGCTCTCAGCCAGGTGTAACTTTAAAGGGTTTTTTTGTTTGTTTGTTTTAATTTTTATGGGCACATAGATGGTGTATATGGGAGCCAGGTGTGACTTTGACTCTATGGTTAAAGTGGCTCAGAGTAAAGCTGGAATGAAACGTAGATGAACCTCTCTGAGGGGTACCTGCATTTTTGAGAGAAACTTAGTATTGCAGGTTTATTTCAGATCAGTCCAAGTTGAGCAGCTTCCTCTGAACAGGGGCCTTTGTATTGTCCTTCCTGTGCCTAACTCTCCTCAGTAGGTTTGCCAGGAACTCCCGGTCACAGGATCAGCCTGGTTTGTTGCTTGGGAGAGTTTCTGCATCTCCAGCAAGAGCAGAGCCATGTTTGAGGACAGCATTGTTTGGCTAGCCACGGACATTAAATTCTAAATCCTATAGCACAAGAAATATTTATTTTTCTGCAGTAGTACGAGGTGTATGAAAAACCTAACAGAAGAATCTAAGAGTGAGAGGTAGTGGGGAAAACTGACCTTGCATTTAGATCTGAATTTACTTCTAGATATGCCACTTATGAGGAGTGTGATTTTGGACAAAGCACTTAGCTTCTGTGAGCCTCAGTCATCTCATATGTAAAATGGGACAGAAATGTTTGCCCTGCCTTGTTCACTACTGTATACCTAGTACCTGGGTTATCTGGCACTCGGCCAGGCCTCAACACATGTTTGCTGAATGAATGAATGAATAAGAGTACCATGAGAATTGAATGCAGATGCTTTGAGAATTATGCTGTGCTATAAAATGTTAGAGATTTTCATGATAATATTGCTGTTCTTCCAAAAAGGGAGAACAAATGATTGGAAAACAGTGTTTTGCATTGGCATGCTGCATCCCTCACAAGGCTTTAGAGGGAAAAATGGACAGATGAGGCAGCGGTGTGTCCAGTGGAGTATGTTTCTTGGCTGTGCCTCAAATTGTCACTCAAGGCTAAAATTCTGCAGATCTCTGCGACGGAGCTTGGATGCCCACGCTGTGCATCGTGTCATGGGACTGTGTGTCTCAGCCCTTAGATTTGTTTCCGCGGGAGCTGAAGGCTGGAGGGCGGCTTCCTTTAGTGTTGCTCATGGTCTCATTGGTTTAGCTGTCCCTCACAAGGGCCCTTTAAAGTAGCTCAGCCAGCTTTGAACCTCCTCACAAACTGGCTGCTGGGCTGTGCCTTGCCGTTGGAAGCACTTTGTCCTTTTGGCCCCATCATCTTGTATTACTGTTGCACCACACCACAGAAGGCTGAGTGACGGGGGCAAATTCCCAACCCAGGGTTTGGTGACTTTTCTGAAGGTCAGTCTGAGAGTCAGCCCTGAGGATAGAGGCAAAATCAGCTTTCTGCAGCCTTTTGAGCTGTGTTTCACATCCAAGCCATCCACGGGACACTCTGGGGCACCCCATGCACAAGATGAAGTGGGCCCCATCCTGGTCAGGTGGGCTGGACACAGTTGAGTATGTCTGCTAATTTTACGTGGTGGAGACAGTTGAGTGTATCTGTTAATGGGCTTATATACATTCAAATAGCATTTAAGAAGCTACCATCTGTGACTCACCTGTGGGAAAATGTCAGAGTATCTCCTTATGTATTTGGAATTCTAAATGTGATTTTCCATAAGGATTGGCAAGAAATCAAAACATTTGGGAACCACTGAGTCACCCCCAGCCCCCTCTTCTGGGTACATAGACACAAATGATGAAACCTCAATTATAGATCATTTCCACATCCTGGTTTAAACAAACATTAATTAATATTATTGCAATTATTAGCAATAATTTATGTTAATATTTTATGTAATTATTTTTAAGATAACCATATTTATTTATATAATTTATTCAGTCTCAAAAAAGCTTCATTTTACCACCTCAATATATTTAGGCTTTTATTTTTTATTAGTTGAGTATACTAAACTTTGAAAACATCTTTGGAGAGCTTTGAGTGCTTTAAAATATTTTGGGAATCTCCTCATATTTATGATGTATTCTTTTAAAACTAAAATGGATGGAAGAGAGGGACAAATTTACAGTGTCTGTTCTCTTAGAAAAACCAACAGACACCCTCACTGATTACCATTCCAGTGAGCTTGGGGTGGGTTTAAAGTCACATCACGTAGAACATTCTGAGTTTTTACTATGCAGTTATCCTATACTGGATACAGAAGACTCTGACTGTGGTTAGCGTGAGCTTACTGAAGCTGGCGTCACAAGTTTATAAGCTTCTTGACATAGAAATAGAAATAAACTAGTAATAGAAGCTGGAAGGGACTGTTGAGATCACTGTAGTTAGATGAGAGCTAGACAGGGAAAACGATGGGCCCACAGTGAGTCAGAGGCAGAGCAGGGACTCACACCCCCATTCCAAGTCCCAGCCCAGTTCCCTGCCCCGCTCTGCAGGAGGTAGCTCAGTCCAGCAGTGCTGCCAGGCTGTCCCCTTTCCTCTTGGCATGGCTCTCCCAAGGGATCCTGTGTCAGAAGAGTCCTGAGATGTGCCCAAAGGGAAGCACTGAGGTTTTAGGAGTGAAATGGGAGGGTTTCCTGGTGAAGATACCACTCCCATTTGGGTTTGGAGTGACGTGGGGATTAAACGAAGTAGCATTGCTTGGGGCCTGCTCAGCGGCCTCCGCCGGAGGGTGCAGTTGCAGTTCCCTTGGCTGATAGGTGTTGAGCCTGCACCAGTCCCACCGTGAAGCCTAGCAGCCCAGGTGGGAGTCTTGGCTCTGCCCAGTGCTGCCCAGTGCAGAGCACTGGAGCTGAGAAGATGTGAACCGAGCTGATTCTGGGCTGCGGGGTAGGAGCCCTGGGCCTGTCTGCCACTGAAGGGTCTCTAAGTGCCAGCCAAAGAGGCTGATGCTGCTGATGTGATGTGCACTGACTTCCCAGGAAACCCCAAGTGCTGTCTGGTCCTGAAGGGTAGGAGGTGAGCCAGTCGTTCTCTCAGAGCCCAGAGGTAGCCCGGAGGCAGCTGGTTGTGGATGGCTAGGCAGGAGCTCTCCTGGCCCTCCTCCTCCCCACTGCTCCATTGCCCTCTTTCAGTGAGCCCTCCATCTGCAGCCCTTTTGCAGAATCAACTGACTCACCAATTAGAGAATTCAACTTCATGTAGTCAAAATTGGTTTAAACAGTTTTAGGTTTTGCAATAATTCCTTTTTCATATTTAACAGCCATTCATTCAACACTCAGTAGAGAGCAATCATCTATTTTTAAGGGGCTGTAGGAAGTAGAAGTGTGTGTTCCTTTGATACAAGGGTAGCTCCCCTACGTCTTTGCAGGGGGACTTCCTTTGATGCTGGCTGCGGAGGGAAGGTTCTTGGCCAGGCTTGATTTTGATCAGGTGAGTGCAGCCTGGCATGCCTCGTGCTTCCCAGTAGATTGGGATGGGCCCTGTCTCCAATTATATTTGCATCACCTGTAGAGAACAGCAGAGTACCTGACATGAGTCCTCAACTAGTACCACTCAGTTCACCAGCTTGGCGTATGAAGTTCTCACTGCTTTTAATACGCAAATTAAATTCGCCTGGCCCCCAATTTTGCATATTGTGATCAGTGTTTGTCTTTTCTCACTTGAGACTCCTGTCCCATGGCAACATCAGGAAGCTAACATAAGAGGGTGTTTCTCATTACTGCTGTGTCTGTAGTAGTACTTTTCAGACTTGGCTATGTTATGAATCCCCAGGGATCTTGTTAAACATGCAGATTGTGATTCAGCAGGACAGGATGGGGCCTGAGGTTCTGCAGCTGATACTGATGCTGCAAGTCCAAGGACGAAATTGAGTAGCAGGGGTTATTGGCTCCCAGTCCTTTTCAGGTCATGGCATATCTGAATTTTTTTTGTTGTTGTTTTATTTTCAGGTCATGGCATACCTGAATTTTTGTTTTTGAGATGAAGTCTCACTCTGTCACTCAGGCTGGAGTGCAATGGCATGATCTCTGCTTACTGCAACCTCTGCCTCCTGGGTTTCAGCAATTCTCCCACCTCAGCCTCCTGAGTAGCTGGGATTACAGGAGCATGCCACCACATCCAGCTACTTTTTCTGTATTTTTAGTAGAATTGGGGTTTTACCATGTTGGTCAGGCTGGTCTCGAACTCCTGACCTCAAGTGATCCACCTGCCTCGGCCTCCCAAAGTGCTGGGATTATAGGCATGAGCCACTGCACCCAGTCCATACGTTAAAATATTAATACCTGTGTGGCACATTGGCAAGGCTGCCCTGGCTTCCTTAAGCCCCAGGTGCCCAGGGCTGAGGGAATCAACATCCGAGCTCACCTCTAACCCACTTGAGGTACCCAGGGTTGGCCACAGTGTACCTGTTGAGAGGAGAAAAGTCCAAATCTGACAAATCTGACCTATACACATGGGGCACGTGTGGGGAGTTCCTTCTCTCCTACTGTGATTGCAGGTGCTGCCTCATGGTATGGCTGAAAACAGGCCATTGTTGGGACCCAGAGGTGCCCATGCCTGCCAGGAGCAGCCGTCTGATCCAGCAGTGTTTCCTCTGGATGTGGTGAGGGGAGGATAAGGCTGCCTCCCCAGTGTTATAGTTGGTGTGGTTGGCCCTCACCCTGTTGGCCTGGCTTGGGATCCCAGGCCACAGAAGTTTATATGTGTGGCCGTTGTGTGTGTGTATGTGCGTGTGTGTGTGTGTGTGTGTGTGTGTGTGATGTGATGTGATGTGTCCTAGACATGCATAAGCACACACACATGCAGGCATGTGTACAGCCATTTCCCAAAGGTAACAGCCATGCTGCTGAGAGAACTGAATCAAAGAGAGCGGGGGGCCATTATTAATGCTGTGCCCTGTGCCAGCTCCCTCACACAACCAGACTTCCGTGTGGCATGCACCTTCCAGGGTCTCTTTTGCCATCTTTCTTACTCTGTCCCCTCCTTGGGTCTGTCAGAGATAGTCCAAAGATTTTTCAGTAAGGTAGAACTTCAGAAAAAACTAAAACCCAAACCAAAAGGCCCTTTCTTTCCTGGAGGCTGCTTCTCAGACCACGGTAGAGAAAGAAGGCAAACTTCTCTCTGCTCAGCTAGATGGCTCCTTGCACCCTTTCTCAGAACACTGCCTGTTCGCCTCACTTTTTATTGCTAAAAGAGTCCTCTCAAATGGTTCAAAACAAAGAAAGTCTGTTTTGATGTCTCTTTACTGTAAATCGAGGAATTTGCAGCTTGTAAATGGCTGCTAGTTTTGCTGAAATAGCTACTAAAACATGCAGTTGTGTGTCTCTTGGCACCCACCCACCTATCACCCACACTGACCAACCACCACCCACCATAAGATGGCTTGAGAAACATTTGCCGAATAAAAGGACAGTCTCTGGGTGCCCCCACGCCCCAACTTCGCCTGGCTGAAGTGCCTCTCCTTTCTCTCCAGGTCCATATTCAAGCCTTTCATCTTTGTTGATGACGTAAAGCTTGTCCCCAAAACACAGTCTCCCTGTTTTGGGGACGATGACCCTGCCAAAAAGGAGCCTCGGTTCCAGGAGAAACCAGACCGCCGGCATGAGCTGTACAAAGCCCATGAGTGGGCACGCGCCATCATCGAAAGTGACCAGGTGAGCTTGCATAGGGTCCCGGAAGTGGGCGAGGACTGCAAGGAAGGAGACAGGGGAGCAAATGACAAGCTAGACCCTCCCCTCCTCTGCAGTGTGGTCGGGCTCCTTCTGGAGGCCAGGTTCCTGACCCTTCCTTGAAGGTTGGTGTTAATTTTCCTGCCATGTCTCTTGAAACAAAATAAAACAAAGCGTCTCCTTCTCATGCTATTCTGGAACTTAGCAGACTGAGTTTCTTACTTAAGTTTACTGTTAATGCAGGAATAATAGGAATTTGCAGTATGGTAGGGATAACTATTATCTGCTGTGTAAAATTCTTTATGTACTTTTGGGGGCAAAAAGTTGTATTTGCTGGCAACATTTTATTTAAAGATACAATCATATGTTGTTTCAAAAAAATAATTATTCACAAAAGTTCTGGAGATGGCCAGTTCCATAACATTGTGAATGAGCTTAATGCACTGCACTATACATTTTAAAGTTTTTAAATGGTAAATTTTATCTTACAATACATATGTTTTACCATAGTACAAACATAGTTTTAGAAAAGATTCTCATATAACTAGGCTTTTTATTTTTTTATTTTTTTAGTATTTTTAGTAGAGACAGGGTTTTACCACGTTGGCCAGGCTGGTCTTAAACTCCTGAGCTCTAGTGATCTGCCTGCCTCAGCCTCCCAAAGTGCTGGGATTGCAAGCATCATATTCCTCATAGTCCTAGTTTTAAAAAAGAAACCATAATCCTTCAAAGTGCAGCTCTCCCCAACTCCACACCTTTGGCCCAGTGTGCCCACAGCAGCCACTACTGATGGACTTTATATAAAATTCAATCCTATATTTTGCTGAAGAGAGGAAGAAAGAACATGCTTGTTAGACACTCATTGGCTTCCCCACTCATTTATATAACCACTTTTAATAAGTCCAAGTTGGCCTGAAGGAAAGGGAGACCTTTTGTATAAATTGGTGCTGTTGACTGTGTGAGCCTCTTGCATATGACATGGTGGAGTATATAGAAAGGATATTAAGAGGGAAACCCAAGCAATAAACCCAAGTGAATTCAGAAAGCATCTCTGAGAAGGGCTGTCTCACTTGTCGAAGAGCTTGCCCTTCTCTTCCACAGAAGTGACCATTTGACATGTAAAGGGCCCAGTTATCTTACATCTCTTCTCCCTGCCAGCGTGAAAAAAAATGCTGCCAGAAAACTGCAAGCATGAATGCTGCTGCTGCATTACACTGTGTTTTCTCCAGGGCTGTCCACATTAGTTCCTGACAGTGCTTCTGTTCTTGGTGGATGACCGTAAGCCCCAAGTAGATGAGAGCTGTCACTGCCTGGTGTATGGTGTTGTAGATATTTCGTTAATTAGGATGAAGAGGTAGAAAGGGCTGCGTGTTCAGAGATGAGGCTGCTGAGGCTGGTGGGTTTTGAAATCTAGAAATGACTCTCACATCAAGTCCCATGACGCTGCATGAAGCAGGGGTAGGCGGGTGGTGAGAGCAGCTTCTCCGTGCTGGGACGGGTGGGGCAAATGAAAGCTTTCGCTGTCATCTGCCATAAATGAGTGAGTCTCATGGAAGAAGTGAACTCACCATCTCAGAAAAAGAGTGCACAGAGGAGAGACATGGCAACTGTTGATTCATTGATTCATTTTTTTTTTTCATTCAATGACCATTTCTTGAGTGCCCTCTGAGTCACTGGAGGATAGAACTGACTGACCCCAGTTCCCGTCTAAGGGGCCACAGGCACAGAGGCAAGCCAGCACAAGGCGGGGGACAGCACCCACGGCAGGGGGAATGGTGTGGCACTGTGCGGGGAAGAGGAAAGGGCTTTGCAAGGAGGCTGAAGATGGGTGCACATCAAGCAAGTGCTGAGGAAGGGATGGCCCTCTAGAGGGCAGGGTCACCTGTGCAGGGGTGAGACGGCATCAGAGGCTGGAGGGCAGCAGCTAATTCAGTCCAGCTGAGGAGTATGGAGATGCAGGAGTATGGAGAATGCAGGGCAAGCGGTCTTGGATGTCAGAAGGGCCTTCCCTCAGTGTCACTCTGGGGTCTGGACTTTGTCCTGAAGGCAGCAGGGAGCTGTGCAGGTGTTCTAAGCGGGGCAGTGGCATAACCACACTGGCATTCTAGAACAATCCCTGCGGCATTCATGTGAGAAACAGAGTGTGGGGAGGCTGGGCCTTGAGCACGAGGCCAGCTGCTCCCTGGAGGCTTTCAGTGTCCACTGCAGCGCCCCCTGCTATTTTGCTGACACCTAAAGCGGTGGTGTCCTTCCTCAGGAGCAAGGTCGCAAGCTGAGGAGCACCATGCTGGAGCTGGAGAAGCAAGGCCTGGAAGCCATGGAGGAAATCCTGACCAGCTCTGAGCCCCTGGACCCTGCCGAAGTGGGGGACCTTTTCTATGACTGTGTTGACACGGAGATTAAGTTCTTTAAGTGAAGTAAACGTTCTCTTTCCCCTTCTTATTTAAGACTTCCCACCTTACTAAATTACCAGCAAAACAAACCACTCTCCTGTTTGAGTAAAATGAGAACGTTAAGATGTGGCCTCCTTTTCTGAAGCCAGATCCAACTGTTACCTTGTGTTCCGCCTTGAATCTATCTCACAGCGTCCCCTTCTGCAATGTAGGTCTCCTTCCTGTGCAGTGTAACCTGTATCCCATTGCCTGTTGTTCGGTTGTGTGACTAATTGTGGATTTTAAGCTGCTATTACTGTATTTCATTGGCAATGGACACATTAGCCTTTTACCAGAGGACCAGAGGTCATCAAGCCTTGAAAGGCAGGCTCCACAGTGCCGAGTTGTTGGGAAAAGCAAATTCTTTTGAAGACTTAGTCTTTCTCTCAGTAGCGGTTTCTTTCAGGTTAACAGGAGGTATTTGTGCACACACAGGGCTCTTGTGTGTGTTGTCGAGGGGGAACCTCCCTGGCCTCCCATGCGTGCATGCCTGTAGTGCACAGTGTCTCCACAGGTGTCTTCTGAGGGACAGACCAACGGGAAGGAATAAAGGGGCCCCTCTCCAGTCTTGGCTCCTTCCTACATCCTGGGCTCTGGAAGAACTCGTCTTCTCGTTTTCCGCGTGCTGTCCCTACGTGTAGGAGAGCTGATCATTTGTTAGCTGGAACCTATTCATTTCTGAGATTCAGAGACAGCCCTGCTGGTGGCCTTCTGAATCACTGCGTGGATCTCTCAAGAGGCAGCTCTCACTACACAGCAGCACAGCCACCCCAGGATTCCTTGTATAGAAATGATTCCCAGTCTAATTACCAGCATCTAGTCTAGGAGTAATTGAATGGCCCTATAGCACAGTTCCACCCCACAGAGCTGTGAATCTCTCAGCTAGTGAGGGAAAGAGAAGGAGGAACTCTTGACTACTTAGATTCTAGTTAAATAGCTGGAATCCTAGCAGTCACTACATTATCTCAGCAGAGAGACTTTAATTAAACTGATTTGTTTCCAATGTCGGGTTCACTTGAAGGATTTGACTTATCATCAGAGCATAGAAAGCATGCAAGGAAGACCAGATGGGCTTAGCATTGGGAAGACAGAGGGCAAGGAGGCGACAGATGGATATGTATTTCTCTGCAGGATACCAGTTCAGGCCTCATTCTTCCTGCCAAGCCCATGACATCCCACAAACCCGAATACGAAGCAGCTGACTTCCCTGGGTCTTCCCCCCATTCCTCACACATCACATGTCCCAGGAGTTGCCTTCATTCAGGCGACTAGCTGCATTGGGCACATGGTGGTGGTGGTGCGGAGCTTACTGCCACCTGTTCAAACTCTCAGCCATTCCTGAAATGGGCACAGATGATGAACAGAAGTGTATGTCAATACAGCAGCTAGTGGGAGGGCACCAGTTGGGCCTAATCCTGCCTCATCATTCTTGCCAGGAATCTGCAAGTGGAAATATTGTGAGTATCAGCAGTCTTGGAAGTGACAGGGTTAATAACTCCTTCCCAGAAGCTGTCTCATGAGATTCAGAGGGGACCCAGCCCCTGTTACATGAATGTGAACACTGAGGATCAGAGATTTTATCAGAACACATCTGTTTTCTACCAGCTGTCCAAGAGCATGAGTATAGGAGTGCCATGAGCTTTTTTGCTCAGCAGTTTTGTAAACTCTGTATATAAAATCATTAACCACACATTGTGGGAGATGAGAAGACGATTTCAGCTGACAGAGTTAATAGCAACCAATGATGGTGGCATGTAGTTACTAAAAGCTTTAGTGCAAGTTTGGTCTGGTCTTTCACTGCCAGTGAATTTAGAGTATCCTGTTAGGTGGGGCGGCTATTCTAAAAGTGTCTTTCTATCACGGTTAGGGTGGGAGGAGAATGTGAGGTTCGAGGATGATGTAGGTACCTCTCTCCTCCCAAGTCCATGTTCCAAGTGGCTATGTAAAGCAAGATGATGCAGAAAGCTGCTCTAAAATTTCGCTGCGTGATTTCACCTGCGCCTACTATGCAAATGTCTCATCAGACCTGACATGCCTGAGATAACCAAGGTGATTCAGGATTTGATCAAAAGAAGTCTAGTAAGAATTAATGACACAGAAGTCTCCTTTCATTTCTATGAGCCAAAGGTCATGGATAACCCTGCCCGCTTTATGTCATTACCCAGTGGGAAACACAATGGCTACTTCTGTTAGGGGACATTCACCTTGGCTGAGCATCTTAGAGAAGGGCAACCCTAATTGACAGTTGTCTTGGCTAATTTGGTCCACCACAATTGTGATGTCCCAGTCCTTCCACTAGAGGGCATGGCACAGCCTGGCAAAAGTTAAAAGGGGCATGGTGGCTCCTGTCGGGCTTGGAGGTGGTCTATAACCGCAGTGGACAGTTGTGCATTGGGATGGGAAGAGGAAGACAGGAAGAGAGCAGAGAATCTGCTGATGTGGCTGCACTTACTTTTAGTGACTTTATGTACTTATATTAACAGCTGGAAATAGGTTGTGGGGTTTTGAGCAGATTGTTACAGTGGGGACTCTTCATTTTTAGATGTTCCTAACAGATTTTGTTTTGGAAAAATGCTTATTACATGAATAATTTGTTGACCAGGGATTGCTTTTCTGAAGGCAGTATGGGGAAAATGAATATTCAAGATGATATACAAAAATCATGTTTAAAGGTCACAGTGTATAAGTAGCTTCCTAGGAGACCCTTTGTGTATCTTTTAGGACTGGGGTAGGGGCTGTGCATGCCTGTGTAGCAAGAAGCTGTGGCCAGAAAGGATAGACTCTCTCCCCCACCCCCTTGCCCCATAACCAAACATAAGCTAGTTAGTCTTGTCTAATAGATGGGATTTACCATAGGTGAAGCTAGCCCTCATATTCAAGGGCGGAAGCTCTGGCAGGAGTACATTATTAGCAAAGCAGAAACAGTACGCTTTCATTCTTGGAAGTGCTTTGAAACTTTAGGTAGAATAAAGATATAATCAAAATTATGGTGATTCCTTAGTGCCCAGTAACATAAGACTCAGTGTTATTAGAACGAGTCTTTTGTATAAACTAACAGAGCAGGTATATGCTCATTAGATCTTAGCTGTGGGATTCCTTTACTATTGGGTGAATCATTCGGTGTACAAAATAATTACCAAGCAGGCAAATTACTTTGTTTCCTATCTGGGGTCATCCCACATTGGTACAGGTGTTACACAGCTCTGGCTGGTTGAGCAGGGAAGCCGGGTGGGACCCGTCTGTCTGTCATGAAACCACTAACTGCATTCCTGACTGAAGAGCCATCTGTTGTTTATTGAGGAAGGCCTTCAACTGAGCTCTCAGCCTTAGGAAGGACGGACGTGGAGGAGGGAGGGAGGGGCCCCCTCGCTGGCCATGCTCGCGGAGGGCCAGGAGCGGCAGGTCATGTGCACGTGCTGTCGCAGCACAAGCTTATTCTTCCCGTAGCCGTGGCTTTTCATTCTGCACAGTCCCAGGTCCCAGCTCCTCTTACGGTTTCTGTCATAATGTGCTTCATCTAATTGACTCCAAACATCCCGAAATGTCACCTGCAATTTCTCGTGGGAACCAGTATGTACATGTTTGTAATCATGTTATGAGAATTTAAATGTGTTAGATGGAAAATGCTATTGGCAGGGAATAATTTAAAAAAAAAAAAAAAGAGAGAGAAAATCATTCTGTTTCCTGCAGTGGGAACTGACCATGTAGTCTTAACAGTCTTTTGTACAAATATCTACAAAGCAGATGATATCCCTATCCAGTGCTTGCCCTTGGAATTGTCTCTAAATGCATCAAGCATACAATAAAAAAAAAAGTACTGAAATTAACATCCAGTAGAGTGGCCTCTTACGTTTTGCGTCTCATGAATAAATGGGGACCTCAGTCACAACATAGAAAATGTATGAGAAGAGATTTATTTTTCTGGCTGGAATCTTTAGAAGACGGTCAGTTCAGTAGTTTCCTGCGTCACGTCATGTTTTATGGTTAAATTCAGTCTTCAAATACAAAACCACAACGAAGTACCACTTCACACCCATTAGGATAGCTACTATAAAAAAATAAAAATAAAAATAAATAAAACCACAACCAGAAAATAACGAACGTGGGTGAGGATATGGAGAAAGTGGAACCCTTATGCCCTGTTGGTGGGAATGTAAAATAGTGCATCCATTGTGGGACACAGTATGGAGCTGCTCAAAAAATTAAAAACAGAACTACTCTATAATCGGGCAATCCCACTTCTGGGTATACGCAAAAGAGTTGAAAGTAGGGTCTGGAAGAGACACTACACACCCGTGTTCATAGCAGCACTATTCACAGAAGCAACTCAAGTATCCACAGGTGAAAGAATGAAGAAACAAAGTGTGTTATATTCATACCATGGAATATTATTAATTCTTAAAAAATGGAAGCAGATTCTGACACATGCTACAACATGGATGAACCTTAAGGATGTTACGCTCTGTGAAATAAACCAGTCAGAAATGTCATATGGTTTCATTTCTATGAGGTACCTAAAGCAAAATCATAGGGACAGAAATCAGAAGGGTAGTTGGTAGATGCTGGAGGCAGGGGAGAAATTGGGAGTTATTGTTTCATGAGTATAGAGTTTCAGAAAGTTTTGCAAGATGAGATATGGAGCGGGACGGTGGTGATGGTTGTAAACAGTGTGAATGTGCTGAACACTAATGAATTAAATGCTAAAAATGGTTAGGGTGATAGACTTTACATATATGATACCACAGTTAATAAAAGAAATAGAAATGTTACTAGAATGGAAGTTTAGCTCATCAGAGTGGCTGGTACTCTCTATTCCAGGCAGCTTGATTCCAAGGCGTTAGCAACGCCACAACAGAAGAGGATGCCACTTAGAGAAAAAGCCAGGTTCCACCACTCCTGTGACCCGGAAATGCCAGCTTGCTTTCTGTGACTCTGTCTCCACTATGACAGGCAAAACGCAACCGAATGTCTTTCTCGTAAAGGTAGGACTTAGACACCTGCAATGAGTCACCTATGTTCAAGGTCAGAGTAGATAACTGCTCTGTTGACATGACAAGGAACTGCTAATTCTGAAATTTTATTCCCAGCTCTCTTTTCTTAAACATTATACCCTCCTGCAAAGCTCTGGGTGACAGAGCGTGTATTCTTTTGCCAGGGCTGCTATCACAAAGTACCACAAACTGGACAGCATAACCAGGAGAAATTTCCTAGCTCACAGTTCTGGAGCCCAGACATTCCAGGAATAAGACATCCGCAGTGCTGGTTCCTCCCGAGGGCTGTGAGAGAGAAAGTGTTGCATGTTTCTCGCCCACCTTCTAGTGGCTTGCCAGCAATCTTCAGCACTTTGTGGCCCAAAGAGGCAGCATCCCGATGATCTCTGCCTTCATCTTCACGCGGCGTTCTCCCCATCTCTATGTCTGTGTCTAGTGTCCTTATTTTATAAGGACACAGTCATATTGCAAGGGGCCCACGCTGATCCAGTATGACCTCATCTTAATCTTAACAAATGATATCTGCAACGGTGCTATTTCTTCTTTTTATTTTTTTAGACAAAGTCTCACTCTGTCATCAGGCTGGAGTGCAGTGGCGCGATCTCGGCTCACTGCAACTTCCACCTCTTGGGTTCAAATGATTCTCCTGTCTCAGCCTCCCAAGTAACTGGGACTACAGGCACCTGCCACCATGCCCAGCTAATTTTTGTATTTTTAGTAGAGATGAGGTTTCACTATGTTGGCCAGATGGTCTTGATCTCTTGACCTCGTAATCTGCCTGCCTCGGCCTCCCAAACTGCTGGGATTACACACATAAGCCACCTCGCCTGGCCGCAATGGCCCTATTTCTAAATAAGGTCACATTCTGAGATACTAGGGGTTAGGACTTCAACATATGGATTTTGTGGGGACACAATTCAACCCATAGCAGAATGGGTGGATGAAGGATGCCAAAGCCTCCCCGGGGCACTGTCTGAGAATTTGGAACTTGCTTCTGGAGTCCACAGCCCTTCCCATTAAGTTGCTCCCTCTCTGGGAACCACATCTCCCACACTTAACTCCACAAAAGGTGCCTACACTTCTAGCTACTTCACCACTGCCACACTCTATGTGACTTGGAAGTTCATCATCCACTTTGTAGATTATCTTCGGCTCTTGCCTTTTCTTCTGCACCCAGACTGGCCCTTTTGGCCATGAAAGAGTAATCGATACCTCCACTAGTAAGACAGCGATAAAACGGCCCCTTGTCTAATTCTAATGCAAAGTGTGTGGTAACCAGCTTCGGAATCAGTTTCTAGATGAGATTTATTTCAGGAACATCTATAAATTTTAATGACTGCTCTCACATTGTTATCCAGCAGCAGAGTTAGTGAAGTGTGGTCTGAGCAGCTCAGCAAACATTGAATGGAGTGGCTGGGAGGCAGCCAGCAGAGCCCTGTTTCTGACAGAGCATGGAATCAGCAAACTGGCTGCTCCCCGGGAGGTGGGTGTGCAGTTTACTGGCTCCGTTGTGATCCAAGGGTTAAGGGCTTGCCCGTGTGTATTACATCATTGAATCTTCACCAGTATATACTCAGGTACATATTTATGCCCCCCTTTGACAGATGAGGAAGCTGAGGCACGGATTCTAAGAGGCAACTTGTAAGAGGCAAAACCAGGCGCCCTCAAACGACGGCCCGCGGGCCGAATGCAGCCCCCTGAGGCCATTTATCCGCACCCCCCCCCCACCCCGCCACACTTCAGGAAGGGGCACCTCTTTAATTGGTGGTCAGTGAGAGGAGCAAAGTATGTGGCGGCCCTCCAACGGTCTGAGGGACAGTGAACTGGCCCCCTGTGTAAAAAGTTTGGGGACGCCTGCTTAAAAATGTTTGGCTTAGATTGGTCCTGGTGACCACTGATGTGTATTAACGAAACGACGGGAAGCATTTCCACTTACCAAAGTTTATTAAGTACAGAGAAATGAATTGGCAGAGGAGGACATCAATAAAAATAAAATACGTGTAAAACACTGGGGGAGTCACAGACTGCAGTGTCAGTGAGAATATGTGACAATGGTGGGGACTCTGTGACTCACATGTCTCTTAAGTACGAGTTTACAGTCAAGGGGTTAAACCTTTACACCACCAAAGGAACTGCACCAGCATGAGCTTGAAGTGTTGTGAATTCAGTGATGGGTCTCAAGGAGAGACGGGATGCCACATTCCTGAGATTTCTCCCTAGTTGCCATTTTTGGTTTCTGCTTGTTTCTCCCCTCTGTCCTTTATTTTTATTTATTTATTTGTTTTTTGAGACAGGATCTTGTTCTGTTGCCCAGGTTCAGCGCAGTGGCGTGATCTCAGCTCACCGCAACCTCTGCCTCCCAGGTTCAAGCCATTCTTGTGCCTCAGCCTCCGAGTTGCTGGATTACAGGTGTGCGCCACCATGCCTGACTAATTTTTTGTATTTGAGTAGAGAGTTTCACCATGTTGGCCAGGCTGGTCTTGGGCTCCTGACCTCAAGTGATCCACCCCCCTTGACCTCCCAAAGTGCTGGGATTACACGCATGAGCCACTGCTCTGGGCCTCCTCTGTCCTTAAATAGTGTTATTTTAATTTCCATCCCAGCCATAGGGGACATGAATGTGTAAACACCTCATCAGGGCAGGCAGTCTGCTCTGAAGGTGGAATTGCTTTGTCTAGGGTCTTCTTAATCAGGATCATTATAACTTTTCTAATTATCTTACACAACTGTGAGGGTGGTGGAGTGGACACTGTTATAATAATAAAGATATTCTGGCTTTTTGGAAATCTTCCAGAACCAATAAAACAAATCAGTTATGCCCAGAGCTGATGACCTGCAAAAACTTCTTTTCTATTGATTGATTTAGCTGTTATAGGTTTGGCTTGATTCATTCCCAGAGGTAATTAGACCCTGGCTCACTTGCTTCCATCTGGAACAAGAGAGCACAGCACTGCTGCAGGATACCACCTGGGTCTTTACTCCCGACAACAGTGAGGCAGATGCAGTCATGTTTGCCCACACCCTCCTGCCTGGCTATCTTTCTGGATGGCTTGGTTTAGACACAGTATCCTTCAGGGCAGAACGTGTGCGTGGGTTGTTGCAAAGCAAATTTCTTTTTTGCTGGTTTCCCTCCTCTCCCTGCCTGATTACTTTTAAAGGGCAGCTATTTTGAGCACAGCCCAGGGATCAGTCTGTTTCCTTCTATTTTCTCTCCTTCCTCTGTCACAGCCTTCTCCGACCAACGACGGGGAGCGTCAGGGGTCAGGCAGCAAGCGAAAACACATTTCCGCTCCCCGCAGGATCAAGAAGAGGGAGTGAACAACAGTTCCATCCTGGCCTGACCTTTTTCATATTCAGAGTGGCTGAGCTTGCACACGTTCCCCCCACAGATAGGTGCTCACCACAGGGAACGAATGTGGAGTTGTCAGGCAAGGTTCTCCTTTAGCTTAGAAGGGAGTTACGTTTTGCCTGATGGGTGGCTCCAAGGATCCTAAGATTGGGAGGTGGCGGTGGTGGGGGGGTGGGCAGTGAGGCACCACGTATTTGCGGCAGGTGTTTCACAAGATGTTTCGTTCTATACTTTTTCATGTTATATTTTCCATGGAAATCCACATGTGAAGCAAGGGCAGAGGACAGACCTCTGAGACAGAATTGGTAGTTTAGCGTAATGATGAGTTGTGTATGTTTTTAATCTGTAGGGAAGAAATACCAAAATCTCATAAAGCTGGCTACTGGGATGGGACTGGGAACTTGGAGAGAAAAGGAGGAAGGTGACAGAGACTCAGGCCCTAGGGCCACTGTAAACAGTAGGAACATTGGCTACTTGGAGGATTATTCAGTTACAAAAGGGGCCCTGTGGTCGGCATTGGAGGGGCCAAGCCCACTCTTGCCTTTACTTGGTGATATATTTACATTAGGCAGCAAACGAAAAAACAAATCCCTGTACTGCAAAACGGAAGCGAGACGTGGCATCTCGTTCCCTGGAGGCTGTGTGGCACGGTCTGGGTGTGGGGGACACACTCCTTCCTCTGAGTTGCATCACTGATAAGGCATTGTTTGGTTTGATTTTGCAGTTGGTGTGATGAGAATATAAAATCATGCCAAGAAGAAGCTGTTGTGGATATTTAAAACTTTGGGGCTACCTGCAAACTGAGGATTGTCTATAGAGGGTTCAGAATGTAGGAAGGGCCAGCCCGCAAGCATATTCACAGTCATAGAGTGGGCACTACGTGGAGGGACAGGGCTCTATCTGTGCTGACAGACGAATGCCAAGATGCAGTGTAAAAAAAATGGAAAAATGAGGGGTGTTTTAAAAAATATTACTCAAATAAAAGTCAATTAAAATACTGCTTTAAAGCCCGTGCAAACCACATATTTACAATAAATAAATTCTCAATTACAAGCCTGTATGCCAACTGAATTACAGCTTGAGCATGGGGTGGGCAGAGTCTGACATGTTGTTCGCAACCTGGGACCCCAGGACCTTGGCTTCATCTGTCTTCTCACCGGAGAGTCTTTAGAGATAACTGTGGAAACATGACAGAACATTACCAGGTGGAGTTAGAAGACTTGCGCACGAAAGCCCTCTTTCCTCACTCCCTCAGTCATACAGGCTGGGTACCACAGCTTCTCATTCATACAAGGCTATCAAGGTTGGGGAGATGCTTATGCAAAGAGCTGATTTTTACCCAATGGGCTGTGGGTGGAAACAGGATGAAATGGGATACGTAGTTGATGGTATGTGGGGACCTAATGCTGTCTTGTAAACCTTTATAGAACCAATCATCAGCAATTCACTTGACAGGAAGCTCAGAGAAAGCAAAAAAAATTGCTGGAAGACAATGGAAAAGCAAGAAACAGATCCAGACATTCAGACTTCCATCCCGGGGCTCCCAACCATGCACTCCCACATGACCATGGTATCCATAAAAGAGAGCACTCCCTGGGGCATTGTTTACAATGTCCAGAACCCAGTGATTTCCCTGGATGATTTTTTTGTTTTTTTTTTGAGACAGAGTCTTGCTCTGTTGCCCAGGCTGGAGTGCAGTGGCGCAATCTCAGCTCACTGCAACCTCCACCTCCCGGGTTCAAGCAATTCTCCTGCCTCAGCCTCCTGAATAGCTGGGACTACAGGTGAATGCCACCACACCTGGCTAATTTTTTGTGTTTTTAGTAGAGATGAGGTTTCATCGTGTTAGCCAGGATGGTCTCGATCTCCTGACTTCCTGATCCACCCGCCTCAGCCTCCCAAAGTGCTGGGATTACAGGTATGAGCCACCGTGCCCGGCTGGATGATTGTTTTGTGTCTCACTGCAGTGAAAATGAATTAAGATGGTATCCAGTGAGACATAAAGAAGATCTTCTTAACTGTGGAATGCCCAAAGGAGACTTTACAATCCAACTTGATGAAACTGTTGCAGGCAGAGATCAAAACCACCAGACTCAGGTGATGTGGGTGCATGCCTGCCATGAGGCTGGGGACCAGATCCTGCACACTGTCTGACACAGCCTTGCCCCATGGGAAGTGAGGAGGATTCTTGTCCCTGGAGATTCTAACATGCCAGGAAAAGCAGTGAGGCATTACGGAAGAAGCACTGGACAAGTGGTCAGAAGGTCTGGGCATTGTGACATTGTGCAAGTTCTTCAAATTTTGAGAGCAGTTTTCTCTTCTATAAAGTGGCATCAAAGGTATCTCTCCAGCATAACAGGGTTATTAAAAGGATCAAATGAGATAACATGCGACTTAACTGAAAAATGTAAAGAGCCATATGAAAATGAAGGAACATGATTATGATTATAACTGTATTTTCCTGATCACAGAAATAATATATTCATTGTACAAAACTTGGAAATTGTATAAATGCAAAAAGAAGAAAGTAAAAATCAGCCATAGTCTTCTAGAATGAATACCTATTAACACTTTTTCTCCATTTTTATTGTGGTAAAATATAAACAGCATAAAATTTACACTAGTAACCATTTTTAAGTGTACAGTTTAGGGGTACTAAATACATTCATAATCATCAGCACCCATTTTTGTTTAACTCTTTTCATCTTGTAAAACTGAAACTCTGTACCCACTAAACAATACTTCTCAATTCTCTTTTTCCCTCTCATCTCTGGCAAGCCCCAGTCTACTTTCTGTCTCTACTCCTGTAAGTACTTATGTAAGTGGAGGCATATAGTATTTGTCTTTTTGTGAGTGGCTTATTTCACTTAGAATAATATTCTCAAAGTTCATCCATGTTGAAGCACATTTGAGTACTTCCTACTTTTTAATCTGGATAACACTCCACTGTACATGTATATATCACATTTTATCCATTCATCCATCTATGATACTTGAATTGCTTCTACATTTTATTTTATTTTTTTTCCAAGTTCAGGTCAGACGAGTAATGTGCTGAGGCTGTAACGAGGTTCAGAGGGTGGCACATCTCACACACGCACATGATTACCCAATCATCATGCTCTTGAACTACAAAAGGATCCAGTTGCTTCTACATTTTAGCTGTGGTACATAATGCTGCTATGAACATGGGCGTACAAATATCTCTTCCAGGCTCTGCTTTAGATTATTTTGTATACATACCCAGAAGTGGAGTGCCAGATCGTATGGTAATTCTTTTTCTGATTGTTTGCGGAACTGCCATACTGTTTTCCACAGCAGTTGTACCATTTCCCATTGTTAATCCTCTTTGATTTTTTTTCCGGAATTGCCATACTGTTATCCGCAGCAGTCGTACCATTTCACATCCTCACCAACAGTGCATGAGGGTCCATTTTCTCCGTATCTTTGCCAACACTTGCTATTATGTTTTGTTTTGATAGCAGCCATCATGATGTGTATGAGGTGGTATCTCATTTTAATTTTGATTTGTATTTCTCTAATGATCAGTGATATGAGCAACTTTTTCTATGCTCCTTGGCCATTTGTATATCTTCATTGGAGAAATGTCTATTCAAGTCCTTTGCTCATTTTAAAATTAGGTTATTTGTTTTCTTCTTGTTGAGTTTTACAAGTTCTCTATATATTGTGGATATTAATCTCCTATCAGATATACAATTTGCAAGTATCTCCTCCCATTCTGTGGATTGCCTTTTCTTTTTTTACATTGTCTTTTGATATGCAAATTTTAAAGATTTTCATGAAGTCCAGTTTTTTTTCTGTTGCCTGTGCCTTTTGTGTCATATCCAAGAAATCAGTGTCAAATCCAAATTCATGAAGCTTTTGCCCTGTGTTTTCTCCTAAGAGTTTTGCAGTTTCAGGTTCTAAATTTGGGTCTTCAACTCATTTTGAGGTAATTTTTGTATACAGTATTAGTAGGGGTCCAACTTCATTCTTTTATGTGGGGATGTCTGGTGCTCCTAGCATCATTTGTTGAAAATACTATCCCTTCCCTATTGAATGGTTGGCACCCTTGTTAAAATCATTTGACCATATATGCAAGGGTTTATATATTTTTGTTCTCTTTATTTATTGCTTTTTATTCTATCCCATTGGTCTATATGTCTGTCTTTATACCAGTACCACACTGTTTTGATTACCATAGTTTCGAAATAAGAAGTGTGAGTCCCCTGGATTTATTCTTCTTTTCCAAGATTATTGTGGCTATCTCTAGGAGTTCCTTGAGATTCCTTATGAATTTTAGGATGGGTTTTTCTATTTTTACAGAAACTGTAATTGAGCTTTTGGTAGAGATTACACTGAATCTGTAGATTGCTTTGGGCAGTAGTGACATCTTAACAATATTAAGTCTTCTAACCCATGAACATGGGATGTGTTTGCATTTATTTATTTATTATTTACTTTATTTCAGCAATGTTTTACAGTTTTATACAACTCTTTCCATGCTTTTACTTTCAAGCTATTTGTCTTTAGAGATAAACTGAGTCTCTTGTAAACAGCACACTGTTGGATCAGATTTTTAAAAATCCATTCTGCCAATCTCTGTCTTTTGATTGGAAAGTTTAGTCCATTTACATTTGAAGTAATTAATGACAAGGAGGGATTTACTCTGTCATTTTGCTACTTGTTTTCTATACAGCTTTTTTGTACCTCATATCCTTACTTTCATTTTATATATATATATATATATATATATATATATATATATATATATATTCTATAGCTATTTTCTTTGTAGTTACCATGGTGTCTTAGTCTTTTGAGGTTGCTATAACAAAGTACCTGACACTGAGCAATTTATGAAGACAGCAGAAATTTATTTCTTTGTAGAGGCTGGGAAGCTCAAGATCAAGGCACCAGCAGATATGGTGTCTTGTGAGGGCTCACTGTCTGCTCAACCATGGTGCCTTCAAACTGCATCTTCACGTGGTGAAAGAGGTGAACAAGCTCCCTTGAGCCTGTTTTATAAGGGCACTAATCTCATTCATGAGGGCTCTGCCCTCATGATTTATCACCTTCCCAAAGACCCAACCTTTTAATACTGTCACATTAGGGATTAGGTTTTGGCATATAAATTTTGAGGGACACAAACATTCAGGACATAGCACAGCTAATTTTTGTATTTTTAGTAGAGACAGGGCTTCACATGTTGGCCAGGATGGTCTTGATCTCTTGACCTCATGATCTGCCCACCTCGGCCTCCCAAAGTGCTGAGATTACAGGCGTAAGTCACTGCACCTGGTCTGAATTATGTTTTATAAATGTTATTCAGGTTTTCTCACAGACTGTCATAACCAAGGAAGAATGGGAAGTGATTGGCAGAATGATTGTTGCAGAATGTCAGAGTTGCTAAACTTGCTTCTATAGGCCGTGGTGATTCCAGGGAAGCCCCCTTTTTTCACACTTAAGATTTTGAAATTACGACCATTTCATTCTGGCTTGAAACAAAGGCACACCAAATGGCTTTCCCTGAGGAAAAGGAGTCCGAGGAAGACTATAAAGCTGTTAGGGAGAAAGCTTACCCTTACCATTTCTTTGCCTCTGAAGAGAATTCCTGGTTTTACATTCAGAGACATGAAGGATGTGTTACCTGAGAATTTCTGCCTCTGATGTCATCAGAGCTCTGCCCAACTGCTTCAGCTTGGAGCCAGGGACCAGGTGTACGGCCTGAAGGAAACAAGAACAATTTCACCATCTACTGGCCCAGGGACTGGCTGTGCATGCTTCACAGAGAAACTTTCTCTAAACCAGCACTGAAAGCAATGAAACCTTCAGGATCCTGGCCCTAGACTGTGTGTTTCCACCGCTCCCATCTTCTATATCACAGACCATGGATGCAGAAGAGTCATGTCTAATACACTATGAAGAGAATAAATTATTAAGGCCTGTCATCTAAATGCATGTTAGAACTTCTCTACCAAAACATACCATCTCCAGGCATGTTCATCAGTCCATTATCCACAATGTGCCCAGTAATACTAGGGCTGGCTAAAAAAGTGAAAGATAAGTAACTGCTGACATAAATCAGGCCTCCCATCCATGAGGATCCAAATTGTTCTCTCAAGTGTATTGTGTTTAAGTATTATACAAGTTACTTATGAATAGTTCTCATAGTTAAGAATTCAAAGAATAAGCAAGATAATGGGGGAAAAAAAAAAACCCAAAGTTCCTCTTCTCTTCTTGTTCCTCCCCTAATCCCATTTTTCTATCCCAGAGTCACCATGGTTAAAAGTTTGGTGTTTAGCCCTCCAATTTTTTTTTCTTTTTGGTATGTCCATACATACATCTGTATATATACAGATACATGTTTTGGTTGGTTTACCCAAGTTTAAATCCCCATCCCCAGGTGTTCCACAACTCTCCCTTCAATTGGCTATTCCAAATGATGTTTCCTCTGCTGCACTGGCAGGAGACTTTCTATTCTGTGTCTGTCATGAACTAGGCATTAAATAATCATGTCCCCAAGTCTCCAGAACAATACAGATTGCTGTGCTATTAAAAAAGCAACATGAAATACATGAATGTTCATTATAGATTATTTATAATAGTGAACAAGTACAATTAATGATCTGTGTTCAACATAGGTTTTTAGGTAATATAGAGTTCAGTATTACATGATGGAGTACTAAGCACCTGTTTTTTTTATTATTTTATTTTTGAGACAAGGTCTCCCTCTGTCTCCCAGGCTGGAATGCAGTGGTATGATCATGACTCACTGCAGCCTCAACCTTCCGGACTCAGGTGATCCTTCCACTTCAGCCTCCTGAGTGGCTGGGACCACACATGTGCATCACCACACTCAGCTAACTTATAAAATTTTTTGTAGAGACAGGGTCTCACTATGTTGCCCAAGCTGGTCTTAAGCTCCCGGACTCGAGTGATCCGCCTACCTTCACCTCCCAAAATGCTAGGATTACAGGCACCATCTACTGAGCCCTGCAAGAAACTGAATATTTACAAAGACTCATTTTGCAGAGATGAATTTGTATAAATAGAATGATCTCAACTATTAAAAAAATTAACCGAGAAATACATAGTAATATTCTGAAATGTTTCCTTCTAAGTGGAATTAAATGGTGGAATCACCATTTAAAAAAAAAAAAATCTCTCTTTTTTTTGGAGACAGAGTCTTGCCCCAGGCTGTAGTGCAGTGGTGCTATCTCAACGCACTGCAACCTCTGCCTCTCAGGTTCAAGCAATTCTCATGCCTCAGCCTCCCAAGTAGCTGGGACTACAGGTGCTTGCCACCATGCCTGGCTAATTTTTTTGATATTTTTAATAGAGATGAGGTTTCACCAAGTTGGCCAGGCTTGTCTCAAACTCCTGGGCTCAAGTGAACCTCCCACCTGGGCCTCCCAAAGTGCTGGGATTATAGGCACGAGTCACTGTGCCTGGCCAAAAAATTCTCTTTAGAAACATTTTTCAACTTTTCTACAACATATATAAGTCATTATAAAAAATTTTAAGGTAAGGTACAATTTTTTTTAATTGGACTATCATGTAGAAATATCTCTAAAACTTATAACGCATCAATCAAATGGGCACTGTAATTTTCATTAAAACTTTTTAATGAGTGCACTTGTTCTAGAATAAATATATTTTGGAGCAAAAGCTATAGTAAGTGCTAGATTTTTAGTCAGTTTATTAACTGAGAAAAAAAAAAAGAAGAAGAAAAGAAAAACACGAATACACAGCCCCTTGTCTAATTCCATGTGAAGGGGCAGCCTTAGAAATTACTGTTCTTAGATTTAAGAAACTCCTGTCCACTACAGAAAGGCATTCTAGCCAGAGTTCTACAAGCTTGACTTTATTCACATTTGGGCTGTGTAATTCTCTACTGTGGGAGTGCTCCTGTGTGTTGCAGGATGTTTACCAGCATCCCCAGTCTCTGCCCACTAGATGCCAGTAGCACACCCCAGTCTCCCACGAATGGATACTTGTAACAACCCAAAAATGACTGCCCATATTGCCAAATGTCCCCTGGGAGGCAAAATTGCCCATTTGGGAACCATTAGGCAATAAAATAGGCTTCACTATAGGTCAGCAATTACCACTGGTTTTCTTTCTTTTTTTGAAACAGGGTGTGGAGTGCAGTGGCGTGATCCTGACTCACTGCAACCTCTGCCTCCCAGGCTCAAGCAATCCTCTCACCTCAGCCTCCCCAGTGGCTGGGACTACAGGTGCGCACCACCACACCTAGCTAATTGTTTATATATATATTTTTTTTTTTTTTTTTTTTTTTGAGACAGAGTTTTGCTCTTGTTACCCAGGCTGGAGTGCAATGGCGCGATCTCGGCTCACCGCAACCTCCGCCTCCTGGGTTCAGGCAATTCTCCTGCCTCAGCCTCCTGAGTAGCTGGGATTACAGGCACGCACCACCATGCCCAGCTGATTTTTTTGTATTTTTAGTAGAGACAGGGTTTCACCATGTTGACCAGCATGGTCTCGATCTCTCGACCTCGTGATCCACCCGCCTCGGCCTCCCAAAGTGCTGGGATTACAGGCTTGAGCCACCGCGCCCGGCCTGTTTATATTTTTGGTAGTAAAAAATGAAGTTTAAAATAGAAACATGGGGTTTTGCCATTTTGGGCAGGCCGGTCTCAAACTCCTGAGCTCAAGCAATCCGCTCACCTCAGCCTCCCAAAGTGTTGTGATTCCAAGCATGAGCCATCACACCTGGCCTTTCTCACCGTTTTTCATAAATATGATAAGAAACTATATCGGAGAGGTTAAAAGGTAATCAATTTTTCTCCCTAACACAGAAAGGCAAACTCTTGTCTTGTTTAAAAAAAAAAAAAATTCACAGCTGCTAGAAATGAGTGGCCGGGACTTAGTCAGGGCTTGTCAAAGTGCTTTTAATCCAAATATCTCCTTAAAGGGATTTTCCCTTATGAGATGCCACCAGAATGTCAGAATTCAAAAAGCAGAGCAATTCTGCTGAAGTACTCCTTCCCACACAAGGGCTTTGCAGATTCTCCGAATCAGGGGTTTTCACTCTTGGAACACAGGAGAAATATCGTTTACCTCTCTCCTCAATCTCAAGCTCCTACTGCACGTAAGAGTAGGCTGGGTGGACACTGCTTCTATCTCCTGTCCAGAGACAGCTCCTTTTCCCTCCCATTCATATAGCTGTGGATACAAAAGTGGTGGAAATTGCTGCTCTGTCTAGGGCAGCCTGATATGAGGGACTCCTAAAGAAGAAAAGTCTGTGCTTGGGCTGAGCAACCAGAGGCCTGGGGGCCAAGCTGGCTTCCAATCTTATTTTTTGTCATTTATAAACCAAGCAAGCTCTATCTTTTTCCAGGCACATGAACACAGAGATGTGATCATGTCAGAAAATAAATCCATTTTGTAGCCAAGCAACAGGAGGATGAATACTGTAGGACTTGGAGAATGTCCAGAAAGGATGTATAAACTTGGCTGGCTGTGGAAGGAGGGTCTGAGAGCCTCTGCAGAATAACTACCAACCCCGCGTTGCAATTCCTGTGAGCCAGGGAGAGGGGCTTGAAGCAGACCTAGGTGTCGGCTCTGGGCCAGCATGGTCTGACTAAGCTATGCACTACCCTGGCATCAGAGTGGAGAGGCAGTGCAGTGTCTCTATTAATTTGACTGCTCTAGGTACCTCATATAAGTGGAATTATGTTTTTATGACAGCTCTCTCCTTTTTCCTTCCACTGCACACTGACTCCTCCTCAATTTTTGTTATACCTTGCACTTCAGAGTCATCTTTGACTTCTCTCTTCTACTCCTGCATCCAACTTACCCTGAAATGCATCTAGAATCTGATCTCTCTCACCTCCTCTGCCACACCCACTCTGCCCTAAGCCACTGTCATTCCTCACCCTAATTGTTGCTGGAACCTGCGAACAGGCTCCACTGCTTCACACTGCAGCCCAAGTGACTTGTCTACTGTCAAGCCCAGTCGCTACCCTCTGCTCAGAATCCTCCAGGGGATCCCCATCTCACCCCAAGTCAATTGGAAATTCCTGTCATGGCTCATAAGACCTACATGAACTGCCTCCCTCCCCTTTCACCATTTTCCTTCTACCTCGTTATGCTCTGACAACACCTGCAATGTCCAGAACATTCCAAGCACACTTTTGCTTCTGGGCTCAGCATTTGCCGTTCCTTTGATATCTAGTTCTGAGTGATAACCACTTTTAATACTTTGGTGTATATATTTCTGGCCTTTCCTCTCTTTATTTGATCAACTTATTTTCTATCTAAATACACAAACTATTTTTAGAAAATTCAGATTTTATTTTATGTACTTTTTTGTATACTTTCTCCAACTATTCGACATGACTGTCTCCCTACTTCTTGTGGCTCTTTGATCAAATGGTACCTGTCTTAGCTCAGGATTATTCACAAAAGTTAAGAGGTGGAAGCAGCCCAAATGTCCATCAATGGATTAATGGATAACAGAATGTGGTACATCCATACAATGGAATACTGTTCAGCCTTAAAAAGAAAAAAAAAATAACATGTGCTACAATATAGATGAATTTGGAGGACATAAATAAAATAAACTAGGCTTAAAAAGACTAATACTATATAATTACACTTACATGAGGTACCTAGAGCAGTCAAATTAATAGAGACAGAGAGTAGAAGGGTACTGCCAGGGGCTCGGGGAAGAGGAGGATGGGGAGTTGTTCAGGACTTGGGATATAAACACAATTATGTTTGAAATGTGAAGTTTTCAAGCACATGTGACGTACTCTTTTTTTTAAATTTATTTTTATTTTTATTTTTGAGATGGAGTCTCTGTCTGTTGCCCAGGCTGGAGTGGGCAATCTCAGCTCACTGCGACCTCCGCCTCCTGGGTTCAAGCGATTCTCCTGCCCCAGGCTCCTAGGTAGCTGGGATTACAGGCGTGTGCCACTACATCCAACCAATTTTTGTATTTTTAGTGGAGACGGGGTTACACCATGTTGGTCAGGCTGGTCTCAAACTGCTGACCTTGTGATCTGCCTGCCTCGGCCTCCCAAAGCGCTGGGATTACAGGCGTGAGCCGCCATGCCTGGCCGGTACTTGTTTATTTAAATCTCTGCAGAAGGTAAGGGCCTCAGTGAGTATCTGTTGATAGGAAGATGATGTAATTCTTTCTACCATCATTATGTTGATAACTATTTGTGACCTTTGCATTTTCCCCAAAATTCCTACTGACAGTTTTTGTTCACTTTCTTTTTGTTGTAAAATACACATAACATAAAAGTTACCATTAGTGACATTTATTACATTCACAGTTTTGTGTAACCATCACTTTCATATAGTTTCAAAATGTTTCACCCCAAAAGGAAAACTTTAAAAATTTTTTTTTTTTTTTTGAGACAGGGTCTTGCTCTGGCACCCAGGCTGGAGTACAGTGGCACCATTTTGGCTCACTGCAACCTCCACCTCCCAGGCTCAAACAATCCTCCCACCTCAGCCTCCCAGGTAGCTGGGACTACAGGCATGCACCACCATACTCAGCTAATTTTTGTATTTTTAATAGTGATGGGGTTTCACCATACTGCCCAGGCTGGTCTGGAGCTCTTGAGCTCAAGCCATCCACCTGCTTTGGCATCCCAAAGTGCTGGGATTACAAGCATGAGCCACTGTGCCCAGCCTAAAACTTTTTCAGAGATAGGATCTCACTTGTGCAGGCTAGAGTGCAGTGACACAATCATAGCTCACCGTAGCCTCAAACTCCTGGGCTCAAATGATTCTCCTGCCTCAGCCTCCCCAGCAACTGAGACTATAGGAGCACACCACCATGCCTGGCTAATTTTTAAAAACTTCTTGTAAAGACAGGGTCTTGCTATGTTGCCCTGGGTGCCAAAAGGAAGCCTTACATTCATCAGTACTCACTCACCATTCCCTTCGCCCCCTTGTCTCTGGAAACCACTCATCTATTTTCTGTCTCTGTGGATTTGCCTCTTCTGGTCATTCCATCTAAATGAAATTATATAATATGTGGCCTTTTGTTTCTGGATTCTTTTGCTTACATAATATTTTCAAGGTTTGATATATTTTGAATATGTGCCTGCATATATATATATATATATATATATATATATATATATATAATATTTTCAAGGTTTTTTTATAGTTTAAATATGTGCCTGAGATTTCATGTTGAACTGTGATCCCCAATTTAGAGGTGGGGCCTGGTGGGAGGTGCCTGGGTCATGTGGGCAGATCCCTTATGGCTTGATGCTGTCCTCGAGATAGTGAATTCTTGCATGATCTGGTTAAGTGTGTGGCACTCCCCCAAACACTCTCCCTCTTGCTCGGCTCCATCATGTGACACAAGCTCCTCATTTACCTTCCACCATGACTGGAAGCTTTGAGGCTTGGCAAGAAGCAAATGCTGGCATTATGCTTCCTGTATAGACTGCAGAACTGTAAGCCAATTAAACTTCTTTCTTATATATACCCAGTTTCAGGTATTTCTTTATAACAATGTGAGAACAAAGGAACACAAATTTCACCCACGTTGTAGCAGTGTATCAGTGCTTCCATCCTATTTCTTGTGAAATCATATTCCATTGTATGACTACACCACATTTTGCTTCAGTTATTTTCACCTTTTGGCTATTGTGAATAGTGTTGCTATGAACATTTGTGTACAAGCTACTGTTTGAACACTAGTTTTAAGTTCTTTGGAGCCTATACCCAGGAGTGGGATTGATGGGTCATAATGGTAATTATATATTTCACTTATTGAGGAACCTAATTTATTTTTAAAATATTAGGGAAAAAAAAACTAGACTGGGCATGGTGGCTCACGCCTGTAATCCCAACATTTTAGGAGGCTGAGGCAGGCAGATCACTTGCGGTCAGGAGTTTGAGACCAGCCTGGCCAGCATGGTGAAACCCCATCTCTACTAAAAACACAAAATTAGCCGGGTATGGTGGCGCATGCCTGTGGGCCCAGCTACTCAGGAGGCTGAGGCAGGAAAACGGCTTGAATCTGGGAGGCAGAGTTTGCGAAGTGAACCAAACTACCTTCATCTTAGAAGTGTACCTGACTGACTCCATATTGGCTTCTCCCTGCGCCCCGCTCCACCATTCCTCCCTTGAGTGCATACCGTGGTCCCTTGGCTCACACAGTGCTGGGTCATGTTGTGCCTATAACCATAGAAACATATAACCATTGTAACCATACCCTCCTTGACAAGCCCACTTGCTATTGTGAATATCCCCTTAATTGATCATACGGAAAGTACTGAAATGCCCCTCTTGGTAACCAGCAATCATGGAAACCACTTGTATACCCTCCTTACTTAACAATCATGGGAGACTCCTGCCTCCTAGTTACCTAGCCTCCTCCCCTAACTTGTTCATTCTGCTGTAAAATTCTGCTTTGCCCACCCACCCCCCTTACCCTGATCTACATATAAAAGGAAATCACAGGCCTTCCTTGGGCCGAGAGATTTTGAGCATGAGTTCTTGGTGGCTGGCAATAAAGGACTCACAATTAGATTTTAGAGTGTGGTGCTTCCCATACAACTCGCTCAGTTATAATAGTTGCAGTGAGCCGAGATCATACCACTGCACTCCAGCCTGGTGACAGAGTGAGACTTTGTCTCAAACAAAACAAAACAAAACAAAAACAAACAAAAAAACCCCACACACAAAACTAAGCAAAGCCATTCAATCAATGCAAGAAAATAGCAAACACCTGCAGAGTGGAGACAATGGTGATGGCTAGCGGAAGTAAGTGTGTGTGCATGCCTGTGTGTCTCTGTGTGTGTGTAGGGGGGCGGGGGGTCAGGAGAGACAGCAAACAAACAGGCGGGGACAGAGAACACAACAGGCTACCACAGCGCACGAGAACATACTCATCTGATGGAGCCAACACTGTCTCCCAGACCACGAAAAAATCTAATCATGGGAAGCCAGGTCAACAGTGGGCAAGAAGAAAACTGGTAAGGAGAAATGTAGTCAGACAGGCATACCCCAGATCTGACTGACACTAATGTAACTAACAAGGTTCTGCACTAGGGCTCATGGGGATGACAAACACATGCATATTTAATTTCGCTGGGAGGCTGGTGGAGTACTTCGTGTCCACCGATGCCACATTAATCTAAAACGGTATCTGAATTTTGAAATTGCCCTTTCTAATCTATACAATGTCAGTTCATGTAATTGGCTTTTAAAAAAAACCTGCTCCTTTGTAAACATCGGATTGTTTTTGGTGCACAGACTGCCAACTGCACCCTCCTGGCAAGCTGTGTGTGGTGAGGAGGTGTAGCTTTTCTTCTCTTCTTGGGGTGTGAGTGAGCACCAGGGGCATAAAATGCAGCTAGCTGTAGATTAGAACTGACTGAATCTGAAGGTTGAAGGACCCCACAGCACATTACTGAGAAAGTCTGAAGAGCCCAAAGAGGTTTTTAGGAATCTGTTTTCTGGAATGGTTTAGGGCAGATCAGCAAACATGACCAGTGGACCAAATCCAGCCCACACCTGTTTTTGTAAATAAAGTTTTATTGGAACACAGCCATGCCCATTCATTTCTGTATTGTTTATGGCTGCTGATTGATTTGCTAATCAGCACAATTGAGTAGTAACAGTCGAGATCTACATTGTTTCAAATATGTATTATCTGGTCCTTTACAGAAAATGTTTGCTGACCTCTAGTCTAGGGTATAGATCACAACTAAAAAGCCTTTAGGAGCCAGGTGGGTGTAAGAGAAAGCTGTGGGGCTTGTGGCATGAACGTGGCCAGTCAGCAAACCCTGGCTCAGGGGAAGGAAAGGGCCTGAATGAGCCAGTAGTTGGGATTCTGTACTTGTACACGTTCCAATGGCACCGTTATTTCAATACTGCCAGTAAGTATACTGAATTAAATTAAGAAAAACAGTATACATTCTTGATTTACAAGTTGCAGACAGTATAATAAAATAAATTCCTTACTTTCTCCCTCAGCTGTCAGTCTAGGTCACCAAGGTCAAATCCCGTTTATTAAATGCTTTCATGGACCTGGATGTCTGGGAGGGACTGAGTTGACCCTGCTCATTCACAGTTTATAGCCTCCTGTCACACAGACAGAACTACTTCATGCACCTGGTTGACATCATGGCCATGTTCTTCATTGTTCTATATTTCCATCTCTAAACTAATGGCCAGCAAATCAAGTCCTCACCCTTGCCCCACCTCATCAGTCCCAGATCTGCATACTGCACTCCACCTCCCACATGGCATCTCACCCTTGTACCCCTCCAGCCACCTGCCCTCACCATAAATGACAGGAATCCCATTGCCTCCCCGTGAAACCTCTAGTTCCCTCTTGGTGTCACATCCTCCATCCAGCCCAAGGCAGGCACTCCTGGGACCCTGGCTCCTCCATTTTCCTTGGTCCCATCTGGGCCTGGTTCCCTAAACCCTGATCACTCTGAGGACCTCCCCCATCCATCCTCCCTCACACAGACTCTTTTTTTTGTTTTTTAATTGAATTTTGCTTTTGTTGTCCAGGCTGGAGTGCAATGGAATAATCTCAGCTCACTGCAACCTCTGCCTCCCAAGTTCAAGTAATTCTCCTGCCTTAGCTTCCCAAGTAACTGGGATTACAGGTGTGTGCCACCATGCCCAGCTAATTTTGTATTTTTAGTAGAGACAGGGTTTCACCATGTTGGCCAGGCTGGTCTCAAACTCCTGACCTCGGGTGATCTGCCTGCCTTGGCCTCCCAGCAGAGACTGTTATAACAGCTGCCTAACAGGTTTTCTGACCCTGGTCTCTGCCTCCTCTGAACCAGCCACCGGTTATCTGTCTCAACCTGCATTTCATCATGTCCCTTTTCAGAGTTCACCATGGCCAAATGGAACTGCCCCTGGTTCAGAGACATATGGGTTCAAAATTCCTGGTTCTGGCTTTAATCTGCTGTGAGGCTTTAGGTAAGCCAGTTGGCCTTTTCCCTGTCTGGAAACTCTCCATTAAGGATGAATGATAAGGTATGCAAACCACCTAGAACAGTGCCAGGCACGAACATCCACAACATCCACTGCAGGGTCCACGACGGCCCTGGAATTGTCATTTAGCATTTTCACTGACAGTTCTTCCCTGCTTACAGGTTCCTGCTCCAATGCTTTAAGCGGGACATAGCCTCTTAGGAGGCACACTTATTTCCTTGTCCCTGTGGGTTCGTGTGCAGGCAGCCACCTGCAACCTGGCTCCTTCCGGCACTCTCTGAGATCTGGCCACCTATTGATGAACACCGGGTCCCTTGGCTGTGCTCTCCCTGCCATGTGGAAAGTCCCATGAAGCAGACTCTGTGACTACAGGGGCCAGCCTCAGTTTCCTCGTGTGTGAGTCACACTGTTTGGGGGAGTAAAGGAGCCTAATTCTGGGTGTAGTATTAGGAGGTCTGCTGCTGGGAAACCTAAGCTGTATCCTCCAATTAGAACATGAACACTTAGGTCTTTCTTGAGCTGATTCCTGTGCATATTTCACAAGATGGGAAGAGAGGTGTTG
The DNA here is from genome assembly GCF_048565385.1 of Saimiri boliviensis. Classification (NCBI taxonomy): domain Eukaryota; kingdom Metazoa; phylum Chordata; class Mammalia; order Primates; family Cebidae; genus Saimiri; species Saimiri boliviensis. The sequence continues at coordinate 96,241,105 of NC_133458.1, read as the reverse complement.
TATGTGGACACACACTCCCAACCTTGCACCTGCTGCAGCCTGTGTGGTCTTACTCCAGCCAGGCACCTTGGGCCCTGACATATGTCCCCCACGTGGGACATACGGTTCCTATGTGCACTAAGCACTATCACGTTCTCTCCTGGGTCTGTTCTGTCCTCATCCTGGATGCCTTCCCACCCACGTAGAACTGCGACCCTCTCTCTCTGGCCTTCAGGCCCCCAGCAACCACCTGCACCCCCGTGCCCACTGAAGTGCCCTTGGCACTCTAAACAATCACTGATTAATCCCAGCTACTCAGGAGGCTGACGCAGGAGAATCACTTGAACCCTGGAGATGGAGGTTGCGGTGGGCCGAGATTGCGCCATGGCACTCCAGCCTGGGCAACAAGAGCGAAACTACATCTCAAAAAAAAAAAACACTCTTATGGGGTCTAATTCTCATCTAAGGAGTGTGTGTGGTGGGCGGATGATGGAGGAGACCTTGTTTCTTACACTTTGCAGCCTCTGGTGCCTGTAGGGTGCCTGCTGTATGACAGGCGGTTCATGTGAGTTTGCTGAACTGAGCAGGGATGGGAGATAATATGGTGAACTGAGCAAGGATGGGAGATGGGAGATTCCACCTGTCTTTTGCTGGGCCTTCATGTACACCTTCAAATAGTAGGTGTACAGTCACCTGTACTAAGATGGACATTCACCTGAGCACAAGGCAGGCCTGCATTCCCCCTGACCTGAACACAGGGAAGGCCCACATTCCCTCCCACTGAACACAGGGCAGACCCACGTTCCCTCCCACTGAACACAGGGCAGGCCCACGTTCCCTCCCACTGAACACAGGGCAGACCCACGTTCCCTCCCACTGAACACAGGGAAGGCCCACATTCCCTCCCACTGAACACAGGGCAGGCCCACGTTCCCTCCCACTGAACACAGGGCAGGCCCACGTTCCCTCCCACTGAACACAGGGCAGGCCCGCCCCGCTCCACCTGAACACAGGGCTCTGCACCCACTCCACCTGAGCACAGGGTAGGCTTGTGTTCCCTTTGCGCTGCAGGAAGCTGAGTTCTGCAGAAGGGACTTCACTAAGGTTCCTCTGAAAGGAGATGGGCAAAGAGCCTGGCTCACTATTCCTGGTCTTAGGCTAACCCTGGACAGTGATTCTCCATTTGGGTCAACAGATGTCTGGACTGTGGGGTGGAAACACATTTGACCCTCACTCCATAGTGTTGACTTAGGCTCCTGCCCAATCTGATTGGCCCAGTACCAGACAAGAATTGGCTCCTCCACCTCATTCCCTTTTTTTTTTTTTTTTTTTTTGGATACAGAGTCTCGCTCTGTCACCAATGCTGGAATGTAGTGGCATGATCATAACTCACTGTAGCTGCCAACTCCTGGGCTCAAGCAATCCTTCCACCTCAGGCTCCCACCTTTGGACTACAGGTGTGCACTACCACACCTGGGTAATATTTTGTAGAAATGAAATATTGCTATGTTGACAAGACTGGTCTTGAACTCTTGATTCTCCTGCCTCAGCCGCCCAAAGTGCTGGGGTTTCAGGTGTGAGCAATGTATGCCTGGCTTATCTCTCTACTCTTAAGGCTGAACAGGTAAGCTGGGTTAAATGTCCCCTTTTAAAGTCTGACCACACAATGAAATCAGGAGGAGGGAGACCCTTACTGAGCTGTGATTCTCAACCTTGGCTGTACATTGGAATCACCTGGCAGCTTTTTAAAACCCTGACACCTAGGTATTGATATTCTTAATCAGAATTATGTGGTTTAGATGTGGCCTGGCCTTCAGGATTTATAAAAGCTCCTTAGGTCATTCTAATATATAGCCAAGGTTGAGAACCATTGACCTAAGCACATTCTCCATTTAATGGTTTGCTAGAGTTCTGAATTAGCAGTTTTAAGGCTCTTCCTCAGTGACTGATGCAAAGCTCCTATATCCTATTTTGCTGTTGTCTAGGGTGTGTAGTTCCCTTATCAAAAACCCCAGGGAGGAGAGGGATGAGTGCTAAGTTTAAGCCTCCAAATATGATGCCAGTTACGCTTGGTGTTCTGTAAAAATCTCTAAATAAACACAGAGGTATCAGGAGAAATCAACGTCCTGGAAGTTCCAGAACTATGCACAGTGCCACATCCTTGCAGCAGTACAGTGAAATCATGATGTCATCCTTTAGACAGTCTGTGAGCAATCAGTGCACACCAGGCACCTAATTTTGGAGGGTCGGGAAATGCCAGGAGACTTATCTAGGTGGTACTTACTTCTGGGGATCTTGCTGGGGTAAATCTTCTGGCATGGTTTATATTCATCCGGAGGGGGAAAGTCTTCCACAGAATGGAACGTGAATTTGGACTCAAAGTCATCTGGACACGTGGGAAATGGAAAGAGTTACTCAGGTTACTGTCATGACCCAAGTTTTGATCATTTCCAGGAGAACAGAGATTACTCTGACTGTGTCCACTATTTTCTGTTTCCCTGCTCGGTGCAAGAATTTTAATGACTATTCTCCCTGAGACATCCACTGACCTCTTAAGTTTTACTGGTTGGTTGGGATGCAGGGAAGCAGGAAGAGGGAAATTCAGTCACTCCCTGTCACCCACCCGAATATACTTCAACCAAGAACACCTTAAGGAAGCTGCTAAAAGGGTGGAAGTGGCACAGGGTTCTCCAGGGTCCAGAATCAGAGGCAGGGACCCTGGTGCCCAGAAGGGACTGGCAAAGCCCCAGCAGCCTGCAGCACCTGACAAGCTCCTGAGAGGGTTTGGAGGGGAGGAAGAGGTGGGCAGAATGGCTGGGAAGTGGAGGAGTGTGGCCTGTGTCTAGGGTGGGACCTGAGCTCCACAAAGCAAACCTCTTCTGCTCTGAGCTCCGTCGGCAGGAGTGTAGGGCCCCTGTGGCCCTTTCATGGGCTTAGCCCCTACTTTGTGACCTGGGCCTCTGTTGGACACTAGCCCAGCATGCAGAAGGGATCCAAAGATTCCGTGGCCTCACATCTGACCCCATGTGACTTTCCTTCCTACCTCCATACTTAACACTCAAACTGTCCCTCTGCCTGATGGACCTTCTATTTATTCTTTCTCCTTATCCAGATCACTCTACTCTTTCAGGCTTATGCACTGATTTCTCCATACACACACACACACACACACACATACACACACACACACAATTTACATGCTGGTTTTCTTCCCTTTCTCTAATCTGAATCAGAAGGCTAGAGAGTGGGCCTTAAAACTATGCAGAAAGCCTAGAAAGAAACCCTATTGCACAGGACCTGTGGGCTGGTTGGTGCTGGAGTGATCCTTTTCATCGATAAGCATGCACCCTGAGATGATAGCACTATGGCTGGTAAACTCTCTCTCCAGAGGTTGGGAGAGTCACTTTCCCACCGGCAGCCACCCCAGCACCAGGTGCACCCCACTTACCAATGATGTGCAGGCTTCCATTTCGCAGTTGACCCCCAGGCTGCTGCATCAGGGTCCAGGCTGTGGCCTGCTGGCTCTTGCTTGAAAGCTCTGTAGTGGGTGATCTCGCAGGGGGTGCTGGAGGCGGATTTAGCTTTCCCCCACCGGCCCCTTACAGAGAAGATGATGGTGTATTCAGACATATGGATGGGAACGGTGGATGCTATAACCTTATGTGAGATGTTAGGCATTTTGATCTTCAGATGGAATATGACATAGTAAAAGGGCAACCTCTGGAGTCAACCTGTTTGGCACTGAATTGCATTTCTTGCATTGGGATAAGTAACATAGCCTCTTTGTGCTTTAGTTTCCTCATCTGTAAGATAGGAGTTGTAATAATACACCCACTTCCCAGGGGTATTGAGAAGATTCAATGAGTTGAATTTAAGTTGAGTGGCACGTAGTAAGTGCTCAATAAATGTTAGCTGCTGCAATAATATTAATGATGGTGATAACCTTCATCATTGGGTACAGCCCAAAGGAGGGTAATCACTAAAGACTGGTAAGAACAGGAAGGGCTGTCTGTAGGACAGGCCAGAGGAAGGCTTGAAGAGGGACAGGGGCTTGTTCTACCCCTGTGTCCCTGCTCACACTGGTTCTCCAGCACTGCAAATGCTCGTTTCTCCTTTCAGGCCATCTAATCCTACTTGCCCACCAGGGCCTAACTCCAATCCAACCTACTTCCTCCAGCTGTCTCTGATCATGCCTGAGAGAGGCTCACTCTCTCCTTTGCCAATACTTTCCTATATGGTTCATCTGACAACTAAAAACCCACTGTCCCGGCACATTAATGCAGGGGTTTCGCTGCTGCTTCTTTCTTCAGTGGCACTGCAAACATCATTTTGCTTCTTGAAACGATGACAGTTACATCATTACTGCCTGTGCTAAGATGTTCACAATTACTACCTCTCTCTTTTCCCCCCAAGTTAGGCTAAAGTAGAAATTGCCCTGTATTTTGAACATGGACAAACCAGGTTTCAACATCCAAAGATGCAAAGAAGGCCAGATACGAATCCCCATCCTGGCACAGGGCTCACTACCTGGAGCAGATGCAGGCGCCCGACTGTGGCAGGCGTTCTCAGTCACCAGCTGCCATCCTCGTGTGTCATGTTCCTTCAGCATCTGCCCGTCTTCCTTTCTCCCTCCCAGCTGCCTTCCTCTCCCTTGCTGGTCTTCCCTTCCTGGGCTCAAAAGTCTATGAGGAATTTACTTGGTCCCACGCACGGGATAAAGGGACTGCAGCCCCTCTTCTGGGTGAACAGCCGCCCCATCGGTGTGGTAAGGAAATAATGCTGCTGGAGCTGAGGTTCCGTGCAAGCCCTTTAGGCACATTTTCATTTCCTATTCCTAATAATCCTATGTGAAAGGTGTTATTAGTATTCCCATTTGTCAAATAAAAAAATTCAATATTAAAAAAAAAAATCAAACCCTACTTGGTGTGAGTTTCCACAGGAGTGGGTGAGGAACCCAGGATTTGAACCCACAGCCGTCTGAATCAAAAGCCTTGTTCTTCTTGGCCAGACACAGTGGCTCACACCTGTAATCTCAGTACTTTGAGAAGCCGAGGCGCGCAGATCACTTGAAGTCAGGAGTTCGAGACAAGCCTGGCCAACATGGTGAAACCCTGTCTCTACTGAAAACACAAAAATTAGCCAGGCGTGGTGGTGCATGCCTGTAATCCCAGATAATCGTGAGGTTGAGGCACAAGAATCACTTGAACCTGGAAGGTGGAGGTTGCAGTGAGCTGAGATCCCACCACTGCATTCCAGCCTGGGTGGCAGAGTGAAACTGTGTCTCAAAAAAAAAAAAAGCTTTGTTTTTTTTCCATTCCATCATAAATATCTGAAAATAACACATATCAGAAGGGGCTTACCAGTATAAATGCTGGCCCTTATGGTGACCAGTCAATTGAAAAGAGTGATTAAAACCTTACCTCTTGTAATCAAAAGGCTTAAAAATATCCTTGCTCTTTGCACCAGGAATTTCCTTTAAGAAACCAATACTTTTAGAAAAATATCAGAAATGTAGACTAAAATTTCTACAAAAGTATTTCTTGCAGTATTATGCATAAAAGATGGAATCAACTTAGATATCTAACAGGAATATAGAATATACTGATTATCATATTATTTTACTTATAAAGACATTTTAACAATTTGACAAAATTGTTTTTAATATTTAAAAACAACACAAAACCATATGCGAAAAATGGTATTAACCATGTGAACATGAACATTTATTCAGAAAAAAGAATTAAACATATCCAAATGGCAGTTTTCATCTCTGGGCAATGTTATTATGTGTGATTTAATTACTTAATTTACTTAGAGACAGCATCTGGCTCTGTCACCCAAGCTCCAAGCTGGAGTGCAATGGCATAATCATAGCTCACCATAGCCTTGAACACCTAGGCTCAAGTGATCCTCCTGCTTCAGCCTCCCAAGTAGCTGAGACTATAGCCGTCTGCCACCATGAGCAGCCAATTTTTTATTATTTTTTGTAGAGATGGGGTTTTGCTATGTTACCCAGGCTGGCCTGGAACTCCTGACTTCAGCCATCTTCAGGCATGGGCCTCCCAAAGCAGTGGGATTACTGGTGTGAGCCATCTGTACCACGTCAATTTCAATTTCCTTCTATTTGCTCTGCAACAAGCTGGCCTTATTTTTAATTCAAGAAAATACTTTTAAGACGCTTTCTGCATCAAAAGATTTTCTAAAAGACAAAGGAATATGCATGTTGGAGTGTGCATGTAGATGTTATGAGTGTGCATATGTTTGAGGGTGTCTGTATGTGGGTGTGTATGTTGATGTGTGGATGTACTTCCATTCACAAGGGCACTAAAACTGAATGAAGCCTCCTACTACAGGGACCAAGGGAATCAGCCATGGGGCAAGCACACTCAATTCAAATCATCTGTGCTGTATATGTGAAGGAATTATTTTTAATATTTGGCTCAAAATACAGGCCCTCAGTTTTCTTCTGGTAGCTGGAGAACCTGTGAAAACTAAGGCAGAGTGGGAATCCAGTTTACTGAGGGCTGGTGAAGATTCTGGCTGGGAGCCAGACAGGAAAATGCCCACAAATATAAAAGGAGGCCTGGTTCTGGAAATCAGCCACACTCACGCCCCCTCCACCTCAGGGAGGAGATCTGGAGTTGGAAGGATGATAGTAAGAATAAATAATCTCTCTCAAGCTCACTGCTGCCAGCCCCTGTTCCAAGCACCGCTCCCCTAAGAGCTCACTTAATCCTTAACAACAAGCCCAGGAGGTAGCAACTATTGCTATCTAGCCCCATGTTACAGATGAAGAGAAGGGAGACCAGAGAGGCCAAGTGGTTGCCCAGGGCCACGGAGCTAGTAAGGCCTGGGGATCAAGGCCAGGATCCATTGCTTTACAGGCAGCATGATTTTGGGCAAGTCTCCCAGCCTCCCTCACCCCTGGTGTCCATCTCTGAAATAGTATCTCCAACAATAAAGTCCTGTGCAACAACTCTCTCTCTCTCTCTCTCTCTCTCTCTCTCTCTCTCTCTCTCTGTGTGTGTGTGTGTGTGTGTGTGTGTGTGTGTGTGTAAACATATTTTGAGATGGCGTCTCACTCTGTCGCCCAGGCTGGAGTGCAGTGGCGCAATCTGGGCACACTGCAACCACCACCCCCTCCCAGATTCAAGAGATTCTCCTGCCTCAGCCTCCCAAGTAGTTGGGATTACAGGCGTTCTGTCACCGCGCCCGGGGAATTTTTTGGTATTTTTAGTAGAGACAGGGTTTCACGATCTTGGCCAGGCTGGTCTTGAACTTCTGACTTCATGATCCACCTGCCTCGGCCTCTCAAAGTGCTGGGATTGCAGTCGTGAGCCGCCGCACCCGGCCGCAACAAGATTTTACCGTGCTCTACCAGAGGCACTGGGCCAAGCAGTGCTGCTTACCTGGTCGGCCGTGCCTCTTCTTCTGCAGGAACGGCTGGGAGCCCGGAGGGGCAGGCAGCGCCGGCAAGGCTTGCGCGCCCGCCTTCTGCGGTGGGGCCTGGAAGTTGGGGGACTTGGGGGGTAGTGGGGGTGGGGTTTCACTGCTATTATTAGCTCCTGGCAAAGGGGGCGCGGGCAAAGAAGCCCTCGGGGAGCACGAGGCATAAGGAGGAAGCGGGGGCGGTGGGGGCGGTGGGGGCGGTGGGGCTGGAGGCTCCTGCACATCTTGCGCAGGGGTGGCGGGCTCCGCATTGAGCCCGGGATACCCACAAGGTGGGAGGAGAGGGAGCGGGGGCGGGATGGGCGGGAGGTGCAAGGGGGCTAGCTGAGGCTTCACTGCCTTGTCACTGAGACAAGGGGGAAGCGGGGGTGGCGTTGGGGGAGGTGGCGGAGGTGGAGGTGGTGGCGCACAGGGAGCAGGGGGTGCAACCACCGGGGGGTTCCCTTTGGTCAGTGGACCAGAAGGGGACACCAACGGCGTTTTGTTGGGGGAAGAAGAGGGAAGGGGTGGGGGTAAGGGAGGGGGCGGAGGAGGTGGAGTGGGAGGGGGCGGGGCGGGCACGTTGGGGCGAGGCGGGGCTGTCCTGGCAGCGCCGTGCGCCTCGGAGGTATTGCCTAGCCTGGGAGACGCAGGTGGGATAAGTGGGCCGCTGATGGTTTTATTGGGAAGCCTGGGAGAGGGCGCGCGGGAGCCAGGGCCCTGCCCTGTTTTGCCACCTGGAAGTGAAACAGATTCTGGGTTAGCTCGGCAATAAAGAAAAAGCCCCCGCGGGTAGGCGGCACTCAGGAGACTCAAGCCTGTCCGCAGTGAGCTGCACTGTAGACCGCTTTTTCTGCACGTGTCCACCGTGCGGCCTCAGGTGCTGCAGCTGTCACACTGAAGGACCAACTGGACCAGCCCCAAGGTCCTTTCCAGCATTAATGACAAGCCTAGGTCAGGCCTCCAGCCCTCCTATCCATTGCTACCTCTGCTCTCCTCTGCCTTGGGCCTCTAGTATCCCAACCGAGGGCCAGGACTGCCTGGACGCCTTTTACCCTTCCTAAGCAAGGCCACGCTCACTCTCATTCACGGACAACTGCTAGGTCCTTCAGCGCTTATGCTCTGATTTGGACCCTCGGGGGTACCAACCAGCACTCCTGGCGAGGGAGGTTTTATTCACTCCCAGCATTATGTGAACAGGACTTTATTTGTTTCTGTGTTGAGAGCAGAAAATTCATGATTTCCTCAATGTATAAGTTAAGACAGGAGGGAGAAGCTTGCCCTTGACAATCCAGTTCCAATGACCTTGAACTTCACATTTCTATGGCCTCTGGAAGTTCAAAACCATCTTTCCCAAAGACTTAACTCTGATTCTCAAGGGTCTCAGCTTTCTCACCCTGCAGATCCTTCCTTGCATCTACCCCAACTTGAAATTCAATTCCTCTTTTAAATTCAACAGCAACAATTTGCTCTTGGTAAGCATTTTTGGTAAGCATTTGTGTTTGGTCTTCAAGGAAGACTGGGGTGGAGCATGTCCCAGGAGGGGCCTCTATACCCGGCACAACCTTGCACCATTTTGCTAGTTCTCACCCTTTTTTCCCTCTGCCTCTCCCCAACGAGAAAAAGTTCCTCTCGCTGTTTACTGCCTTGAAGTTCTGCAATTACTGCTTAGAGATGTCTCTGGAATATCACTGTCTACTGAGGAGGCAGATTAAAATATTTCTTCCAGATTTAGTGCTCTTTTTACAAGGATTTCTGGGGAGTATGCTTTCCCCTATATTTTATAATCCCCATGACAACATGTGGCCAACACTTGAAAAATGACATTTTCTCCCACCCACTACTTCCTGGGTGCCGCAGCACAGGACCTGCAGCTTTCATTTTGGATCAGAAACCCCAGCATCTGCTGGGGGTTCTGAGCTTTGCAGTACTTGCGTCTCCTGTATGTTTACCCCAATCAGTAGCTAAGTCATACACTTAAAGTACTGGGTGTCAAAAGTCAGGCCAATCAAAGCACGGCGTAGCAGAGGTGACTCAGATGAAGCTAAGTAGGCAAGACTTTAGTATCTGGCTTTCCAAATATGATCCCCTCTGGCTATAATGTGACAGTCACCTAGTCCGTAATATTCCAACCATATTACGGAATGGCTGTTCTTAAGGTAGGGTGAGGATGGTATTAGCATGTGTCAGCTGAGGGATTCCTGCCTAGAAGTTCTCAAACCTGTTCCCATACAATACAAAAAGATGACGAGGAGAACCTAGGCAGCTCCCTAAACAAGGCAGAGCCTACCTACGTGCCCAGTGGCTGAATGACGTTTAAAGGGATAATAAAAGTTCTTACAGAACAAAGCCTACCCTTGAATAGTCTATCCAAACCTTTTAAGTAACTGAGGACACCATGTCTCAAAGATTCAAAAACCCTTAAACTGAGTCTGTTCAAAGTAGGGGATCCTGTGCTGATGAAGCCCCAACCAAATGAGAAATGTGGGTAAACTCATATTTATCCTAACACCTGCAACAGAAGGGCGGCCAAGTCCCTGCCTGGCTTCTATTCATGCCCCTCAAGGAGGAAGGTATGACCGCAGGGGAGACAGGGGCTGACGGTGTAAGTTCAGGCAAGGGGAGGAGGTGGGCCTCAGCAGGCACAGAGCTCCGAGGGAGCTGAGGGAAGTAAGGGAGGAGGCCATCCTTCACAATGGAAACCTGAGCCCTAGATATCCAAAGGAAGCACAAAGGAGACCAGGAGGCGGGAAGGGCCAGCTTGAGGGCATCAGGGATGCTGTGCCCATAGGAAAGGATTCAGCTTTTAGAACCTGGAGTTTATCAAAATATGAAGTACTACTTCTTCCTCAAATTTAATGTTTTCCAGAAGACTTGGAAGCCTCGTTACACATTCTATTCAACCCAGAAATAATGTTTACTCATTGTATCTTATTTTAATTCTCACTTCCTTGGACCTCTGAGCCCGGGCTACATTATGACTCCAGGGACCCTAGGCACTTTTGCCTTTGTAGGCCTCTTCTCCCTTAAAAAAAATTATATTCATGACTGCATTGGTACAAAGACAAATATATTCTTTGACCCTAAGAGGTCATGGTTTCTTCAGATTTTAAAAGAAATTTAAATACTTTCATGGGTCCTTAAAAGTACCAAGAGCCCATGACACCGTGCTATGGTGCCTAATGGCTGTCAGTCACCATACTACCCATTCACACATGCAATTCAGCAAGTATTTCCGGAGCACCTGCCATGCGTCAGGCATTTCTAAGGCAATGAAAAAAAACCACAGTCCCCACCTTCGTGGAGCTTAGCTTTAGAAGCATAAGACAGACAATAAACAAATAAACCAGTGAATACATAATACGTCAGATGGTGCTAAGGAATACAAGAAAAGTAAATCAAGGAAAAGGAGATATGAAATGAAAGGATGGGACTGAACCTTTATATGGGATGATAAGTAAAGACCTTGCGGACATGTTGACCAGCTGCCACCTGAGCAGAGACCTGCAGGAAGGGAGAGATGGAGCCACGTGGACACCTGGGGAGGAGCCTTTGGGCCAAGGGAGCAGTCAGTGCAGGTGCCCAGTGGCAGCAACATGCTGGTGTGTGAAGAGCAGCAAGGAGGACAGCATTGGTGAAGGGGAGGGCATGAGCCACTGAGAAAGGTAGGCCAGAAGATCATAGAGAAAGCAAAGGCCCCAGTCCCTTCCTCTGATGAGAAAGGGGCTGCCAGGAAAGTTCTGGGAGGAGAGAGCCACAGCTTTCCTTGCCCTGACATGGTACCCAGTCCATGCATTTATCTGGTAGCTTTCTCCTTGAGTTTCCATCCTGTAATAGGCATCATTCATCACTTCCTTATGGACCTCCATCTCTAAAGAGGTAAGTTCTTGTCTTCCCCATTACAGTGGCTCAAACATCTGACACTTATCTCCCATTGGAGACAAGCAGACCAGTAAGACTCCTGCTGCCTTTTTTTGGCTGCTTCCCATGAAAACCTGACTGGGGCCCATTTCTCCCATCTCTACTTCTATGAAGAGAAATTCATGGAAGCCTTCTATTCCAAAGGATATTTGTTTGATAGCACTCAGGAATTTTGAAAAAGAAGAGGGCACTGAAGAATATCTGCTGTCTCTATTGAGGAAGACCTTGTGCTCTGCCTTTCCTGCTAACCCCTCAGCAAAAAAAGAGGAAATGAACATGGCCCCTGAGAAGGTTCAAGTTGGATCTCAAAGTATCCTAGAGTCTTTGTCTTTGCTGGACTTTTATTGGTGAGTGAGGCATATGCATCCCATAACATTAAACAGTCACAGAGGCCACTGAAAAAGTTAGAAAAGTCATATGATGGAAGATCTGGCAGCAGGAATGTTTGAGTCTTGATATTTCCTGTATTAATGGTATTCCTGGAGCTTGCTGGTTAAAGAACAATAATAGAAAAAAATAGTCTTTTTTTTTTTCTCATAGTAAATATATATTTGTTCAATTTTAATGCAATACTTTCAAAACATCTGATGCCCACTAAATAAAAAATAACTGAGGTAGACTGATTACAAACATGGCCTTCATTACTCCCTCATGCCTGATTCTGTAATCTTTGAAATACGATTTTACAGTTTCTCTCATCAAGAGGCAAAGTCTATTTCCCCATCCTTGTGACTTGCTTTGGCCAAGAGGATGTGGTAGGAAGTGATACTTCTTAGACTTCCAATACTTACAAGACTAAGCCTCAAGAAACTTTATTTATATTTCTGTCTTCTCTTTTGGAACTCTGCGGCTGGCATGGAAACAAGGCCTGGAAGCCCTGCTGGATACTGAGAGACTATGTGGATAGAGGTGAGTCAAGCCAGTGGTTATAGCTGAAGCCCCAGAGGTTGGAAAAATATGAGAAATATAAGATTAGCAAAGTCACCTACACAACCTGAAGTTCTTTACAGCTGCAAGAGGGAACCCAGCCAAGACTACTCTAAGCTTCTAACCCACAGAATTGTAGGCTAAAAAAACAACTGTTTAAAGCTTTTAAGTTTTAGGGTCTTTTGTTACACAGCAGTACCTAACTGATGCGATGACTGAATCATTTCAACTCATACATTGCTAGTGCATCCACAGTGATGTCACTATGAACTTCTATAATTTGAACCTTCTGTCTGTATACACTTTGCAGTCTGGGCTACCATCTGGACATCACTAAGCATTACACACCACTTTTCAACTATTACAATGGAATAATTTAAACAAGATGATGATTTAAAAGATTTCTCAAGAAGCATTTTGTACTTTGGAAGTTTCCAGTGGTTACGGTCCCAAGAAAATGGTCTTCTACTCTATCATGACTGTTCAGTAAAAGCACGTTGCTTACCAGCATGTGCGGATCGCCCAGGTGGTGCCACAAGCTAAAGTGATAAAGACCACAAGGGAGCCAGAATGAATTCTTCCTTACCTGCTACATCCCGCTGGCCTGCTGGTCGCAACACAGGAAAGCCACCAGCAAACAGATCTCCCAGGGCCGGGGGTGTGCTTGCGCTTCTTGTGTTTGTAGAACCCCCTACTTCTTTGTTGGTTCCTTTAGAACCTTTAGAGAGAAGACACAAGGAGGCAAGGACTTGAGAGCAGAGCTGAGCAGCCAGGTCTCATTTCAGACCATGGTCTTACACTGGTCTAACACTGCCCTTGTTAGCCTTCCCATTCTCCCACCTCTAATGTCAACCCTTTCACTCAGCATCTTCCCCAGGCACCCTCTGCTTTGACACCCTGTAGACTCACGTGCCCCACCCTCTCCAGTCCTACCAAAGAACTAACCATTTCTGCCCAACTCCCCTGAAAAGTGACCAAAACAAAGAGACCTAAACACCACCATTTTGTAGAAGCTGACACAGCAACTGGCAGCACCATGAATTTGAAAACCCAAACGTGGTAGGTGTAGAGCTGCCCTTATGTTCAGCTTGGCTATGGAGAACTAGACAAGGAAAACCCACAGATTTAATGGAGTTGGTCATTTTAACTTCTTGTCCACAGAGCACTGATCAGAATAGCAAGCAGGAGGTCAAGCCTGCAACGATCTGTGCTTTGGCATTTTCCTTCCTGTCTCTCCAGCCCTCGGGCTCTCAGCCCCTTACACCTCCCTATACCTTTTCATCTATGGAACAGAAAGATCATGAGCCCCTGAAAAAAGGTGTCACTAACTGCAGTCTTCCAGACATGCGTGATTACCAACTGCAGAAAATGAGAAGATGTTCAGCTTAGAAAAGAGTCCCTGGCACAAAATATTTACAACTGGAAGCTAACATGCACAGAGAAATTAGGGCACAGTGCCCACTGGTGGATGAAAGTGGCCGGATTATTCCGAGTATTCATATTGTACATTACTTACTCATTAGAATGATTAGGCAGTGGGTGTCTCAATGAAACTGATTTACCTATTAATTAGGCTTAACCAATTCGATCATGGGTGTAACCAGAAATTTTTAATGCACTCAATGTTGAAAATATTTCTTTAAAAATCTGTCTATCCTTGTATGTTGACATTTATAATTACAGATAAGAGATATTACATTTTTAGGACTATCTTTAAGAATGACCATCATGCACATCATAGGAAAACATAGGAAGACATAATAATAATAATAATACCTTACATTACAGGGTACGTATCCTTTCTCCAAAATGCTTAGGATCAAGTATTTCAGATCTTTTTTTGATTTTGAAATATTTACGTGTACATAATGAGATATTCTGGGGAATGGGACCCAAGTCTAAACATGAAATTTATTTGTTTCATATGTACCTTTACATATAGCCTGAAGGTAATTTCATGCAACATTTTAAAATAATTTTGTGCATAAAACAAAGCTGGTGCTCATGGAGACATCAGAAAGCAAAGGTGTCACCCTCTCAGCCTCCCATGTGTACAATCTGTGGTTTATCTATCACCAGCATTCCTGACACTGAATTTCCATGCTACCAATAAGCAATCAGTTTCTTACACTTCTTCACACATAAGTACTTAACAGTTAAGAAAATGCACACCATTAACACAGCAAGTAACTAAGCAACACAGTAGCACTACCAGAATACCCGGATTAGCTGTTAGACCACAGCAGCAACACACAAAGGCAGGCCTTCAGTCTCCTGCAATGCTGCATTTTGATTAAAGGTTACTGTACACTGGATCTTATTGTTTTACGTGAGAAGAAACATTAGAAACTACCGAGAAACCAGGAAGTAGGTGCTCTAGAGTTGAGCTGAGGAAGCATTCTGCTAGATGGCTTTTAAAATGTTTCCTCCAGAGTCATCGGCCTCATTAGCAATGGTTTTTGTCTTAGAAGGCTCTCTGATTTTGTAAACTGATACGATTTCTTGTTCTGTTATGAACGTATGCTGCTCTTGTCCTTCAATAAGCCTATCACACATTTCCACCATGTCATTTGGAGACACATTTTCTTCTGTGTTAACAACGTCATCTTCATCATCCACATGAGGTGTCATGTTGACATTCAAGAACTTTCAGATTTGGGGTTTTTGGATTAGGGCTCGACCTGTGCTAAACAGTTCTCTGCATGTATTATTTCATCTTTCAACAATCTTGACCAAGAAAAAAAAAAGGAGCGGGTATTGTCTCCCCATTTCACGGAAGGCCAAACAGCCCCACAGAGGCTCCCCGATTTGTCTGGTTGCAGAACTAGAATTCAATGTAGGTTGTCTGACCTGAGCCCAGGACTCAGCTTACTCTGTCACATTCTAGAAGACAACAGCCTTCAGTCATATCATCCTCTGAAACAAAATTCTTAAGACATCTTTCTCCTTGTGAAAAGTAAAACAAAAATTTTGCATTAAAAAAAATGCTGAGGCCTTCACGTTTTTTTGTTTGTTTGAGATGGAGTCTTGCTCTTGTTGCCCAGGCTGGAGTGCAGCGGCATGATCTCGGCTCACTGCAACCTCCACCTCCTGGGTTCAAGTGAGTCTCCTGTCTCAGCCTCCCAAGTAGCTGGGATTACAGGCATGCACCTCCACACCCAGCTAATTTTGTATTTTTAATAGAGACGGGGTTTCTCCATGTTGGTGAGGCTGGTCTCAAACTCCCAACCTCAGGTGATCTGCCCGCCTAGGCCTCCCAAAGTTCTGGGATTACAGGTGTGAGCCACTGTGCCGGAGCAAGCCCCTTTACTTTCTGACACTGAGTTTGAGGACTATGTTGACACAAGGTGAGTGATCCTTAAGTGTTACCCTACAAAGAATACACAAAACGTGGTGTGTCCATACAATTAAATATTAAATGATAAAAAGGAGTGAAGTACAGATACATGCTCTAACATCTATGAAGCTTGAAAACATTAAGCTAAGTGAGGGAAGCCAGCCACAAAAGGCCATATAGTGCATGATTCAATTTCTTTGAAACTTCGGAATAGGCAAATTCAGAGAGACAGAAAGTAGATCACGTTGCCAAGGGCCAGGGGCTAATGGGGAATGACTTGCTAATGAATATGGAATTTCCTTTGGGGCTGATGTAAATGTTCTGGAACTAGATAGAGGTGATTGTTGCAACAACATTGTGAACGTAATAAGTGGTACTGACTGAACACTTTAAAAAGTTAAAATGATGAATTTTATGTTACATGTATTTTATAATTTTTAAAAAGGTGTCCCACTGTGGAGTTCTTTTTAGCATTTGACAAGGATAGAAGATATGCTCTAAACCATTTGCAGATTTGGAAGGAAAGCTCTGGTTCTCTTGCCCACTTGGGCTGTCCAATGAGCAGGTCTAAGACAGCCCCATGTGTGTCCTGGGAAGCAGCTGTGGCCCCAGCCAGGGGTGTCTGGCTGTGCCTCACATGCCTGCCCTGTCCTTGGCTCACAGGAGGCCTGGCCGGGCTGCTCACTTACTCTCAATCTGCGGGGCACTGCGGTCGTTGATCTGTGTGACTTTTCGCAGGCGAGTTCCTTGCTGGATATCAGCCAACAGTGCACTCCGGCCTTTCGGATTTGCCTTTCTCAAGCTGGAGGTGTCTGTGCTTACCTGTAGGGGAGTAAGAGGGATTTGATTATAATTGCATATAGCATTTTCAGATAAGCAAAATGTCCTGTCTGCTGTCAGTTTCTCCTCCTGCAGTTCTCTGCCTTCCCCATCCCATTCCCAAGGCTGATCTCAGGTTACCTGTGGGAGAGACACTTTTGGGCCTTGCTCACACCTCTTTCCCTGGTGACGTAGAATGGACTCTTTACTTTAGATGACCCAGTCCCAAGTGCCTATCTTGTGAGCTCCTGGAGGTCTTAGGGAGCCCTAAATAATAGCCCCTCTTTCCTCTCTCTTATACCTCTCACCCCAGGGCTTCTGTCTGTGAGTACATGGCCCCTGCTCTCAGTTTTGAATGATCATCCTGCTCGGTGCCCCAGGCCCCCTTCTGGACCAGATCCCTGGCTGATTTCCCGCTTGATGATGGGAGTTGTTCCTGTACCCTGTCATGCCCTGGACTGTTCTCCTGAGCAGGAGTGAAGTCTCGCTCAGTTCCTAGGTACTCACATCCTCCTTGCTATTGGGTCCTGGGCGGCTCCTGCTGGGCCCATTGTGTTTCTTAATGGAAGCAGATTCATGCTGTGGGAGCTGGCTTTGAAGGAGGGGCGGTGGCTTGCATGTGATCATGGAGCATAGGGGAGAACTGGAGCCTCAGGGGAAACTGGGGACACATAGAGCTCAGAAAGTTGTGGAGAAAGGGAATGTAGGCGATTACAGTGACTGTCTGGTGACTGTCTACTCTGTGCCTGGGTGTGTTACATTAGTCCTCGCAAAACCTTGTGAGTTTAAATTGAGTTTGCCCTTCTCTTACAGATGAGGAAACTGAGACGAAGAAATCGTCTGTTTGAGGCCACAGGGCTGGGGTTCAAACCCGGGTCAGCTGAATCCCAAAGGCCATGTGCGTTTCACTTTGCAACACTGTGGCTACCAAGGACGTATGCTCTTTTATTAGGGTAAGTGTCTGGTGGACTGCTAAATGCTTCATAAATATATTTTCAAGAAAAATTTTCGTCCTAATTCCACAAGTAGCCTTGAGATATAATTGCTTCACTTCCACTGTAGCTTCAGCTGACATGGTGGAGGTTTCTATGGATTATTAGAGCCAGGGAACACCAGAAAGAACATTGGGAGGTTGGTGGCAAATAAAGGAGGGAAGGGGTTGTCCTGGAAGCCACAGCCAGGATTATTCACAGTGAGAAGGTTCATACCAACCATGTGACCTTAAGAGATGGCAGATCATTTCTCAAAGCAAGAAATGCTTGTTAGCCCTACGATACGAGAATACCATATGTCCTTGGGTTTCAGCTTAAATATCACCATTTTAGAGGCCCTTTCTGATCCAAAATCTAAATAAGGCCATTCACTGCTTTTTCTGAAAAAGGCCATTCCTTTTTCCTCTGTCACATTTATCAGAGTTTATATTTCCATTGTGGAAAATTTCCATTTCTGATTATGAGTTTAATTGTTCATTAATCCCAAGGACTCCACATCAGGAAAAAAGATTCTGTCTGTTTTGTTCACAAAAATATCCCCAAAGAGTAGACTAGCATCTGTCTGGCTCAATAACTACTGTTAAACCAATGAATAAATGACTTAAGTGAATGAATGAACTAGACCCAGATATATTAAGAGCTGTCTTTGCTCTCAAAGGTGTACACACCCACCAGGCAGAGAGGCATACACTCCGGTGAGTTAAGCCACTGTGCAACGCACGGCACAGGACTGGGCAGCCATGCTAGTTCCCTAGAGAGGAAGGCCACCCAGAGTCCAGAAATGGCCATGTTTATCAGGCTGAGCAGCCTTTAAGGAAGACTTGAGACCTCAGAGGGTCCCTGGAGTATCAATACGATTTATAAATACTTGCTATTGTCATTTTCTGTTTAAAAAAGGACAAACCAGGTTGGCTGACTAGAAGCTCAGGGGCTCTCTAGTGTCACACACGAGAAGAGGCAGTTGTGGTTTTAGCTAAAATGTGCTGAGTCCACTTCTTCACTGGCGGCCTCTACTGCATGGGTTAGGAACCTTATGCAGGCTTTGAAGTGCACAGACTTCAAAGTCTGATTCTTGTTGCCTGGAAACACACTTTTGAACCCTTTAGAGGGACTTATGAATGATGGTCAACAAGAAAGCAGTGAGCAAAGAGCCTCAATCATGATTCATTGGAGATATCAGATATTTATTTATTTTAGAAAGGCAAGGCATTTCCCATACAATATGCTTTTAAAAAAATCCCATATAAACCATTAATATCATGAGTGTATTTTAAGCTGCAAAGCTTTGAGATTTTTAAAGTCTCCTATCATTTATTTATAAATAGTGAATGACAGAAATAAGGGACCAAAGAAACATCACGGCTGTAGCTAAGAGAATAAGAAAATTTTTGTATGAATTTGGCATTACAACCTCAGGTATGCATTATGGTCAGGGATTTGGGAAACAAACGTGCTTTGTAATTTTCCTTCTAGGTATAAGAAGATAACCCACTAAATTACAGTAATATTCACAGCCCAACCCAGAGGAGCCCTGGGGAAGGCAAGGGTGAGAATGGGGCGTTCTTTTCTTTAAAAAAGCAACTGGAATGATGAGAAAACCCCATCCCTCATATGCCCTTGGGGATTGAGGGGCAGGTCATCTCATCCAATTTAGACTGTTTATTACCAAAATGTATCCCCTGCTCCTCGACCTTGCCCAGCTCAGGCATTTCAGGTGAGGGCTATGAAGAACGTAGCATGTCCTTAAAACGATGATTTTAATTTTGGACATGCCTCAGTAAGTTCTTGACAATTCTACAGGGCAGATTTGTTAGTAAACATCTTCCAAGTCAGCAGGAGGACATGGCAAGTCACAGTGTGTTTATTTACACGGTGCAGTTCAACTCTGTGGGCTAAATTTAACATTCCCTCTGTGACTCTCGGCTGTCTTCTGCTCCAGTGTTGGCCCTAAGGAGCGCCCTGATGGTCTCCCGCTAGAGGGCTCCCTCACCTGATCTTAATATGGTGTTCACCAATCCTCTCCTCTCCTGTGCGGCAGGAAGGAATTAACAACTTTGTGGCAAAAGCGACCATCTACAGTATATTTAGACTCAATTGGTTTTGCACAAAAGGACATATTTATTTGCACATTGAAGACCACATTATACAAAGCCAGTCATTTCTACTTCATCTGCAATATTTTTTTTAACAATTCAACCATAATTTGCTGTCTTAAAAAACCTCCTACTACCCCAAGAATTCTTGTTACTGTGGTTACAGGATGCAGAAACAGGAAAGAAAGGATTTTCAAATATTCACAGAACGTTTCATGTTGTGCAAATCCTGATCATGGGCAACTGCACTAAAAATACAGTCAAGGGAGAGAAAGCCATTCCTGGACACTTTTCCCATGGCAAAACTATGTGGCCAAAAAAAATAAAAACACATAGACAAAACAAAGAAACCAATAAAACATTACTTTCAAGTTTGCTCTGTTTTTTCTCATTAACACGGTGACTGAGTAGCGACAATTTGTTGGGTTCCACACAGAGCTTTTGTTGACTCAGTTCTCCTACAGCAAGCTTTAAAAGAGATAGCCCAGAATCCCAAAAAGATGAACCATCATAGAATAGATGTGCACCTTAGCTCATCCCCTTGGTTGTAAAGGCTTAAAACCTGAAGTATGCCAGTGAGATTAGGAATACAAAAAAATGGAACAACAATCCTAACAAAGCCAAGGGTAGAATAAAAAACTGCTGAGGGACCTTTTCTTTCACGTTGCTGTTTTATAAAAGCTTTTGCATGTCTATTTGTCATTCCAACAAACGAGTCAATCGCCTTACGGCATAGTTTGAGGAAGGGAGATGACGGTCCAGCCCAGATCAAAACTTTGACATGCACATCTTCTGCTTGTCACCCTGCCACCATATGCCACCCTCACCTTTCCAATACTCGTAACTGCGAGAAATGCTAATAAAAACTGTAGCTGGTTGAGTCAAATCTAGCAGGTCATTTTTCTCAACAATGATCCAAACAGTATCATTTTGATACAGTTTCAGCCTTGCAGTCTCCTAAAGGTAGCTTCTCCAATGTGGCCATTAAGCCTAAAATCAGTGCGCAGGTTTCTAGGCATACCAGCCTGTTCATCACCCCAGCCCTCTGCCTACCCCTGTCTCCTCAAACTTGGGGGCAGACAGGCATCAGCAGCCAGAGTACTTGCAGTTTATTACCAAGTCTGAATCCCAAGGACAGCCAGAATGGCAGTATCTCCCTTCTACTTCTTTATGCAAGAGAACACAGAGAACCTGGAATGTAAAAGAGAGACATGAAATATTTGCTTAAAAAACTAACTTTCTCCTGTCAGGTCTGACACAATGTTCCCTGCACCCCATATGTGCAAGGCAAGTTGTTCTAGAACGAGGTACACTGAGATCTAACAGTTCCGAGTCTCATTTTTTAGAAACCCAAATATCCAATTCCAATCCATGCACAAAAAGAATGCACCTGCTAACCTTCTTTTCTAAAGCCTGCTATCTTTTTTCCTTTGGAGATGGAGTCTCACTCTGTCACCCAGGCTGGAGTGCAGTGGTGCAATCTTGGCTGACTGCAACCTCCACCTCCCGGGTTCAAGCAATTTTCCTGCCTCAGCCTCCGGAGTGGCTGAGATTACAGGTGTGTGCCACCACGCTTGGCTAATTTTTGTATTATTAGTAGAGATGGGGTTTCATCATGTTGGCCAAAGCCTGATACTTAAACAATACTGTGTGTAGAGCTGTGACTGTTACCTGGAGTACAGAGCTGACTCATCCTGTGCCTCTTTGCTTCCCTGGAGATGAAGCAGAAGGAGGGGGTCTTTTGTTGGGGCTATGAGTTATTGGTGAGTCTGGTCCTGTTCTGTACACTCATAAAACAAGCCTACCCATCAAGGTTATCTCATCCACTGTCATGACTTTGGTTACTATCTGCTGCTGCCACCTCCTTGCTCAGGGATGTAAAAGTCACCTCCGACTCTTCCCTTTTCCTTATTCCTCAGCCAGTCCATTGAAAACTCCTGTTAGTTTTTCCTGATTTCTCAGAAATCTGTCACCTCTTCTTCATCGCTGCCATGCTGTCTTAATGCAGGCATCCATCACCTCTGGATTCCCTTATGTGGTTTTCATGTCTTCTTGCCCTCCTCCACACAGCAGCCAGAGTAATCTTTTAAAAAGATGTATCATTAATTGTGTCATTCTTTGCTGGATCCAGTTGAATTGAATCCTGAGGATTCAAATTCCCTCACGTTGCACAAGGCCCTTAGTGACCAGCCCAGACTTTCTACTCCTCGAACCCTCCATGCTAGCACTCACCTCCAGACCTTGGCTTGAGCTGATCTCTACTCTTTTGATAATTGTCTCCTGGATGTCTCCCAGGAGGGCTCTTGATCCTAGAAGGCCAGACAAAGAGCCCCATCTATGTTCCTAGAGCAACATGCTTACCCTTACAGAGCACCTCCTCCCAGATCATGTTAGTCCACTCAAAATTTGCAATGACTTTCCATCTCAGCCCATAGAAAAAAAAATCAGAGGCCTCATTAGGATTGCCTGCTGAGCTTGACTGATTTCCATGGGGTACCACGAGTTTACATATAAATGCCAGCTTTTTCCTACTCAAACCAGTGTTATCAAGCAGTTCTATTATGTGCCAATCCTTCCCAACTACAAACTGCACATCTGGCAATATATTTTGGTACTAATTTTTAGCAATGATGAGAATTTTGATTCCAGTATTAATTCTAAGTCTCTTTAGTAGGGAATAATCAGAAACATTTGAGAATAAATGTTAGGGATGGAAAGAGTATAAATGAAGAAACATGGAAAAAGAGAGACTTGGGACAGGTGTAAATTGGGCAGACAGAGACAGGTGTCAGAAGTAGGGATTAGAGACTCAACTACCCCAGAACTACCAATTCAAAAGGACAGTAAACATAAATATTTTAGACATATTTATCTAGTTTTTGTCAGATACTAGACAAAAGCATGTCTTTAAATGCACATGATGGTTACTTTAACTGATGAAAGTAGTTCATAGAAACTGCTGGAAAGAGGGGGCTTGAAAAGATGGTAAGCAGAAATCAGTAAAGCGAATCCCTTGGACATTCATGTAACCCAATATTGTTTAAAATTTGATTGCTAATTCTGTGCTAGGCATGGTGTTAAGAGTGGGGATACAGTATCGGTAGGAGTGCCAGGATGCTGTGCTCAGGGGGTGTGTGTACACGTGTGTGCATGTGTGTACACTCTCTACATAATGATGTATCAGTCAGTAACATATCACACGTATAACACACCACACACAGTAATACCACAAATATGGTATTATACTGTAACAGTATAATACCATATTTTTACTGTACCTTTCTTATGTTTAGATATGGTTAGATACATAAATACTTCCCATTGCGTTACAGTCGCCTACAGGATTCATTCAGTACAGTAACATACTGTACAGTTTTGCAGCCTAGAGCAATGGGCCATATCACATTACCTAGGTGTGCAACAGGCGCAACCATCCAGGTCTGTGGATGTGCACTCTATGATGGTCACATGATGACAAAAATCACCTAACAACATAGATACATCAGAACATATCCCCTTTGTTAATCAACACATGACTGTATGTATATACACATATATGTACCTATCTTTTGTATATTTGTGTATGTGAACATATATATACTTCTCATTATTTATTTTCTAGACCCAGAGCCTCCTATCTGGTCTCCAAAATTGGACTCTCATCTCTCTTTGCGACAGCCTTTAAATGATCCTTTTTAAAGTGCTAATTGACTCCTCTTCTCCAAATGCTTCAGTGGCCCTCTAGTCTCTACCAAATCAAGGAATTCAGCCATACTACCCCAGGGTTTCTTTCCTTGGCCAGTTTGAGCCTCACTTCAGCTGTTCCGGGTATATCCCATGTCTCTTCTTTCCTACTTCCAAGCCCATGCTCAGGCCACCTCCTCTTCTGGAGGTGCCCCACACCCCGCTCTGCTGTATCTGCCAAACCTTTCATCTCCCCGTGAAGCTCTTGACATTAAATACAGTTTACTTTAGAAAATGTATTTTTTCAACTTTCTCAACTAAACTTCTCCTTGTACAACCTGCTCTTCCGCTGCCAAGGCACATCGTTTGTAATTCTCTACAGCACTGCTCATATCTTGTTCAGTGTTACAGTTTCTACATATTGGTCTTATTCCTTATTTTTGAGTGCAAAAACTAAGCCACTGCACTTTCTCTTACCAGTGAATCCATCTTTAAAAAACTGTGTGAGCAATCAATCTATCAGTATTTTGTTGATATGAACTCTATAGAAACCTTAATCCCTAGATCTTCGACTCTGCCCCTCCCCCCCGATGTCTATCTGCTCCCACAAAGCACACAGATCTGGGGAAGAGAAGTGGCTGTTTTTTGAGGTTGCATTTCAGCCCTGATTCTTTCAAATGTCTTCGCCCTTTTTATCCTTTGGCCACAGTGTCCCTAGAGATGTGAATTCAATTCCGCACCATTCTCTATTTTTCAATGATGCCAATATTCTCAGGCTTTTAAGACTAAACTTTAAATTGTGAGAAAATTTGATCTTCAAACCTAAGTTGGACCTAGAAAGAACAATCTCATGAACTCAAAAAAAGAGATCAGACTAGGAGTCAAGGGCATGGCACCAGGAATAGCTACTAAATAATGCACAGTTAGAACACTGCGAGGTTTCATATCTTCTATTTCCTCTAGACAAAAAGTATTATCAAAAAGAAACATGTGCCTGCCCAGCAGATTAAGTTGCAAACGAATGAAATGACATTACTGTTGTTATTTCCAGCTCATTGTGCTGCTGGCCCTCCATCTCTGTTAAGAGCTTCTCCCCATTCATCCAGTCTCAAAACCTTAGAGTATCTATGGCTCCTTCCTCTCTCTCTTATTTGAAATCACCAATATTTTACAGAGGCTGGCTCCTTCTCTCTACTTAGAGTGCACACAGCAGTGACTTTGGAGTCTGGGAAGGGGAATTAACAAGAGATCTGCAACATACAATAGGTGACAATGACAAAAGCAATAATAGAAATGGAAAGGGATTTGTATAGTGCCAGGCACTGCCCCAACCACTTTGCATGTATTAATTCATTTCAAAGGCCCTTGAACAACCCTAAAATGTAGGTACTAGTTATGAGTATTATGTCCAGTTTGCAGATGAGGCACAGAGGTGAAGCAGACCATCCACTGCTACCAAGTACAGAGGTGAGCAGTGAGCCCAGGCAAGTCTGGCTCTCTTCATCACAATACAGCCTCTTATACCCAGGAAATACAAGACAGGCCTGCAACTGGGAGGGTGAAGGGGTCCGACTGCTCTCTGGCTTGAGGCCAGGGTAGGTGTTGCCTCGCAAGGAATGTGAGAGCCACAGCAGGAAGGAGTGGGCAGGAAGGGGGCATCATAGAAGGAAAAGGGAGGGTGGGCAGAAAGAGACAGTGAGTGGAGCGTGGAAGAAGGGTGGGGCCAAAGGAGCTAAGTGCTAGGCTTTTGTCAGAGCCAGAAAGGACGGCCAAGGCTGAATGACAGGCTCTAAGGAGAGCCTGATGAGTACATTACATGCCAGCAGCTGCCTTGGCAGGGGGACTGAGAGTACTTAAAATGGAAAGTGCACAGAGTAAGCCTATGCTGTGTCGCTGATACCCTCAACTGTAAATAAGCTGTACCTGAAACTCCCTTGTCAGGTAACAGACAACCTCTTACCGGCCAGCCCTGCTGGTCCACCTCTCTCTTCTGAATGTTGGGCCTCTTCTCTCCTTTCATGCCCCGCTGTTGGCTGTAGGGCAAAATGCAGGGTCTTTGGCATATGGCCTCCTTTTGTTGACTCTAAAATAATAGTGGTTATAAATATTGTTCACATATGAAAGGAGGTGAAGATAACAAAAATAACTGAGGAGGGAAAAATTTCAAAATGTCCAGCAAGTTTAAGATGTTCCCATAGTATTTTGTCTGTTACAGATGATCATGTAAGTGGATCTAGACTTCCTTTTCTTATCGTCACTTTCTAGAACCTCTGAATGAAAAGGCCAGCAGAAGCCTCTGGGTCCAGACTTGGACTGAATCCTAGAGAAACAATGACTCACAGATGAGCCCAAGGACCATGCTGAAGGGTTCTCATTGCTGGATCTCATGAATTCTCATCCATTCCAGAACCTGCTTGCAAACCTCTCTGGGTTGGGCTCCTAAGTCACCAGACCAGGCTGCTGGGCATATGTGTTCTATAACCGTGTCATTCCTGGGCCTCACCTCAGTTCTAGGCCCTGTCGTTGAAGAGTAGAGGCCTTTCCTTCCCTGTCTGCACCCAGCAAGTCCTTCTTTGGTTTGCAGTGATCCTCCATACCCCTGGTGTCTCCTTGGTTCATGCTTTCAACATTCGTGGCTCTTCTCTGAGCCAGTTCTTCCAGCTAGTTGGGCTGCCAAAAGTGTATTTACCTACTCATTATTAAGAAGGCAGTGTGGTATCTGGAAAGAGCTGAGTTCAGGGGTCAGTTCTTCCACTTACTATTCTGTTCTCGTTGTCTGCATTTCAGGAAGCATCTGGGTCCAGTCTGCCAGTGCCCAAGTGTGCTTGGTGGAGTAAGTCACCCCTAAAGGCACCCAAGACAGCCCCTCTTTGCAGTTAAAAATGAGGGCTCCAGAGCCCTGCCACCTTGGCTAGGATTCTGGTCCACCATTTATTGGTGGTAAAACTTAGGCAGGTGACTTGACTTTTGAGGCCTCCATTACCTCATCTAAATAATTGGGAAGAGAGTAATAACTACCACATAAGTTGTAGTGCAGATTAAAGGACGTAGTCACTATAATGATCTTAAAACAGGGCTTGGCACCTGGTAATTACTCAACAAATGTTAGCTATTAATATCAGTTTCCTCTAAGAATTTTCAGCAGACTCCACCTTTTCCTGTTTTAAAGCTTGCATTTCCTGGAATAAAGCCAGGTTGAAGCCTAGAGAAACAATGACTCACAGCTGAGCCCAAGCACAGTCCTGGAGGGGTCTCACTGCTAGATCTGATGGAGTAAAGAAAATCCCAGATGACAGTTTCCAATAAATGACAGTTTCTTTTCCAATAAAAAGAAATCCCTGGATGGTAGCTGTGTAGCAGGCTAGAAAACAGCCAGTTCAAATTAGAAAAGAACGGAACACATTCAGGGCAAGAGAACATCTAAGAAGGTGGACAATGCTGGGCATCAAGGGAAGAAAGTATATGGCTCCCTTTTCCCAACCCCTAGTAAAAATAAAGAGAATATGAAACTTGGGAAAAAGAGAAAATTGTGCAAGAAAAACATTGACTCTGAATAACTTAATAGAGTAAGAAAGGAGTTACCATATCTTAATTTATTATAATGTTGAGAGTATGTTGGTCACAAAGAGAGAGAAATGCAATCATACAATCCTATTTGTTTCCATACAGACAGTATTTGTACTTCATAATACTAAAAGTATTGTCTTTCAGAGATTTTCAGCTTTTACAGACATTTGTAGAGATAAAGCAGAAACACTTAATATGATTACACAACTGAAAGCAAACATTATCCAGACTCAAGCAAAATGTAAAAATAATAATAAACTATTACTAAGTGGGGTTTATTCTGAGAATAGAACAGAATAAAATATGCTTCAAAATCAATCAATAAAATCCACCATATTAATAGTCTAAAAAAGAAGAATCACATGATTACATCAATTGATACAGGAAAAGCATCTGACAAAATTCAATATCCATTCATGGCAAAAACTCTCAGCAAACTAAGAATAAAAGAGTACTTCAATAACCTGATTTAAAAAAACAACAACTATAGCTAACATTGCACTTAGTGGTAAAACATTTTCCCCTAAGATCAGGAACAAAGCAGGGAGGTTCACTCTCACCATTCTTACTGACCATCATAATGGAAATTCTAACAAGTGCAATAATGTAAGACAAATAAATAAACAGCATAACAGATTGGGAAGGAGGAAATAAAAACTGTACTTCCTCTCTGTCAACATGATTTTCTATGTAGAAAACTCCTAGAACTGACAAGTGAGTTTAGTAAGGTCATAAGACGCCAGGCCAGTACACATAACTATATACTGTACCAGCAAAAACCTGGAAATAGAAATTAAGAAAAAACCTTAAAATAGCTCCAAGTACAAAGGAAATACTTATGCATAAATCTAACAAAACACGCACAGCATATGGATTCTTAAAACCAAAAAATGCTAATGAAAGAAAGTAGACCTCAATAAATGAAAAGATATGCTGCATTCACGAATTAGATCACATAGGAAAGATGTCAGTTTTTCCCAGGTTGATCTGTAGATTCAATGCAATTCCAATTAAAATCCCAGTAAGAGTTTAAAATAGCGATAGACATGCTAAGTCTAAAATTTATATGGAAAGGCAAAGGAACTAGAATCATCAAAATGATTTTGCAAAAGAAGAGTAAAGTTGGATGACTCATATTACCTGATTTTAGGACTTCCAATAAACCAGTAATCAAGGTGGTATGGTCTGGCAAAGAAATAGACACAGAGATCAATGGAACAGAAAAGAGAGTTCAGAAATAGATCCACACAATTATGGTCAATTGATTTTTGACAAAGATGCAAAAGCAATTTAATGGAGAAAGGACAGTCTTTTCATCAAATGGTATTAGGACAACTGGACATCTGTTTGCAAAAAATGAAACTCAGCCTAAGCCTCATATCTCATACATAAATTAGCTCAAAATGGATCAAAGGTCTAAACATAAAATGTAAAACGATAATGTTTCTTTAAAAGAGGACACACAAAAAATCTTTGTGACCTGGGTTACGTAGAGAGTTCTTAGAAAAGACACCAAAAACACAATGCATAAAAGAAAATACCATTAGGCTGGGTGCAGTGGCTCACGCCTGTAATCCCAGCACTTTGCTCAAGGCGAGCAGATCACTTGAGGTCAGATGTTTGAGACCAAGCTGACCAACACGGCAAAACCCCACCTCTTCTAAATATACAAAAATTAGCTGGGCATGGTGGCGGCTGCCTATAATTCCAGCTACTGGGGAGGCTGAGCCACAAGAATCACTTGAACCTGGGAAGCGGAGGTTGCAGTTGAGCCAAGATTGCACCACCGCACTCCACCCCAGCCTGGGTGATGATGGAGTGAAATTGTCTCAAACAAACAAACAAAAACTATTCAATTGGACTTTATAAAAAAAATTAAAACTTTTGTTTTGGGGAAGACACTGTTAAGAGGATAAAAGGACAAGCTACAGATTGGGAGAGAATATTTTCAAATTGCAAATGCAATAAGGGACTTGTTTGCAAAATATATTAAAAACTCTGAAAACTCAATAGTAAAAGACAAACAAACAAAAACTCCAGTTAAAAAAAGGGCAAAAGATACTTCACCAGAAAGGATATATAGAAGGCAAATAAGAACATGAAAAAATGTTCATTATCATTAGCCATTAGGGCAACGCAAGTTTAAACCATGATGTAATAGTACTGCACATCTATTAGAATGGCTAAACGAAGCCAAACAAAAACCCGACAACAGCACGTGGTGACAAGAATGCAGTGCAACTGCAACTCTTATATATTGTTGGTGGGATTGTGAAATGGAACAGCCACTCGGACAGTTTGACAGTTTTTTTGTTTTTTTTTTTAAATAAAGATGGGGTTTCACCATGATGGCCAGGCTGGTTTTGAACTCCTGACCTTTGATGATCCACCCACCTCGGCCTCCCAAAGTGCTAGGATTACAGGTGTGAGCCACCACACCTGGCCTGACAGTTTCTTGTAAAGTTAAACATACACTTAACATATGACTCAGTAATATGACTCTGAGGTATTTATGATAGAAAAATAACTACTTATGTTCGTATGAAAACTTATACATGAATGTTTAAATCAGCTTTATTTATAATTGCTCAAAACTGAAAACAACCAAAATGTCCTTCAGCAGGTGAATGGATTAATAAGCTGAGGACTACTACCTGGCAATGGGATAATAATGATAATAAAGGAAGACCAGTGGCTGCAGGGATTAGGGGTGGAAGGAAGATGTGATTACAAATGGGTGGCATGATGGAGTTGTGGGGGTGATGGAATTGCACTGTATCTTGATGGTGGTGGTAGTTACATGAATCTATGCATGTTTTGCAATTCACAGAGTTGTTACCCTCCCCTGAAAAGGTCAATCTTACTGTATGCTAATTTCAAACTAAAGTTTTAAAAGTAAAAAATACAGTTGAGAAAAATTGGGACATGGAAGATAGAAAAGAGATGTAGCAAGGAGCAGAGAGGCACTAACCACCGCTTTTCTCAAAACAGAGGGTGAAAGAATGCAAGCTGATCAAAAGCAGCAGAGGCTTAAGTATATTATTTAAAGTTACAAAAGTAACCATGAAAGAAAGTAAAAATAGTGCCATAAGGATAAAAAAAAAAAAATAAGGAGGAAGCTGGGGAGGAAGAGAAGAAGGATAATTCAAGGAAGCTAAATCCTCATTGCTTATAGTAGCAAGTCAACAGATAATGTCTCAGTGTGATAAAGAAAGAAATAACAGTGTTGGCATATTATTTAGAGATTGCAACTTAAACTCAACACACTGCAATAAGCTTATTATCTCTCCTACTTCCGGGCCAAAACAGTGAGCCCCATTAACAGACACAAACTGCACTTGCAATGTTGCTCCTTTCACTACTGACTTGGCGCAGCTCATTTTTTAACCATGGACACATAAAAACTGGATATACCCACTGGGCCACTTGCTCAGTTCTAATTTCTTTTCATTATCAGGACAGAGATGATAATATATTCCCAAGCCAACAAATGACCAGGCCTTTTCCAGCCCAAGTGACCATCCTTGCCAACTGTCCCATGTCTCACTGACCCATTATCATTTCAGAGCCCTACAATATCTTTTATAAGATGAGAAAGTTTAAACATCTGGAAACAACAATGTCTGACATTTTTTTCTAGGAAAAAGAAGGAGCATCTCCCCCAGCCTCATCTTGAACTCAAGTTTAGCTGTCTAATGGTCTAGTTTGTACGCGTGTGAGGCCTTCACAGAATAAGGTAAGCGGGCCAGGAGGTGCTGCCAGCAAGGAAGCTAAATGAATGTGTTCTGGGAAGAATATGCCCTTTGAACTCTACCCCCCGGTGACCAATGGACACCACAGAGTGCCGAATGACCTCCCCTCCCATGTCAACAACCCACTGCATGGCTGAATTATTGCAAAATCCCTCCCAATAAACCTTCGCCAAACACCATCAGTCCCTCTTCTGATCCATAATGTACAATGGCTCTGTCTGGCTCAAATATACCTTTTCCATGAAGTATGTTCTGAAAACTCTGGTGAATGTTTCTCTCATTTACCTGATTTTTCCCAAATAACGATGACAACAACAACAACAACAACAGTGTCCTATAATTACAAATGTTTGCAGCTTATAAGTTCGTCCCTAGATATGATGATATGTGAGTCTCCCAACAACCCTGAGGGGGAAATGGCAGTTCCTTCATTTTTCACCACATAAGCCCAGTGACCCTGTATGCCAGGCATTCAATCTGTTTTTGTTTGACTTGTTCTATTAAGCACAACCATTCTGGTCTAAGTTCTTTGCAAAGACAGACTCAGGCTGCTGCTCTTCAGGGGACAAATATCTATAATAAAGAAACGATAAACGAGCAATATCTAAATCAATAAATAAATGGCAAATAGAAGGTAGTATAAACTATTAGGCTAACAGGTCACAATGAAGAGAAAACAAAGGAAAGGAGGCAGAAAGGCAGGACTAAGACTGTCCAGTACCCCTGCCACCACCCCCTTTCCCTGTTATTTAAGAAAAATCTGTCTTGTAAAGTTATATTTCGTTTCCTAGGAAAATGTTTGTTATATCCATATGTTCATGGACAAAAGGTCAAATGTAAGCAAATATCGCAAATGAGTGCTCCCACACCATTATTTGCAAGAAAAGTATAAAATTCCATTCCTCCCAGAATCACCAGACTGAGGGTACTGCTCTCACAGAAAAAATATTCACTGAAAATCTGCTATGGGACAGCGTAGGGGGAAACCTAGACACTTCCATACATATATGACTTCCACAGTGAGGCTCAGGAATGAGCTGAAACACCCAGAATCTACTCAGTCTACCTCTGGGCGCTGCTGGCATTTATGCAACATAGATAATTCCTTTAAGAATGAGCCACTTGGAAACCCCAGGCCTGCGTTTCCAACTGGCTGCTGAACATCTTCATGTAAATATCCCACTAGCACCTTAGTCTCAACACATCCAAAACCAAACTCATAATCTCTGCTCCTCCATCCCTCCCCACCACACACAAACACACTCCTGTGCACCTCTGACTCCTCTTGTGATACAGAGCTCAGCAATATCATCCAAGTCAACCAGACTTGAAACCAACAATTCCCTGTACCAATAATTTGTCTATTTCTACCCCCACCCACCCTGCATCCAAAGGTATCTCTGATTCCTACCATCCTTTCTAGTTATCCTACAACTTCTTGTGTTCATACTCTCTTCACTTCTCACCCACACCACTTAAACCACGGCTCCACTCTTAGCGATGGGAGTAGGTCATCCTCCAGGGGTTATCTTAGTGTGTGTTACCATAAAGGAATACCCGAGGCTGGGTAATTTATGAAGAAAAGAGAGGTTTATATTGGCTCACAGTCCTGCAGGCTGTGCAAGAAGCATGGTGCCAGCATCTGCTTCTGGTGGGGCCTTCAGGCTGATTCCACTCATGGTGGAAGGCAAAGTGGAGCCAGCGTGTCCAGATCACATGGTAAGGGAGGAAGGAAGAGAGTCAGGGGCAGGTGCCGGGCTCTTCTTAACAACTAGCTCTGCAGGGGACTAATACAGTGAGAACTAATTCATGGGGCGCTGTCCCCATGACCCAACTACCTGCTGTTAGGCCCCACCTCCAACACTGGGGATCACATTTCAAAATGAGGTTTGGGGAGACAAGTATCCAAACTGCAGTACGTATATAGGTGGAAGTGGGAAGTTTGAGAGTCATGGATTAAATGGTCTACTAATGGGACTCTTCTTTTGAAAACTTTTCCTCACAAACTTTCAGACTGTTTCTCCAATTTGCTTCTCTAGATACAGATCAGACATCCACAGACTTAGGTCAAAATTCACTAGGCATGGAGTTTACGGCCTTCCAGAATCTGACCACAGTCCATGTTTCTACCGACCCACACACTATAGATGCCAACCACACATGCCTAGTTCTCTATTCCCTGTCCTGTCCACACACTTGGTATCTCAAGGCCAATTCTCAGGCATTCCCTCTACCTGACACGGCTTTCTCCAACTCTGTTCATTGAAATCACACTCAGCTTCCAAGTCCCAGCTATGAAAGCTCTCTCAGGGAGCCCTAAATTAATCTTAGTCGACATTAACTAGTCCTTTCTGTGCATTTCCACTCTTGTAAACTTATGTAAAATAGCCATGCATTTTAACAGTTTAACCCAGACAAGTAGATATCAGCTGGGGCTTCCCAAGCCCTGGAGATCTAGAGGAGATGGGCTCAGACCTCCCACTTGACGCCCTCAGGAAGTACAACGCCTCCCAAAGACTTTTGCAATTTCAGGGGAGCTTGTGTCTCAGGGTCACATTTGCTTCCAGGTTCCTACTTTCATACATCTTGTCTCTGCTCTATTCCTCATGCTCTCAGAAATGCAGCTCAAAACCTTCTGGGATAGTCCCCACACCAAAAAAACCCAAAACAAAACAAAACAAAGAAACCACAAAACATTCACATAAAACATTCCTGATGAGAACTGTAGATGTTACTGAAATGTGGGTGGAGAACAGAAAGGCTCTCCCTCCCAAGCATTATCAACACCCTCACACTGAGCATGGGGCATCCCTGGCCCTCAAATGGCCTTTGATTTTCCCAACATGGAATTTCACCTGGCCCAGTTCTCCTTTAGTCCTGAACCTTAAACCAGTGTTCTGGTTCTTCTCTCTCAGCTCCCTGCTCAACTGTCTTCTCCCTCTGCCCAGCCTCTTATGCATGGAGTGAATTCTTCCCCTTGTTTCCTGCAGTGTGGTTTATCCATTCTTACCGCTACTTTGTTCCTGCCCTCAGGTTCCAGCC
This sequence comes from Saimiri boliviensis, assembly GCF_048565385.1. Classification (NCBI taxonomy): domain Eukaryota; kingdom Metazoa; phylum Chordata; class Mammalia; order Primates; family Cebidae; genus Saimiri; species Saimiri boliviensis. The sequence goes on along the minus strand of NC_133458.1, from coordinate 96,207,564 downwards.
CTACTTGCATAGTTCATCAAGATATTTCCCCAAGGACGGCTCCCTCCCTAAGAAGTGCCAGCTGCAGACATCCTAGTTTCACATCTTGACATGTATCTCTCTTTGCCAAGTAAGTTCCTTGAGGCAGGAATTATGTCTCAATCAACCCTTCCGGTACTCAGCATCACGTCTTATACATAATAAGCACTCTTAAAACTTCATTAAAATAAAATAGGTTCTTCAATGCAAAAATATACAGTGGGAGCTGAAAATAAAAGCAAGTATTTTTGTCATGAGAATCACAGAAGGGGCTCGCTGGTATGCTTGAAGTGTGACTCATACAACATACCCTCCTTAATGACACTCTTTGTATATTAATAAAATGGGATCACCTCAAAGCCTCCCTGAAAAATACAGTAGCATCTGTTTAAGTGAATGCCAGCCATTCTAAAAAGGAGCAGAAATAAATGGAAGGTCACGACAGCTGCAATGAATCAAAATAAAATGTAGGCTTTCAGTGTTCTTAATCATCATCGAAAAGTCTTTATGACAAGTATGACAGGCAGAGAATTTTGCTTAATGGAACAGACCAACTATCTGAGGAAGTGCATTGTAACAGAAGAAGGGGGGTGTATTTTTAGTTCACTTCTCTCGACTGTATTTTTGTCTTGCACCTCCTAAAATTAGGCCTGCTGATTGAGGCCATACGTAATGAGAGTGGTGTGGGCTGATGCAACCATTGCTCTGAACTTAAGATATATCCCCATGTACTGTCCTTTTGTGCTGATGGGCCTCTGCCTCCCTGGTATTTCTGTGAAGTTAACTCACACCCTGCAGAAGAGGTTACAGCCTTGTTGGGAGTGGGGTGAGGGAAGAAGTCATTTAAAGACCACGAAGCATCTGGAAGTCACAAGACTCTTTGAGGAATAGAATATCAATGTACTTTAACAAACATCATCAACTGCCTTTGATGTGTCAGCTACTATTCTGATCTCTAGTATATTCCATTTCACCTTAAGAACCAAAAATACTTGTACTGGCAGAAAATCTGGCTATGTAATATGAGAAAATAAGGCTATGTAATATGATTGTAAGACACCATAAAAATTAATACATAAACATTTTAAAGAAATCACATTAAAATGCCAATAATCTCTGGTACTCAATCTGTTCATTTTGAGTAACAATAGGTTCATGCTGCAACAACCATTGGAAAGGAGGGTTTTAAAGATGATGAATCTTTAAAAAATACAGAATATAAGTCTTGATGTGCACAGTGGGAGAGGCTGTGCGTGTGTGGGGGCAGTGGGTGTGCGGGAACTCTCTGTACTTTCTGCTCAATTTTGCTGTGAACCTAAAACTGCTCTAAAAAAGTGCATTTAAAAATTAAATCACATATACACACAGAGATATATTCAATGTTTACATAGGATAAAGAAAATCATACTATTAAAGCTCCACAGTCATCAACGTCCCTGGGCAAAGTCACTGGGTAGGAGGTGGGAGAATGTGGAACCCCCAGTTAACACCAATGGCCAACAGCAGCTGGGCCACAGGAAGCGGAGCTCTGAGAAGTGTGTCTTCTCCTTGAATTGGTGGACACCTGCACTGAGCTTTCTGGTTTATTTTGTCAAAAAAAAAAAAAAAATCAGACGTCTTATAAACCAGAAAAAAAAAAAAAAATCTGTAGTAGTAGCCAAGTACTACAGAAAGGGTTTGGGAAAACTTTGCGGGAGGAGAATTTTTAAAATCACTGTCTCAACTTTCTGTGGGATGAGATGGGGCATAATGAAATAAAAATCAATAAATTAATAGATTTATATTTTCCAAAAAGAATTGGGGACATGTTGCCATGACTGTCTTTAAGAGAAACAATTTATTTTCTGAAATGCCAGATTATGGGGGAGCAAAGTTTAACTGCTCTATGTTACAGGTTGGGGACAAGGTGAGGTGAGGGAGGTGGTTAGGGTGCAAGGTTAGGGGCGTGTGTGAGTGTCCAGTGAAAGCCCCAGCACTGCCTGCTCTGTGCTTCATGCTGGTAAGGAGGGCAGCCATTTTAACTCCATCCCTTAATCACCAAGGTCTCTTATCACTCAGTTTTCCCTCAGACTACATTCTTTGCTACAATGAATATATATTACTTGTATTATCTCTTCATAAGTTTCATCTGAGGGCAGAGACAAATAAGGCTCCACTGATTTGGGTCTCCCACAGCTTAGCATAGTGATTTGCAAAAAAAAAAAAAAAAAAATAGACATGAGAGTAACTTGTGTCCATTGACTGGTGGATTTTAAGCTTTGCTAATAAAATATGGCAAGAATGAAAAACTATTTATTCTTTAAGTTTTCTTTGTTGCCCAGAAGGTTCTTCCATGACATGTATTCTACCCCACCAACCTTCTGTCTAAGGGTAGGATCCCATTTTCTATTAAGAGCCATTGATCTGACAAGGTAAAATAAATATAAACAAATACGTAAGAATGATAATAAAAATGCAAGTTCAGTTTTCAAAGAGGTAACTAGGAAGTTTTGTTTGGTTTTTCTTTTGAGACAGGGTCTCATTCTGTCGCCCAGGCTGGTGTGCTGTGGCAAGATGACAGCTCACGGCAGGCTCAAGCCATCTGGCCTCAAGTAGCAATCCTCCTGCTTTAGACTCCTGTGCAGCTGGGACAGCAGACACACGCCACCATGCTTAGCTCATTTTTCTTTTTTTTTTTTTTGGTAGAGACGAGATCTCATTTTGTTGCTCAGGCTATTCTTGAACTCCTGGGCTAAGCAATCCTCCAGCCTTGGCCTCCCAAAGTGCTGGGATTACAGGTGTGAGACACTGTGCCTGGCCTGCAGTTTTTCATTTCTCAGAATTTTAAAGTAAGAAGAAAACTTAAAGTACTTATTAAATATGACCAGGATTTAGGGGGAAATATCAAAGTTTTTAAAGGATAGATTAGGGAGATACACAATAGGGGACAGAATGCAAAAGCATGAACAAATGAAAAAGATATGTATAAAAACCCCTGTATGTATGAGTGAAGGTGGAAGGTGTGTAGGGTGGGGTAGATTTACAATGGAAAAAGACAGATTAGCAAAGCCTGTGAGGGAGATAGCTGGGTCTATGTTTATAGTCCTGTCTACATATTTACATACATATCTGAGAAACTATAGTGTTTCTTTAAAAGAGAACACACAAAAAATCTTTGTGACCTGGGGTTAGGTAGATTTCTTTAAAAAGGCACCAAAAGCACAATGCATAAAAGAAAATACTATTATGCTGGGCATGGTGGTTCACACCTGTAATTCCAACACTTTGGGAGGTCGAGGGGGGAAGATCACTTGAGTTCAGAAGTTCAAGACCAGCCTGGCCAACATGGCAAAACCCTGCCTCTACTAAATATACAAAAATTAGCTGGACATAGTGGTGGGTGCCTGTAATTCCAGCTACTCGGGACGCTGAGGCACAAGAATCACTTGAACCTGCGAGGCGAAGGTTGCAATGAACCTCTCAAAAAGCATGTTGAGAGACAGAGATAGGGTTGCCAGATAAAATACAGAATTCACAGTTAAATCTGAGTTTCAGACAAACAACAAATAATTGACTTAGTGTGAGTTTACTACACCCTTATACTATAATAATTGTGTATCGTTTAATTGAAATTCAAGTTAAACAGGGTGTGCTATACTTTGGTTTGCTCACTCTGGCAACAATGACAAAGTAATAAAGGGACAGTAGGATGAGAAAAAAAGGAGACAAAGAAAGGGCAGCAGTGAGATGATTTGTAAAAGGTGGGATAACATTCACTTCTTGTGGTTTCTTTGGTACATGTTGTACTTTTGCAACTATCAGTCTACGCTAAGACCCCCTGAGGCTAACCCTGGGTCTGCTCATTCACTCCAGCCATGACTGAGCCCTGTCACTCCAGCAAGAGTCAATTAGAACAGTGGCTCCCTTAAAAGGGAGCCAACAGCTGCTGCATGGCATGCGAGGGGGACAATTTGCTTTGTGATTGCTGAAAGACTGTCCTATAATGAATGCTGAGACCATCCAAGGTTGCAAGGAATTGACACAATTCTCCATATAAGCTTCTAGAAATAGCAGTTATCTGTCCATTGATTCTGAATGCATTGCTACTGCGGCACACTCAGCAATTTAGGTCATTAGAAGCAAAGCCCTGAAAAGCTCCTTCTAATCAGAGATTCTGCATTTTTCTCAACAGTAGACAGAACAAGACAACACAAAGCAAGTTAAGACCAAAACAAAAGAGCACAGAGCACAGACCTGTGGGGGAATGGATGTGTATCCACATTCATGTATGAGCACGAGGTGAAGATACCAGATGCAGATTCTGTACAGAAAACGGTGATTTCTGCCTCAAGAAAAATACATTTACCCCTAAAAGCCTTTCCTCAGGTTAACGGCAGCATCTGAGACGATGGAGCTAAGGGAGCCTCAGGCGCTTGCTAAGAAGGGAATCATGCATCAGTTTGCTAGGGCTGCCATAACAAAGTACAAAAACGGAGTGGCTTAAACAGCAGACACTCATTTTCTCAGAGCTGCAACCTCCACCTCCTGGGTTCAAGCGATTCCCGTGCCTCAGCCTCCCGAGTAGCTGGGATTATAGGAGTGTTCCACCACACCTGGCTAACTTTTTGTATTTTAGTAGAGACAGGGTTTCACCATGTTTGCCAGGACGGTCTCGAACTCCTGACTTCGTGATCTGCCCGCCTCAGCCCCCCAAAGTGCTGGGATGACAGGTGTGAGCCACCGCACCCGTCCTTATTTTCCTGTTCTTATAAGCATGCCAGTCGTACTGGATTAGGGCCCATCCATATGACTTCACTTTATCTTTTATTTATTTATTTTTATTTTATTTATTTACTTATTTATTTTTAATTTTTAGTCCTGGGTACATGCGCGGAATGTGTAGGTTTGTTACACAGGTAAACATGTGCCATGGTGGTTTGCTGCACCTGTCAACCCATCACCTAGTAAGCCCAGCACGCATTAGCTATTTTTTCAAATGCTCTCCCTCCTGCCACCCACCCCTGACAGACCCCAGTGTGTGTTGTTCCTCCCTGTGTCCATGTGTTCTCATTGTTCAGCTCCCACTTGTAAGTGAGAACACGAGGTGTTTGGTTTTCTGTTTCTGCATTAGTTTGCTGAGGATAATGGATTCCAGCTCCATTCATGTCCCTGCAAAGGACACGATCTCATTTCTTTTTATGGCTGCGTAGTATTCCACAGCGTGTATGTGCCACATTTTCTTTATCTAGTCTATCATTGATGGGCACTTGGGTTGATTCCATGTCCTTGCTATTGTGAATAGGACTTCACTTTATCTTAATTACCTCTTTAAAGGCCCTATCTCCAACTACATTCTGATGCACTGGGGGTTAGGATTTTAACATTGGAATTTGGCCAGGGAGACAAAATTCAGCCTACAACAAGCTGAGTCTGTGACTGAGTCACAAGCTGCGGAGCCATCACCCACCTCCCACTATTGGGTGCCTCTGATATTTATTAAAGAAATGTGGTAATTATGAACAAGTGACTTGGCCCAGGTCACTTCTGCTGCAGGAGAGTCTGTACACCCCAGTGGAAGAGAGTTCATCATCTGTTAAACAGGACTCCTCAGTTTGGCCCTGACACATTTTAAGAATGTGTCGAGGTCAAACAAATGTTAAGTATAGTCCACCTGTTAGCATATAGTGTTATCCACAAGAAAATACTAATACTGATCATTAGTGGTAGATGTTAATAGTGCATATCAGAATGCCACACTCCATATTTTAGCTTTCAATTTCATCCTACTTGGGATTAAAGAATAGAGCTACAGCTGAAAATGCTTTTGAGGGCCTTATAATAGCATTCTATAAATACAGAGAAAATTCTGGGAGAAGCGCATCTTTTGTGCAGCCTTTTAAATTCTTCTTACACTACTGCTACCAGCAGCAGGTGGTTCGACTATGTAACGTGAGCTTTGGTGTCACCGGGGAACCTACGGAAGGATGTACTCTCCTCACTGAGTGTGTATTTCCTGAGCACCTCCAAAGGCTGGGAGCCTCACTGATTCATGCTGCTGATGCCAGGAAGGGCAAGGCAAGTGCAGTCTCCTTCCTTAGGGAGTTTACCAGCATGCAGTGAAGACAGGTGATACATGAATCATCTGAAGCGTAATGGTGTTTAAACGTGGTGAGATCCCTATCAGACATGAATGCTGCAATGAAAGCAAGCCTTTGTTTTACTGGCTCACATGAACTCCAAAGCCAGGAAAACAGTAGTAAAAGGATAAAGAGCATCGCTATGCCCAATTGCACCACCACCAGTGAACAGTTGGATGGTCCTTATTCTCTACTAAGCTCTTTACATGTATTAATTCACTGAGTCTTCACATCAGCCATAATGAAATAGGTAGTATTTTAATAGAGAATGAAACTAGGGCACAGAAGATTTAAGTAATTTGCCCAACCAAGGCCACAGAACTTCTGGGATAGGAACACAGGAAGTCTGGCTCAGGAATCTTAATTGTCATGCTCTGCTGCCTCTAAAAAAGAGGCCATGCCAGCCATGCAGGACCCCTGTGTGAGAAACACTGTCAGAGAAGGCCATTGCTGCTGGTCCTGTTTCTAGTCTCCTAATACTGGCTGCCCTAGGGCTTTAAAGAATGCAATGTAGTGGAGGGGAAAGAGGGCAGGGGATGGAGTCCTGTGGACTCTGCGCAAGCACTGGACCTCACTGTGCCTGTTTCTTCCCCTATGAACCTGTCCCTGTGAGGAGCACAGCCACAGCGGATGCGGTGGGCGCCCACGCACACCTGCTCAGCCTATTTCAGAGGATGACTTCAGCTCTCCTCTGTACTAGCTGCCTATGGGACTCTGCCAGGGGAACTCCTAGAGGAGAATGCACACCCCTGCAGGACAGATGGGGAAAGTGCCTGAGAGTCACAAGAGCTGGTGGAACGACTTGAGGCAGGCTCCACACAGTCTCTCTTGGGGACAGCAGGGGTGCAGCCCAGGTTCCGCATACACTCATTACTGGTTTTCCTCCCTCTTCTATTTCACTTCCTCACTCTCTTATCAGGGCATCCGGGAATCACTCCCAAACAAACTACTTGCACCCAAAGCCTTGTCTCAGAATCTACTTTTAGGAGAACCCAAAACTGGACCTTATGAAGGTCCAAAATTGGATCTCATGAAGGTGTAGAAAGATCCAGTGATATTCTATGGGGAGATGTTTTTTAATTTGTCACACTGCTGGCAGTAACATGTTAGAGAATTGCTGTTATTACTACAACATGAAGATACTATTATAATTGCTGTGGAAATGTCTCCCTGTCAATAAGTGACTTTGGACACATACCCTTTCTTTTTTCTAAACATGTCCTCCTAACCTGAAACTCAGCCATTACCACTGGGTCTGTGTCAGAAATCCTGAGTTCAGGGTAGGGGGCAACTATATTTGGCAGCAAAGAAAACAAGAGGTTTAGCGAAATGCACCTGTTTCTTGGGAAGGGGAAAACATACAAGAAGTTACACCGGGTTGGGTAGCCCTAGGGCTCCTGCTCTGGGTGTCAAAGCAGTGAGTCAGGGAACTGAGCGATAAGGTGGTTCTTGGTGGTCTTGGTTCTCTTGGTGTCTGGCTCTTGTTAAAGCAAGAATAATATGCCCTAATACAGCTACCATATTTCAGTTCATTTCACCTAAGAACAAGAGTGTATGTGGTCTTGTATTTTAAAGAGTTTTCCTATGAAATCTCATTTTGTTCTTTTTATCATTCTTAAGAAGCTGGTGTGGTAGTGTCACAGCACCTCCCACTTTGGGCCAGCCTCTCCCTGTTTTCCACCTGAGAACCCAGCCTTTGAAGAACTTGTTTAAAGTTTAGGCTGGGCATGGTGGCTCATGCCTATACTTTGGGAGGACAAGGCAAGAGAATTGCTTGATGCCAGGAGTTTGAGACCAGCCTGGGCAACAAAGCAAGACCCTGTCTCTACAAAAAAAAAAAAACCTGATAATAATAAATAATAAAAGATTTAAAAAATTAGCTAGGCGTGGTATTGTGTACCTATAGTCTCAGCTACCTGGGAGACTGAGAAAGGCGGACTGCTTGAGTCCAGTAGTTGGGGGCTGCAGTGAGCTATGGCTGTACCACTGTACCACAGCCTGGGTAATAGAGCAAGATTCCCATCTCAAAAAATAAAAATTAAAAAATAAAAACAAGTAAAAAAAAAGTTTTAGAGGCGCCCTTCTCTTCAGCTGTTGCCTAGCAACATTTAAAATGAAACGAAAGCAACATGAAGCAAAAAAGAAAATCAATAGCACGCTCACTCCTCTCCCTGTAGGACTGTCCCCACTGTGGGGCTTGAAGGGTGAAGGGCACAGAAATCTGAGGTTACTCAGAGGGTAATGATGAGGCAGATGTGAAAGAAGCTCAGCTCTTGGGGCGCCTGTCCACAGTCAGCCCAGCCTGCACCAGCATGCAGCCATGCAGCTGGTCATGCCAACGGCCCTCACCATCAGTGCCAGCACACAGCAGGAAGGAACAACAGGAACTTCATCAAGTCCGCCGAGCCTTCCAGGTCCACTGATGGACAACTGCTTTTATGTAAGCCAAACAGGCCAAGTCTGGCACTGTCAGTAACGGAAATTTTGTGTGCCTGGAACACAAAAGTATATTGTTCATTTGAATGTAAGTCAGTGGTGAAGAGGGAGGGGTCTTGCATGGATGGCCCTGGTGAGGAGGAGCAGCCAGGGTTTTTCCCAGACGAGGGTCAAGAATTGATGATTCAAACGAAAAGATTTGGTCAAAAAAGGAAGAGGAGGTGTGCTAAAAAGTAACAACCCCAAGCAGGTAAAGAGGAGCTGATGTGAGAGACTGCATGTGGCTAAGCCAAAGAGCACATTGCAGACACCAGGAAGTGAGCCTCACATCCTGCTCTGCAGAGCCCTGGGAAAAAGGGGGTTCAATCTCCATCCCCCACCCCCAGTCTCAGCACCCTCGTGAGGGCAGTCTCTCCTGGCACAGAAGCAGAAGGCTACATGGCCGACAAGGCTGGGCCTGGCAAGAGCATAATATGACATGGGAGCATTTACTGTATTTCCGAGAGGATGCAAAGACACAACAAATTGCATTTATCACTCAGTGATATCACTGCGAAGCCCAGTGAGACTGAGCCCCATCGTGAGATGCCGGGGACTCGGGGACAGGGGGCTGCCACTGATATAACTGAACACTTAGTATGTTCCAGTATCTGCCCTGAAGCTTTAAAACATCATTGCAGTGAATTCCTTTACAACCCCATGAAGGTACTATTATTTCCATTTCACAGATGAGGAAAGTGAAGTCCAAAAGAATTAGCCCGGGTATCAGAGATGACTAAACTCAGGGGCAGGTCCACCTGACACACAGGCCTGTGGCCTTTTCTTTCTAGCTCAGGTGTTCCTCCATCACACCAGGAAGGTGAGTGTGTGCCAAGTGGGGCATGGTGCTCTCTGGGCCCCTGAAATCATCTGTTTATTGCTGGGTCTCCATTGTCCCTATTTCAAACCCTCATTTTCTACAGTGGTTCTCAAGGGGGTGCGCAGGGGTGCTGTGCTCCTCTGTGTGGGTCTGAATCTCTGTGGTGGCCTGTGAGGTCTGAAGAAGCCCCTGGGTACCCATGTTGTGACATCTTGAGAATCACTGATGGGGTGCTGCCCTGCCCTGTGTACCCACAAAGAACCAGCCCTGCTGTGCTCCTCCAGCTCGGGAGAGGCCCTGGAGGTTGGCTCCTAAATCTTTTCTTACATTCTCCTTCATACTCCTAATTCAAGGCTCCTAAACGTTCTCATCCATTCTCCTTTATACTCAAAAGTCAATCTCTCTAATTTTACATCAACCATTGCATTTAGTTTTTCCTTTTAGGAATGATCTATCAATAAAATTTACTTTTTTAGAACAAAAGCTAGATGAAGTAATGGGGAACAAACATGATACGCTTCACTAAATGAAGTTTCACATTCATGGAAAAACATGCTCCTTTCAAGTGTAACTATCTGAGCAAGTATTAGTAAACAGACGTGGTTTCTGATGACCCAAAAGGCATATGAGTAAGTCTTGAGACATTTTAAATTTCCAATCATTCTATTATCCCTAAAGACATACCCTTCCCTCTGACAAAAAGCAATCCTCGAAAGCGACCCAGAAGAAAATACAAACGATTTCTCTGATGATGCTAAGCCCTTAAATAATTATTCCACCACTGTCTTAATTTCCTAGAAAATTCCATGACCTGACACGTCTCTGTTCTAGAACATACACTGACCTACGCTAAGGTCTAGCACCACCAAAGACCGCTTTTCCCTTTGATTGTCTGTGAATAGTTCAGATAATGGTCTTTAACAAATACGTATATGAAGAAATACACACACGTGTGCGAGTGCGCACACACACACACACACACACACACATTTTTCAAAGCTGCCACACACAGCTTTGTAAGCTATCTCTATTACCAGAGGCTTTTCTCTTAGACGTGGCTTTAAGGCTCCTTCCCCCTTACCACCTTCTGAAACCCTTCAACAATACAGTCACGAGACACATTTAGTCAGACTCGAGAACACTGAAGGTGAAAATTCTTCCATATCTGGTGACCTTGGCATCAAAAAGAGTTGCCAACTGGGAACTTTTGATTTGATAACTGCCCCAATGTCCTCTGTGCTTTGTGGGAGAAAACACCAGCTAGTGATAGCTGGTCCTTGTACCAGGTCAGAGAACAGTAAATGCAACAGTTTCACAAAATATTGTTTGATATCTGGTGTTCCCATTTGGTCTGTGGTTTATTTACGTAAAAAGTAGCAAGGAAGATTATGATGGCAAGTCCCACAGCTTCTCTGACATTCCTGTTGTTTGCATCCATTCCCATTCTTAGGAGAAAAAACCGAAAGCATTGCATATACCAACTCAATGATGAGGGCAGGAGAGCTTCAAAACAAAACAAAACAATAAAACCTGAAAGTTAATCCCTAGAAAAACAGGAGCCAGATTAGGCTACGTTGGGGTGAAGATAGGGAGAATAGATCACAGTGACATACAGAATTTCAAGCAGATGACCTATGAAGTTTTATTTTTAAAAAAAATTTTAAAATTAAAAAGCATGTAATAATTTATCTCAAACACCCACCTTAAGTAGTGAAAGCATGCTACATAACTCCTTCCTTGGTCCTGCCAAATCACTTATATTTTGCACTAAATGTGAGGTTGCTGATGTCCATTAAAGTTTTTATTTTAACTATGAAAAATTGTTGACATACATGATGTGAGCAGGACAATTGAGCCCCCAGCCATCATCACCTAACTTCAACAACGATCAACGCCAGCCCATCTTATTGTGCCTTTCCATAACCCATGTTCCCTCTTCAAATCCCTGCTTATTAAAAACATATATCTAACACTGTATGAAATCACCCACAAATAATTTCAGTGTATAGTTATAGAAGAAAAGAGCTCTTAAAATATAACAAGCATAACATTAAATACAATTAGCTGTAAAATTATCTACAATTCCTTTATATAAACCAATATCCCATCAGTGTTCAAATTTCCCTAGGCAATAGAGTTTTAAATGAATGTTTGGCTCAGGTGGAGAAAAACCAACCCACAGCACTAGAATCTCAGCATCCCAGAGCTGCCACAAGACCCAAAGGACTACTTTCTCTGTTTTGGGGAGGCACTTGGGACCAGGTGATCCAGAATTCTTGCATGAGCATCATGATTAAACCTTCTAGGGAAATACATATCCTTCCCTTCCCTCTTGGTCTGCTACTGGTGAAGGTGCTTGTGAAATGACAAACCAAATAGGAGCTGAGAAAACAAAGTCCCCTCCAAATATTTAAAATATTTGAACTGAGCTACCGTCCGTCTTGGTTCAAATGGGGTGGATGCTCAGGACACCCCCGGATCTTCATGTATTTGCTGCTTGCCTCAGCAGTGATAGTCCTATAGCTGCACTCATGTGGGTCTAATCTGTGGCTGGTTCCAGGTACCTCCTGCTATACCCATGGGCCCAGGTCCACTCAACTCAGCAAAAGAGGAGAAAAGACAAATCGTTCCACTCCTCGGAATCATGCTGCAGGAGCAAGTACTGGCCCCATGTACTTGGAACCCCAGATGACCTAAACATGGTAGCATCTGCACACTGCTCGGAATCAAAACAATTCCCCAGAATGAAGGCCTCAGAAGCAGCCTCAGAGGCAAAAGGTTTTCTCTGACCTTCCCCTGCCCTCTTGTCGCTCAGTCCCATTCTCCCCCAAGGCTAACCACAGAAACTAAAATCCCGCTTCCCCAAGGTGGGTCATAGAAACCAGAGCCTCTTTTCCCCAAAGCCAGCCATAAACTTAAAATACTACTCTAACTCCCCCACCCCTTCTTCACTGTAAAAACTGGCCATAAAGAAATTATCTGACCTATTTTGTTTAATTGTAGGTCATAAGACCCCATTCACAGAAGGTCTCGTCCCACACCCAGAAGGAAGGCATGCATCTCAGCGAGGCCAAGAGAATCTGGACAGACGTGCCTTGCTGGGTTTCTCCTGTTCAGTCTGTTAGCATTGGATCTACCCTCTTTGTCCAGTCACATTTCCACATGGCTGTCAATACTCTGTTCAACCTGAACATAACAATCGATCATTTCTGCTCCATCTTTGGGTCTTTATGCTAAAGACTCCCAGGTATAAATTAATAAAATTTATATACCCTTTCTCCTATTAATTGGCTTCTTTTCAGTAACTTTCAACAATTGGCAAAGGAGAAGCTTTCTCTTGGTCCCACATGACCTATTTTTGGGTTATTTTCAGACTGCTGGCCTGACTTCCCACTTGGATAACTCAGGTTCCCAATTTTGATCTTGGCTTCTAGCATCTGACCTCCTACCCTGTACTGACCACAAGGATTTTTGACCTGAATGTGTCGGTCCAAGACCTGGTTATTTACCCAGTTGTTTTCCAGTCTGCAAAATAAAAGTTGATACTATTTACTAAGGAGGCTCTTGTTAAGCAGCTGCTACTGCTATCTTAAGGGGACTTCACAATAACTCTATGCCTGCTATACGCCTGCTCAGGGCATTAAAGCTGCACTGTGAACAAAATAGACATAAAAAATCCCTCTATTAAGTTCCCATTCTAGGAGCAATGTACCCTAGGAAGTGGCAAATTACCATTCTCATTCAAATACAAAGAAATTGAGGCTTAGAGTTATTAAGTAATTTGCTTGACATCCTATGGCTAAAACCCAAGTTTTGTTTTTAACACACCAGGCTGCACCCTTACCTGATCCCACGGAAACTGGCAGCGTAGCACAATCAGTGCCGACTGGACTACAGGACACAAACATGTTCAAACATGTTTTTACAACCTTGTGTTGTTTTTTGTTTTTGTTTTGAGACAGAGTTTCACTCTTGTCATCCAGGCTAGAGTGCAATGGGGTGTGATCTCAGCTTACTGCAACCTCCCCCTCCCAGGTTCAAGCGATTCTCCTGCCTCAGTCTCCCGAGTAGTTTAGATTACAGGTGCACATGCCACCATGCCCAGCAAATATTTGTATTTTTAGTAGAGACAGGTTTTACCATGTTGGCCAGGCTGGTCTTAAACTCCTGACGTCAGGTGATCCATCCGCCTGGGCCTCCCAAGTGTTGGGATTACAGGCGTGAGCCAATGTGCCTGGCCACCCTTATGTTTTAAGTACTCTATGTGATAGAGATGGAATCCTGCTTTTAGCAACTTGAAAACACATTCAAACTCCTCTATTGTGAACAGATCTTATTAAAATGGAAATCTATTGCTAGCATGTACAAAGTGTGTACACTGTGTTCCTTTCTGTGAATTTAGAAAAAAACTCTTAATGCAAAGCCAAAGGCACAGGGTCTACACTCTTTGAAAACAATGAGTTGGAATGGGAAAGCCTGTGCCAAAAGATACTTTATGACTTTTAAAATAATACCCAAGTATTATATTTTACTGTACCTATATTTGTTACTTCTGATATAATTGCATTTGCTTTATAAAATATTCTTACTAAAATCTGAATGCATTGATGATGTTCTTTTTTAATTTTACTTTTTCTCTAAAAAGTAACTTTTATATCACAGCCAGGTACACAATGTTGATGGTGTTCTTATCACAACATAGATGTTGTTCTGGCTTTCAAGGCTTCCATTTCACATGGCAAATGGAAAATAGTGGCTGGTCAGCTCATAGTGGGTTTGCCCGGTGAATTACAATATCTGCACTAAATTCACTAGATCAAGAGGAAAGTCTGGGAACTGAGTGCCTACTATGTTCTTCAGACTGATCTAGGCACAGACTCTCTGTCTTCGGATCTCTCACTAGCTGCTTTGCGACCACTGGCCCCAAGATCCTCCCTTCTCCCTCACTGGACTTTGGTCTGTTTAGGAGAGTGTTTACAACATTACCTAGGCACATATGATGCCTGATATGCAGAGAAGCAAGCTTAGGGATAAAAGGTAACTAATTCAGAGGACAAGAGGGCTCTTTAAAGATGAGACTTCAGGGATCCCATATTCAGGAAATATTTAATGAAGAGGCAACATATGGTACAAAATTTTAGTTTAGGAATAAGAAGCCAATTCTATACTCATCTTTCTCATGACTAAGCAGTGATCAGTGTCACACCTTGGTTTCTCTGGATTCAGGTTCTAAGCTCTTCAGAGGCAGACACTTAGAAATTTTGTGTGGCCAAAGCTCAGTAAATTTGCATGATAGCCCGATCAAGGTTAAGAGCACAGTCTGCTGTCACTGAGCTCAGGGAGCACCTACTGTCCCCACTGTGTGCCCAACACTGCTAGCAGTAGAGACCCTATCCTTCTGAGCTCACCTGCCATTAGCTGTAAATCAAGACAAAACAAAACAGAGTTCCATTGCACTGCATCTTCATTTTTAATGCTAATTCTCTATGAGAATCTCTCTAAACCATGAGTTTTATTCCGAGGACGTGTAATATGTTTTTTTTTTTTTTTTTTTCTTTTCTTTTCTATTAAAGGGATGGAAGAAACAAGAAGCAAGTGGGGAAAACAATGGAATCACAAAATAAAAAATAGAAGGAAAGAAAACAGCAATCTCAGGAGGCAGCTTGGGGATAGAGGAAGAAATGTGGAAGCCCTGGCCAAGGTATGGGGAGCTGAATCCATTAACTTCTGGATTTTAAGTTCAGAGAGGTAGAATTAATTAATCCTTGGAAAGGTCTGCATCAAAAAGCTTTTGGCTTAGCAGTTCAGAGCACAGCCTGGAGATGTTCTGCCAGAGTCCCGGCAATAGCCCTGCCAGGTAAGTGACTTGCTCCCAGTGCCTTGGTGAGCTCATCCATAAAATGAGAACAATAGTACCTGCCTCAAAGGGTTACTGTGAAGATTAACTCAATTGATCTGTGCTAGCACATAGGCCAGTGCAAAGGTCACAGTAAATGCTAGATAAGTGCTCATTGCCTAGTCACCAGGACCACTTATTAAACTTGTATACACAGTCAGAAACCTGGGGGAGGAATCCAGCCCCTGATCAAGGTTAAGAACATTCTCTGCTGTCATGGAACTCAAGGGGCACCTACTGTCCACCACTGACTGACTGTGTAACACTGAGCACGTAAGTAACCTTTCTATGACTCAGTTCCCTCATTCTTAAAATGGCATTACTGGTGACTACCTCATTGGATTGCTGTAAATATTTAGATAATTTAGACAATCCATGTTAAGTGCTTAACACAGTACTGGGACACAACAGCTATTTAGTAGATGCTTGTTATTATTAAGCATTACTGTTATAGGATCCAACTCAGCCAACGGGTAAGTGATAAATCATTCCTTTTTAAAAACCTTTTCTTCTCATTGTAAAAGCAACAAAATGTTCCACATAGACATCTGAGGAGATGCAGAATCATACAAAAAAGAAAATAAAAATCACCCAACTCTTTTCCACCCCAAATATGCACTGATGACATATATATTCTACTTCCTTCCAGTCTTTATGTGAGAGCGCATAGGTGAGCATGTGCACCCACTGTTTTACGTAATTGGTACACACTGTCTACATGGATCCTGTTTTTCTCACTTCATGTTACCCATCCTTTTATTAAATAATCTAGGAAATATGACTTCCTGGCTGCCAAGTCAGCCCTCCACCGCAGAGATGTGGCGTGTTGGCTTGGCAGCCAGGAAGTCATGTTGCAGAGCTCAGCACCACCAGATGTGGAGCTCAGCACTGGCACCCCTTACCTACCTTACTACAGCTTTTCCTCCCGGGGCAGGGTTGGGTACCTAACCGCCAGCAACAACCTGACATGGGTGGAGGTTTTTTCCCTTTTATGACAAGAAAGGTTAAAGAAGGAAAGGGCAGTTTGGGGGAAGGAGTAAGTGGCTGCAAAGATGCCAGCCTCTCAAAGATGGTGGCCTTTGCCAGCACAGCAGTGTACAGATGAAAAGACAAACTTGGTGGAGGGAGGAACGGTTCCCTGGCAGTTTTCTAGGAATCGCAAGTTACCCTGGAATCTTAAAAGATTTCCAAGGCAAAGAGTCAGAAGATTTGGGTGTAACAGAAAGCTCCAGTTAGGAATCATTGTCCCAGAGACAAACCCCAGTGTCACCCATTGGCATTGTACCCCGTGTCACCATCTTGCCGTAACATGTGGGAGCGGCGTATGCTCCTGGGTTCCTATGAAACTTGATAAAGGCCTTTAACGCTTGTAGGCTTGAATGCCTCTAGGCTTTTCTTGCCAAGTCCTGGGCATTACAAGTCCATAATCGCTGCCTCCTGCACACCACTGCAAACCCTCTCCTCTTTGTTCCTGCTTTCCCTCCCACCTCAACCTCACAGCTGTGAAAAAAGAAACACATTTAAATACCATCCTGAATGGCCCTTTGGAAGTATGAGTGGCAGCTCCTGCCACACCTCTTTCTCTTCCAGACCAAGGCAACCTGCTGCCAACACTGGCTCATTTTTCACTAAAGCCATGTTCCTGCTCCTGGTGCTAGCCAGCAAAGAAGAGAGGGAAAATCAAGTTTTTTAAATTGCTTAAAGACAAAGGCGTCGTTTTGCAAACTGCTAAGTAGAGACCAAATGTCAACTTAATGCTATCTTAACAGCTTGGCCTAATGCAAAAGCCTTCTCCTTATTCCATTGGCCACTATCAGTTCCTGATATGTGTCCCCAGTCCCTCATTAGTGACACTAATCGAAGTACCAGACTGTCAGGGGAACCTAAGTGAGTGACAGTGTGTAAGAATTTTTAAGCCTCTCATTATTCCAAATGCACCAGCAGACATGCAAATTACCTTTTCCAGAATATGGTGTAATACGCAATTCTACTAAGCGCCCTTCCAAGTAGCGACCCTCCGCCTCTGCATTTTTTTTTAACAACAGCAAACACAAAATTCTAAAAAAAGCTCTCATGGGACCTCAGAGAGCATTCCATTTTCTCCATTTTCTTTCTTAGATTGACAGGTTTTTCTATACTGCATGTGCCCCAGCATGCTAAAGACGGTGGGAAAACCTCCCAATATATGTCACAGCTTATATTTTATACTAGAAAGCCTACTTTGCCCAGGAATCATGCAATCCTTAGACTACAAGGAGAAAAATAAAGCCACTGAATTTCTTGAATGCAACAACTCTGGCAAACAGGAACAAGAAAAGGAAATAGCTAGGGTGTGATAAGCTCCTCACTGTAATCTCCTTTCAGCATTCTATTAAACATCACTCCCAGATCGGGCACACAGAAATATATGGCACTACAGTGTCTTCCTACTTACAGCATTGCTTTTCACAGGAAAAAGTGACTATCAAGCCAGTTTCCTCTTTGTATTTAAATAATAAGACACGGCCTGCACTAGGTGAACTGTTGCTTCCATAGGATATTTAAACTTGAATGGCAACATTAAAAAATAAAGCTACAAAAATCCACATTCTACTTTATAAATACGTAAACACAACTGCTGTAGCCATAAATCCTACTGTTAGGCTTTGCCTGGAAAACCCATCTCCAAAGAATATCTCGGCTGGTCAGTGACACGTAGGGAGAGTGCATCACTCATGGTTAGGAACCGTGGCAAGAAAACAGAAACCACAGGCCCCCGAGGAGCTTCTTTGCTCATCTTGGACTCTACCAAGGGGTCAAAGTACAGTTGAAAGCAAAACTTCGGTAAAACTGTGACGCATTTCAAATGTCAAATCCATTGTATTTCCTTTAGATAGAGTTTTAAGTTACATCCTATAAGTAAAGCAGAAGTAATAATTTCAGTGGACCAACATACCATGTGGGCAATTTTGACATTGATATTGGATTTTATTTATTATTTATCTATTAGGTTTTTATAAAAAATTTTTTATTGCATTTTAGGTTTTGGGGTACAAGTGAAGAACATGCAAGATTGTTGCATAGGTACACACACGGCAGTGTGATTTGCTGCCTTCTTCCCCATCACCTATATCTGGCATTTCTCCCCATGCTATGTCTCCCCAACTCCCCACCCCCTGCTGTCCCTCCCCTATTTCCCCCAAACAGACCCCAGTGTGTGATGTTCCCATCCCCGTGTCCATGTGTTCTCATTGTTCAACACCCGCCTATGAATGGGAACATGCGGTGTTTGATTTTCTGCTCTTGTGTCAGTTTGCTGAGAATGATGGTTTCCAGGTTCATCCATGTCCCTACAAAGGACACGAATTGATCGTTTTTGATGGCTGCATAGTATTCCATGTTGTATATGTGCCACATTTTCCCTGTCCAATCTATCATCAATGGGCATTTAGGTTGGTTCCAGGTCTTTCCTATTTCCTAAATAGTGCTGCAATGAACCTACATGTGCACATGTCCTTATAGCAGAACGGTTTATAATCCTTTGGATATATACCCAGTAATGGGATTGCTGGGTCAAATGGAATTTTGAATTCTAGGTCCTTGAGGAATCAACACACTGTCTTCCATGCTGGTTGAACTAATTTACACTCCCACAGGCAGTATAAAACTGTTCCTATTTCTCCACATCCTCTCCAGCATCTGTTGTCTCCAGATTTTTTAATGATCGCCATTCTAACTGGTGTGAGATGGTATCTCAATGTAGTTTTGATTTGCATTTCTCTAATGACCACTGATGATGAGCATTTTTTCATGTTTGTTGGCCTCATGTATGTCTTCTTTTGTAAAGTGTCTGTTCATATCCTTCCCCCACTTTTGAATGGGCTTGTTTTTTTCTTGTTTTGTCAGATGGGTAGATTGCAAATTTTTTTTCCCATTCTGTTGGTTGCCGATTCACTCTAATGATTGTTTCTTTTGCTGTGCAGAAGCTGTGGAGTTTGATTAGGTCCCATTTGTCCATTTTGGCTTTTGTTGCCAATGCTTTTGGTGTTTTGGTCATGAAGTCCTTGCCTATGCCTATGTCCTGAATGGTTTTGCCTAGATTTTCTTCCAGGGTTTTTATGGTGTTAGGTCTTATGTTTAAGTCTTTAATCCATCTGGAGTTAATTTTAGTGTAAGGTGTCAGGAAGGGGTCCAGTTTCTGCTTTCTGCACATGGCTAGCCAGTTTTCCCAAAACCATTTATTAAACAGGGAATCCTTTCCCCACTGCTTGTTTTTGTAAGGTTTGTCAAAGACCAGATGGTTGTAGATGTGTAGTGTTGCCTCTGAGGCCTCTGATCTGTTCCATTGGCCTACATATCTGTTTTTGTACCAGTATCATGCTGTTTTGATTACTGTAGCCTTGTAGTATAGTTTGAAGTCAAGTAGCACGATGCCTCCAGCTTTTTTCTATTTGCTTAGAATTGACTGGGCTATGCGGGCTCTCTTTTGGTTCCATATGAAGTTTAAGGTGGTTTTTTCCAGTTCTGTGAAAAGGGTTTAGGTAGCTTGATGGGGATAGCATTGAATCTATAAATTACTTTGGGCAGTATGGCCATTTTCACAATATTGAGTCTTCCTAACCATGAGCATGGAATGTTTCTCCATCTGTGTCCTCTCTTATTTCCTTGAGCAGTGGTTTTTAGTTCTCCTTGAAGAGGTCCTTTACATCCTTTGTTAGTTGTATTCCTAGGTGTTTTATTCTCTTTGTAGCAATTGTGAATGGCAGTTTGTTCTTGATTTGGCTCTCTTTAAGTCTGTTATTGGTGTGTAGGATGCTTGTGATTTTTGCACATTGATTTTGTATCCGGAGACTTTGCTGAAGTTGCTTATCAGTTTCAGGATATTCTGGGCTGAGACGATGGGGTCTTTTACATATACAATCATGTTGTCTGCAAATAGAGACTATTTGACTTACTCCTCTCCTAATTGAATACGCTTTATTTCTTTTTCTTGCCTGATTGCTCTGGCTAGAACTTCCAATACTATATTGAATAGGAGTAGTGAGAGAGGGCACCCTTGTTTAGTGCCAGATTTCAAAGGGAATGCTTCCAGTTTTTGCCCATTCAGTATGATATTGGCTGTGGGTCTGTTGTAAATAGCTCTTATTATTTTGAGATAATGTTCCATTGATACCTAGTTTATTGAGAGTTTTTAGCATAAAGGGCTGTTGAATTTTGTTGAAGGTCTTCTCTGCATCTATTGAGATAATCATGTGGTTTTTGTCTTTGGCTCCGTTTATGTGGTGGATTACATTTATAGACTTGTGTATGTTGAACCAGCCTTGCATCCCCAGGATGAAGCCTACTTGATTGTGATGGATAAGCCTTTTGATGTGCTGTTGCAATCAGTTTGCCAGTATTTTACTGAAGATTTTTATACCTATGTTGATCATGGATATTGGCCTGAAGTTTTCTTTTCTTGTTGAGTCTCTGCCGGGTTTTGGTATCAGGATGATGTTGGTTTCATAAAATGATTTGGGAAGGATTCCCTCCTTTTGTATTGTTTGGAATCGTTTCAGAATGATTGGTACCAGCTTCTCTTTGTATGTCTCATAGAATTCGGCTGCAAACTCATCTGGACCTGGGCTTTTTTTTGGTTGGTAGGCTATCAGTTGCTGCCTCAACTTCAGCCCTTGTTATTGGTCTATTCAGGGGTTCGACTTCTTCCTGGTTTAGGCTTGGGAGGGTGCAAGTGTCCATGAATTTATCCATTTCTTCCAGGTTTACTGGTTTGTGTGCTAGAGTTATTTGTAGTAATATCTGATGGTAGTTTGTATTTCTGTGTAATCGATGGTGATATTCCCTTTATCATTTTTATTGCATCTATTTCATTTTTCTCTCTTTTCTTTTTTATTAATCTGGCTAGCAGTCTGTCTATTTTGTTGATCTTTTCAAAAAACCAGCTCCTGGATTTATTAATTTTCCAAAGGCTTTTTTTTTGTCTCTATCTTCTTCAGTTCTGCTCAAGTTATTTCTTGTCTTCTGCTACCTTTTGAGTGTTTTTGATCTTGCTCCTCTAGCTCTTTCAATTTTGATGATAGAGTGCTGATTTTAGACCTTTCCTTGCTTCTCATGTGGGCATTTATTGCTATACATTTTCCTGTAGACACTGCTTTAAATGTGTCCCAGAGATTCTGGTACATGTGTCTTCATTCTCGGTGGTTTTGAAGAACATCTTTATTTCTGCCTTCATTTCATTGTTTCTCCAGTCAACATTCAAGAGCCAGTTGTTCATTTTGCATGGAGTTGTGTGGTTCTGAGTTAGTTTCTTAATCCTGAGTTCTAATTTGATTGCACTGTGGTCTAAGAGACTGTTTGTTATGATTTCCATTCTTTTGCATTTGCTGAGGAGTGATTTACTTCCAATTATGTGGTCAGTTTTAGAATAGCTGTGATGTGGTGCTGAGAAGAATGTTTATTCTACGGATTTGGGGTGGAGAGTTCTGTAAATGTCTATTAGGTTTGCTTGGTCTCAATATCAGTTCAAGTCCTGAATATCCTTGTTAATTTTCTCTCTCAGTGATCTTTAGAATATTGACAGTGGAGTGTTAAAGTCTCCCACTATTATTGTGTGGGAGTCTAAGTCTCTTTTTAGGTAGTTAAGAACTTGCTTTATGTATCTGGGTGCTCCTATATTGGTTCATATATATTTAGGATCGTTAGCTCTTCCTGTTGTGTTGATCCTTTTACCATTATGTAATGCCCTTCTTTGTCTCTTTTGATCTGTTTTGGTTTAAAGTCTATTTTATCAGAGACTAGGATTGCAACTCCTGCTTTTTTTTTGCTCTCCATTTGCTTGGTAAGTCTTTTTCCATCCCTTTATTTTGAGCCTATGTGTATCCTTTCATGTGAGATGGGTTTCCTGGATACAGCACACCAATGGGTTTTGGCTTTTTATCCAATTTACCAGTCTGTGTCTTTTGGTTGGGGCATTTAGCCCATTAATATTTAAGGTTAATATTGCTATGTGTGAATTTGATCCTGCCGTTTTGATGCAAGCTTGTTGTTTTGCCCATTAGCTGATGCAATGTCTTCATTGTACTGATAGTGTTTACCAGTTGGCACATTTTTGAAAGTGGCTGGTACTGGTTGTTCCTTTCTATGTTTAATGCTTCTTTCAGGAGCTCTTGTAAGGCAGGCCTGGTGGTGATAAAATCTCTCAGCAATTGCTTGTTCATAAAGGATTTTATTTCTCCTTTGCTTAAGAAGCTTAGTTTGACTGTGTATGAAATTCTAGGTTGAAAGTTCTTTTCTTTAAGGATGTTGAATATTGGCCCCCACTCTCTTCTGGCTTGTAGGGTTTCTGCCAAGAGATCCACTGTGAGTCTAACGGGCTTCCCTTTATGGGTAACCTGACCTTTCTCTCTGGCTGCCCTTAGCATTTTTTCCTTCATTTCAACCCTGGTGAATCTGACAATTATGTGCCTTGGGATTGCTCTTCTTGAAGAATATCTTTGTGGTGTTCGCTGTATTTCCTGGACTTGAATGGTGGCCTGCCTTGCTAGGTTGGGGAAATTCTCCTGGATAATATCCTGAAGAGTGTTTTCCAGCTTGGATTCATTCCCTCTGTCACATTCAGGTACATCTATCAAATGTAGATTAGGTCTTTTCACATAATCCCATATTTCTTGGATGCTTTGTTCATTTCTTTTTACTCTTTTTTCTCTAATCTTGGCTTCTTGTTTTATTTCATTGAGTTGATCTTCAATCTCTGATATCCTTTCTTCTGCTTGGTGGATTTGGCTATTGAAACTTGTGTATGCTTCGTGAAGTTCTTGTGTTGTGCTTTTCAGCTCCATCAATTCATTTATATTCTTCTCTAAGCTGTTTATTCTTGTTAGCATTTCATCAAACCTTTTTTCAACATTCTTAGTTTCTTTGCATTGGGTTAGAACATGTTCTTTTAGCTCAGAGAAGTTTATTATTACCCTTTCTGAAGCCTGTTTCTGTGAATTCATCAGACTCATTCTCCATCTAGTCTTGTTCCCTTGCTGGTGAGGTGTTGTGATCCCTTGGAGGACGAGAGGCATTCTGATTTTGGGTGTTTTCATCCTTTTTGCATTGGTTTCTTCCCATCTTTGTGAATTTATCTACTTGTGGTCTTTGTAGTTGGTGACTTTCGGATGGGGTCTCTGAGTGGACGTCCTTTTCGTTGATGTTGAAGTTATTTCTTTCTGTTTTTTAGTTTTCCTTCTAATAGTCAGGCCCCTCTGACACAGGACTGCTGGAGGTCCACTCCAGACCCTGTTTGCCTGATGATCACCTACAGTGGCCTTTGCAGTTCCGGGAACTGCACTCCAGAGCTGTTCCTATTTGGCCATCTTGGATCGTCCCTATTAGTTAGTTTTTTTTTTTTTTTTTGAGCCAGGTTGAAGTGCAGTGGTGTGATCTTGGTTCATTGTGACCTCTGTCTCTTGGGTTCAAGCATTTCTCCTGCCTCAGCCTCCCAAATAGCTGGCATTACAGGTGCTCGCCACCATGCCTGGCTATGTTTTGCATTTTTCAGTGGAGATGGGGTTTTACCATGTTGGCCAGGCTAGTCTCGAATTCCTGACCTCAAGTGATCCACCCATGTTGGCCTCCCAAACTGCTGGGATTACAGGCTTGAGCCACCATGCCAGGCAATATTGGAATTTAAAGAAATGAGACAAAGGAGCTCAAAAAACAGGGGAACTGGAAGGAAGAAAAGAGAAGTAGATGATTAGAGCCCTCTGGTTTTCCTTTCAACCTGGTCCGCAGCTTCAGCAGGCCCCATCAGCCCTTCTTCCCATTTCACTCTCTTGAAAAAAGGAAAGATGCGTATCAGGGATGGAGACAGGGAGGAGCAAGAAGGGGCAAAAGCAGAGGTAGAAAGCTGAAAGCAAAAAAAGTTTAGCCCCTAACCTAATCCCTAAGGTCTTCCAGAGCTGGCATAAAGTTGCATTTTGTTACAGAGGATGAGATTACATTTGCAAATGATCTTCATCTTGCAAAGATTACATATAATAAAACTTGCCATGCTGGTCTATGCACACTGACAAAGATTCTCTGTTTGACCAGAGAATTCTGACCTCCTAACCAAGATTTAATCAAGCTTCCAAACTTCTCCCAGGCCCATCTGTGCACTCATTTGTAAAATCCAGTCCCCTTCTAAGTCAGTTTAGCAAGAACCACCCCATCTCGATATCTGATCACCCTTCAGTATCTGATCAGATTCCTCATCCTTCACCAACCCCCAAGGTATGCCCGATCACCGTGGCTTGTCTTCAGCAAGAATTCTGTCAGGTTGGTTTAGACAGAATCCCCTGCCCTTGATATCGCATCAGGTTGCTCATCCTCCACCATCCCCCAGAGGATGTCCAATACCCTGGCCTGTCTTCAGTAAGAATCCTGTTAGCTCCATTCAGCCAGAATCCCCTTTAGCCCTGATGTTTCTTTTTAGTATCTGTTTATTCACTGACCCCTCGCTCTGCTCCTGGGCTATACACTCCCTCTTGCCCATGTTGTATTGGAAGTTGAGCCCTATCTCTCGACCCTGTTGCAAAATCCCATCCACCTGTCATGATGGTCTTTCTTACCATGCTTTCTACCTTTGAATATTTTTTTCTTTCACAACATAGATGTTTAGAGTCCTGAACACTGGTTATAAAAAATTTTAACTCCATTTCTTTACCCAGTTTGCACAAATAATTGTTCATTCATTCATTCATTCATTCAGTGAGTTGAGTACTTATTTTGAGTCAGGCGTGAATGATACAGAATATCACCTATAGACCCCAGTCCAAAAAAAAAAAAAGTTAAAAACTACTACCTACTCTGAAGCAGGGGTCTGCAGATATAAAAGCCAGTAGGGAAGGAGGAAGGGACACCTTAAGCTGGGATGAATGGGAAGAGCCTTTCCGGGTTCTCAGTGGCTATGCAGAAGGCTGAAGTAGGAGACTCCAGGACAGGGGCACAGGAAGGGCCAGATCATGCAGGATGCAGTGGGTCACAGCTCAGCAGGGTCTTGGAAGTTCCTGACAGGAGAAGCAGAGGATGTGCACATGGGTGGTGGGTAGTGGGAATGGGAGGCTGAATGAGCCCAGCCGACTGCGGGACAGGTGTTGGCAAACTTTTCCTGGAAGGGGCCAGGCTGTAACTATTTTAGGCATTGTGGGCCAAGAGGCAAAAATCTAGAATATAATGTATATTCTTTTTTTTTTTTTTTTTTTTTTGAGACAGAGTTTTGCTCTTGTTACCCAGGCTGGAGTGCAATGACGCGATCTCGGCTCACCGCAACCTCCGCCTCCTGGGTTCAGGCAATTCTCCTGCCTCAGCCTCCTGAGTAGCTGGGATTACAGGCACGCGCCACCATGCCCAGCTAATTTTTTGTACTTTTAGTAGAGACGGGGTTTCACCTTGTTGACCAGGATGGTCTCGATCTCTTCACCTCGTAATCCACCCATCTCAGCCTCCCAAAGTGCTGGGATTACAGGCGTGAGCCACCGCGCCCAGCCTCATAATGTATATTCTTATGTAACAAAAGAGAAAACAAACTTCCACAAAATATTTATTGACAAAACTCAAAACATAGTAATAATAATTGAGTAAGATTTTTAAAATTCAAGCCTACTAGTGGGAAGAATGGAATTCTTTCTTTGAGGAATAACATTTTGCTTAATTGGTGTTCTGCTGCTGTAGCATAAAAGCAGTCACAGACAAAATGTAAATGCATGAGTGTGGCTGTGCTCCAGTAGCACTATTTATGGATTAAGATGTGAATTTCGTATAATTTTCATGTGTTGCAAAATATTACTTTTCTTTTAATTTTTTTTCCCAGCCATTTGAAAATGTAAAAACTAGTTTTAGCTGAAGGATGATAAAAAAACAGGTGGTGAGCTGGCTGTGGTTCAGGGGCCCTGGTTTGCCAGCCTCTGCTGCAGAACGTCCCGTATTCTGCATGTGTCTGATTGCTTGCTCATGAGGTCATTCATTCTGGGCAGATTACCACAGGGTGATGGTCTGTGCGCCTCCCTGTATCTAGTAAAGGCTTGTGATAGGAGGTCATTCTATTATATGCGACAGTAAGTTTGATCCATTTTAAAGAGACATTTTTCCCTTTGTAGTAAGAAGCAATCTAGGGGTGATACTTGGGACCCTGAGAACATTTTTTTCGTCACAACCTTTCACTCAGTGGTTTTAACTTTCATGGGTGATCTTTGTCTAAATCAATCATGACACTGGAAGTTACAAATTAATAGGGATGTAATTTTTTTTTCACTTTTAACCTTTAAAAATTTTTAATACCACAAATAGAAAAGCACATAAAATAATTTTGTATAGTTTAACATATTTCTATAAAGTGATACTGTATGTCATTGCCACTGATGTCAAGAAATAAGTCTTGCCAGCACTCTAGAAGCCCCTAGGGCCTTCCTGATCCTGAGTGCCCCACTCTCCTCCCAAAGGGCATCATCTCCTGATTTTATGGTGATCCTTCATCGTTTTACCAGCTTTTCTTGCATTCCTAAACACTGTAGTTTATTTTTTTCTGTTTTGGAGCTTTATATACATGGGACCGTACAGCATGTATTCTTTTGTCAGGTGGCTATTCCTCCATGTTGTTGCATGCTTTGTTGATTCATTTTCACTGCTGTATAGTACTGCATAGCATGGCCATAACACACAGTTTATCAATCCGTTCTACCATTGATGGACATGGGGGGTTGTTTCCAGTTTTGTGCCATTCGTGCTGCTACAAACATTCTTAACATGTCTTTTGGGTCATGTGGGCACACACTTCTCTTGGGTATCTACCTAGGATGCACACATTTAACTGTGGTAGCTGCTGTCAAACGGTTTTCCAAAGGGTTTATATCAATTTACACTCCCACCAGCAGTGTATGAGAGTTTCCATCACTCTGCTGCATCCTTGCCAACATTTGTCATTTTCTTCTTTTAAATTATGACATGATTTTAATGGCGGCCTCATATACCACTTAGAGGATATATAATAATTTATTGAATCTCCTAGTATAAAAAATTAGGGTTGTTTTTTGTTTCTTTCTTTTTGGTTGTTATTACGTAATGCTTTCACTAATCTCCTATAGCTATATATTTCTGTATGTCCATGATTAGTTACTTAAAGAAAAATTACTTGAAGGGAAACCATGTCAAGAAAATTACTTGAAGTGAAAGTAGGTCCATTTTCTAAAAGGTTTGCTCTCTACTGACAAGTTGTATCTTGGAGCATGTCACCAAGTGTTGCTCCCACTAAGAGTTATAAGTGCCCAGTTCCCAGTACTCCAGCCAACATTTAAAAAGCATCTCACTAAACTGATAGATAAAAATGGTTTCTCATTATCTTAATTTGTTCTTATTCAATTGTAGTGAGATTAAAATATTTGTATTTCTTCCATCTAATCATATCCTGTGCCCATCTTTGTATTCATCCTTTCCACAGTAATCTGTAAAAGCTCTTTATCTGCTAAAAGCATTAATTATTTGCCTTTAATATATATTGTAAGTTTATATATTATTTTTCTACATAAATATAGAAAATATGTTTTAAGAAATTTTTTTTTTTTTTTTTTTTTTAGACGGAGTTTTGCTCTTGTTACCCAGGCTGGAGTGCAATGGCACGATCTCGGCTCACCACAACCTCCGCCTCCTGGGTTCAGGCAATTCTCCTGCCTCAGCCTCCTGAGTAGCTGGGATTACAGGCATGCGCCACCATGCCCAGCTAATTTTTTGTATTTTTAGTAGAGACAGGGTTTCACCATGTTGACCAGGATGGTTTCGAACTCTTGACCTTGTGACCCACCCGCCTCGGCCTCCCAAAGTGCTGAGATTACAGGCTTGAGCCACCGCGCCCAGCCTTTAAGAAAATATTAACATTTACATAATTTTACTCCTGACTAGTTATTCCATGAGAGAGAGAGAGAATTCAAAAATTTAACCAAATGTAAAATTATTTTTTACTATGCATTTAAGCATCTTTAAAGGAATTCCCTAATGAAATACTAAATGTTATTGTCAAAATTATCAAATTCTCTTCTGATCTTTGCTATTTATTGCATACATTAAGTAGCTGATTTCATTATGCACCAAATGTGTGTTGTTTCTAATCCATCATTTTATATCTACTTCTATATATCAGCATAGAAGTAATTTTTTTTTCTTTTGAGATGGAGTCTTGCTGTGTCACCCAGGCTGGAGTGCAGTGGCTCGATCTCAGCTCACTGTAACCTCTGCCTCCCAGGTTCAAGCAATTCTCCCTGCCTCAGCTTCCTGAGTAGCTGG
This sequence comes from Saimiri boliviensis, assembly GCF_048565385.1. Taxonomy (NCBI): domain Eukaryota; kingdom Metazoa; phylum Chordata; class Mammalia; order Primates; family Cebidae; genus Saimiri; species Saimiri boliviensis. The sequence goes on along the minus strand of NC_133458.1, from coordinate 96,178,961 downwards.
GATTACAGGTGCCTGGCACCATTCCCAGCTACTTTTCATATTTTTTCATAGAGATGAGTTTCCCATGTTGGCCAGACTGGTCTTGAATTTGGGACCTCAGGTGATCCGCCCACCTCGACCTCCCAAAGTGCTAGGTTAACAGGTATGAACCACCATGCTCCACCAGATGTAAGTTTTAATTACCACTACTGCATAATGCAATTTTAAATTAACGGTATGACATAACACATTTTATTTAGTTCTCATAAAACATTTAAGATCAATTTCTTCACTATAATAAATAGCATTGCTGGGCACAACCTTATATAAGTTCTTCTTGGCATCTTTAGAGTTAAATTCTTAAATCAGTCTCAAAAATAAAACTACCTGATTACCAGGGGAAAAACTATGATACATACACATTTACTGTTTTCCCCCAGAGAACACTCCAGAAAGACCTGTTCAACATTTACTGAGTCCTAGACATTTGTCTGTCATGCACAATGTTTAAAAAGGATTATTTTTCTAAACCTCCAATAACATGGGTTTTGTTCAGTTTATTTATTCTGGCTAAATGTATGGGTATATCGTGTATTTGAAGTTATTCTAACTTGTACTTCTTCAGTGCTTACAAGATCCATATGGTAGTTTAATGTGTGCTTTCTTTATAAACTGTTTATCACTTTGTGGCAATAACCTTGAACTTGATTTTGGGTCAAATTCAGCAGTGAAACTTCAATACTTATTCTATTCTTTGCATTTATTGGTAGAAAGCTTTCAAATGTAATTTATACTATGTGCTTTCTTTCCACTCTCTTGCAGAGCAAGAGCCAAGTTCCAGGCAGGTCTACGCCCTTAGCACCTCAGATAGGGTTCGTGTACAAAGTTGATGCCACATGGGGTGACATCTCAGACATGCTCTCACCCTCACCAGGACCTATGGCCTTGCAGCTGGAGCTGCAGGCTCTCCTTTCGTAGCCAGCACTCCTCAGGGCCATGTCATCTGCGAATCTGAGGGAGGGCTGCACCCGGCAGGGCGGATGGCAGGGAGGATGGCAGGGAGGTTCTGTTCCTGGCTTCTGCTGACTTGGCTCACACCATCCTTAAGCAGCCCTGTCTCTGTGCGCCATATCATCAACTCGTTTATCTTCTACTGAAAACAGAAGCTGCAGAGCTGGTGTGAGACGCCCCTCACTGAAGTGGTGTGAGGAATGGAGAATAAATGTGAGAAGTGCTCCTGGTTTTCTTTAGAGGAAAGGTTTGCTATAAGCATTAGGCACTAGCATTTTTCTGAAATTGTGTGTGTGCAGGGGTGATTTTTGCTCCACAAGGGGACATCTGGCAATATATGGGGCCATTTTTCTACTACCACAATTGGGGGGTGCCACTGGCATCTAGTGGGTAGAGGTCGGGATGTTACTAAACATCCTACAATGCATAGGACGGCCCCAAACAACAGAAATGATCTGATCCCAGATGTCAGTGGTGCCAAGCTGAGAATACCTGTTCCAAAACAAAATGACCACCCTCAGTGGCCCCTTGCTAGACCCAAAGCAAACTATTAGACCAGGAGAGAGCATTCAGCAACACAAACTGAAATAGCCTTGATTAAGTCTTGTGTAGATATGGAAACTTCATGTAAGAATTTTATATTTTGTTCTGGCATTTCCTATTACAATAGGAAATAGGCAATTCCTGTTACAACATATAATGTAATAGGAAATATATATATGATATAATAATAGCCTAGTACTATGGTACTGAAGCTCAAGCTATTATTATCACTATCGAAATTACACATTGGAACTTGACTTCGCAATGCCTCACTGGCTGTGCACTTTGACATGGCCCCGCATGTGAGGTTTCCAGTGAGACAGAAAGTCACTCAGAGACACTTGCGAGCCTGTACCAAGAAGCAAGAATGAGAAGGGAAATGACGTAGACATCAGTAGACCAATGAGGTGGAGGTGGAAGCTCCCAATGAACGGGGGAGAGAAATGGCTGAGCCGGGCTTGTTTGGAATTAGATTCTAAAGCTGCCAGATCCAGCTACCTAAGATGCCACCTGTCACAGGGAAGCTAGGTAGTGCTGCTTCTCAACATTTAAAACCTTCTGCTCAAGTGTATTCAAGTGGTTTAAGCTCCACAGTAAACCAATCAGGAAAAAAAAAGGTCTTACCGGAGGTGCTGATGGTAGGGGAGGAGGAGGAGCCCCCAGTGGAGGGGGAGGTGGAGGCAGAGGAGGTGGTGGCGGCGGTGGCACTGGCATGTGTCACAGTGTTGATGTCTCCTGCTTATGAATGGTCCCAAAAGAGTGGCTTCTGCTCTGAAAGAAAGAAAAACAATAGCTTTAAACTTGGATTTTTTTACTCATATGCAGGTAATGCATATCTTGCAGACATATGCATATTATAGGTAGTTTGATTCTTTCACCTGTTCATTCATTCATTCATTCATTCATTCACAGAGTGTCCACTGTGAGGCAAGCCGTGTGCTAAGTGCTGGAGATTGACAAAAGCAGCCAGATTCTAGAGACAATTAAAACTGATAGAATTTAGCTATTTGCGTCTCAATACAAATAGAATATACATATACTTAATTCTATAATGAATTTTCCAGATAACTGACTTCTACCTTTTTAGCATTAAACTTTTAGTTTTATCGTTTTCAGTCATTCTGCATAGACTCCCATTTTCCTAAGCAAACAGAATGAAATGTAACCTTTTGTAAATGTCACAGGCTCAACATGAACTCATGACACCAGCCTCAAGCAAGGCTTAGGGCGTTAGTCATTTTTCTGCCTCTTTCTCTCCTGCTAGCGCTTACTATCCTTGCTATTCCTGTGTTCTTGTTTCTGCCCAGCCATCTTGATGAGGATGGGCCACCTCTCCTCTGCACAGACTGTCTATCCGGTATTTGCTATGCAGAGGGCGGCGGCGGGGGGGGGGCGGGGTTGGCATGATTCTGCAAATATTATTCTGTTTCAAATAGCTAATATAGGATGTCTGATCTCCGGATAAATGTGTGGAGCCTGTATGTGTGCATGCATGTGTCTATGTGTGGGTGAGTGTCTTAGAACTCATAGCAAGGCACACTGCAAGGACTTAAAATCTGTATTAAAGAAAAACCCCATAGTTTACAAGAATTGAAAAACCTCTATAAGAATCTAAAAACAATCAAAGCAGAAAGTGAAATAAACCTCACATTTGGGCAGGGGTGATTTTGTGTTTCTGCTGTCCCTTTAGTCACTGGAGGACCAGAATGAGGCCTGTCCCTTTGTTTTTTTTTTTAAATCTTTAAAATCCTGTGGCATTATAATTTTTCATGTTAATATTCTTATCTCCACAGAGTCCAAAAGCATTTATACAATGTGATGCTTTCTTGGTAGCATAGGCCACTGAATTTTGCTCACTTGATATGTTAATTCTTTTTATCTTTTTATATTTGGTCATTATGTGACACACTAATCACACTTATTTCCACAATAATCTTCTAAGGTCGGGGCTTCAATGCCCTAGCATCCCCATTTTTATAGGTAAAGAAAAGGACATTCAAGTACATTAAATCTTTTGCTCAAAGTCACCTATACTATAACCAGCAGACCTGGAATTGGAACCAAGGCTTAACAGGCTCTAAAGTCCAAGAATATCAAATGTATCATTTTATTCCCTTTTAAGTATACAATTCAGTGGCATGAAATGCATTCACAATGCTGCGCAACCAGCACCACTATCCATTTCCAGAACTTTTTCATCATCTCAAACAGAAACTCTGTACCCATTAAACAATAACGCCCCATTGTCTCCTCCCCTCAGCTCCCTAAACCTCTGTTCTACTCTGTCTCCATGAATTTGCCTAGTGTAGGTACCTCATACACGTGGAACCGTACAGTATTTGTCCACTTGAGTCTGGCTTATTTCATTTAGCATAATGTTTTCAACCTTCATTCATGTTGTATCATGGATGAGAAATTCATTCTCAAGTATTCCATTGCATGTATATGCCACATTTAGTTGAACCATTCATCTATTGATGAGTGCTTGGCTTGCTTTCACCTTTGGGGTGTTGTGAGAAATGCTGCAATGAACATTGATGTACAAATATCTCTTCATGACCTTGCTTTTCATTCTTTTCGGCATATATGCAAGAGTGGAACTGCTGGATCATATGGTGCCATCTTTTTTCCCAGCAGGGTCAATCTAAAATTGTATAAAAATTGTAAATGGTGTAAAATATGTGTGTCAGAGCAACTTTTTGGGGAAAGAGTCCATGATATTCTTCCTAGGAGTTCCAAGGAGGTGCAAGAGCTGATTGTTGTACATGACCATATTTTTCTTACAAAGTATTTCAGGCTCCCTGAAAGAAGGAACCTGATCATCACTGTCCTACTGCTTCCTTCCTTGATATTAAAACAAGAACAGAAAGACCAAAAAATAAAATACTCATCAGAGTCCACAGCGGAAAACCATAGTAAAATTGAGCAGAGATCTCAGGAGGGTAGTACATGTTTCTTTCAGGTAACATCAATGTTATTTTATTACTAAAACCAAACTAATGGTGTGCTAAACTAATACACACAATGACATAGAGTCAAACACAGCATTTTACAGGCTGACGCTAAGGCAACTTGGATGGAAGCCCACAATTTAGTTGGAACAAACATAAATTATCAGATATTTGTATTTTAACACTTTCTTTTATAAAAGGCACTGAATCTATTCATTTTATAATCTTTTATTCAGTGGCAAAAATATTTTCAGTCAAAATTTTATAGTAAGGATTAAAGAGTTGAAGTATTAATAGCACAAGAGAATATAGAGAGGTCTCATTATATAAGGATCTCATCTTTTAACTAAGACACATGACAGGAGACAGAACTGCGTCTCCTGGTGAAAAACTGGAAAGGGTGGGGAAGAATAACCTTTAAAAACTGAAAAGCCACTTACCTAAGGGTTTTGTCATTTACCTAAGAAAAAATAGCTGTATAAAGCGACTTTAAGGAGAATTGTGGCAGAGTACTCCTGTAATCCCTCAGCACATGGCTAGGTTACATCTCCCAGTCTCCTTTGCAGTTAGATGTGACCACGAGACTGAGTTCTCGTGGTCTGTCAATGCAATGAAGGCAGAGGTGATGAGCTATTACTTCTGGGCTGGTTCAGAAAGACCTTCTGCCCATGACTTTTCTCTTTCTCCACTCATTGGCTGGTAGCAAAGGTCCTATGTGTTGGCAGAGCCACAAAATGAAAGGAGTCCAGGTTCCTGACTCACCTGTAAGACCACCTGCCAAACATCTGATTAGACTTTACATACGTGAAAAATAAACTCCCATTGTGTTAAGTCATGAAGATTTTCTAATTAATTTGTTTTATCTACTAATATTGAACCTATCTAATACAGGAACTAAATAAAATACAGGTGATTCTCATTATTCACTATAGTTATATTTAGAAAGTTGTCATGAACACAGAATGTGATGATTACTTTTATGTGTCAACTTAGTTGGGCTAAGGGCTGCCCATCTGGCTGGTAGAACATCATTTCTGGATGTATCTGTGAGGTCTTTCCAAAACAGGTTAGCATTTGAATCTGTAGACTGAGTAAAGATCTCCCTTAACAATGTGGGTGGCCACCATCTAATCCATTGAGGGCCCAGATAGAATAAGGCAGCCCATGGCCAATGGCACTAGGAGTCAAATATTTTCTCCATAAGGCACATCACAGCCTTCTTGGGCTTAAGAATACTAGGTTGCGCTTCAGCACTTCACTTGGGGCCATTTTAAGCTGCAAAATCACCAACAATAAGTACAAAATTGGAAAAATGTGGCATTACACAGACTGCAAGAGCATACTGGTTTAAAGCATAAGAGCTGAAACAAGAAGGCAGAGTGTCCTCTTATTGCAGCTCAGCTAGAACATGGTCATGCCACGTACACATTAGTGTCTGCAGTTTTCCACTGCTTTTCACATGCCTGGGAATGACCATAAAAGCACCCTGAGTACTGATTTTCCAGTTACAGATATATTTTAGCAAATACACATAGGTGACTTCACAAATGTAGAATCTGCAAGTAGTAAGGATCAGCTGTATAGCTTTTTGACTCACCCACCCAGTAGGTGCCCAGCCCTGCATTGGGGCTTCTAAGACGTTGTTTTATGTAATCCTCTCGACAACCATGTGGTAGATATTTCCATATAGCAAATAACCAAACTTTGCCTCAGAGAAGTATGCAATTTCTACTAAATTTCAGAAAGATCATCGGAGCTGAATTTAAAGCCCTGGTTTTTCTAATCTAAAAGCTCATTTCTTTTTTTTCTCTTTTTTTGAGACAGAGTTTCACTCTGTCACCCAGGCTATAGTGCAGTGATGTGATCTCAGCTCACTGCAACCTCCACTTCCTGGGTTCAAGTGATTCTCCCACCTCAGCCTACCAAGTAGCTGGGACTATAGGCACACACTGCCATGCCTGGCTAATTTTTGTATAATTAGTAGAGATGGGGTTTCACCATTAAAACCTCATTTCTACTGCACCACATTACTCTATTAGCATGATATGATTCAGGTCATGTGACACACCTGCTTCCATTTTGCAAAGATGTAAAACTATTTTTGAGATCTTTAAGTGAGAGGAACCCCATAAAGGTGACTGTAATTCTTCCGCTTGCTCCTTCTTCACCTGAGCGCCCTTGGTTTCCATCTAGGAACCTGGGAATGCTTAGGTACCACAGAGACGCTGCCTTGCTGAACTCACAGGGAAGGATTTTTCAAAATCCAGGATTGGAGGATATTTTTATATGCAGTGTTTGATGGCTGTGAAAGGCTTTTTTCTTTCTTGACAGATACAATAATTAAGCAATTACCAAAAGAAGTATGCGTTAAAATCTGACAGTTGAGAATGCTGAGGTCCGGGAAGTCAGGGGCTGCACCCAGGAGCTCTTTGAGGCTTTGTGTTCTCTCAACCCATTTAGAATGTTGTTTTGCTCTGAAATGTATTTAAAATGTTTAGAATTTCAAAGGCCAGATTCTCAAAGGCTTTTATACTTTCTCTCAGTTCACAAAATATCTGAAAAACAGCATCAAAATGCACATTCAAGCACCATTAGAGGGTGGTGAGGGACACAGAACTAAAATGCACTTCCACGGAGGCCAGAATACAGGGACTGGTCTCAGAATCAGATGGCCCTGGGTTCTGCTTCCACCTTTCCCTTTTCCTGGCTACAGGGCTTTTGTTCAGGTCACTTTACCTTAGTGGGCCTCCTTTTCTTGATTTGTAAATTAGGAGCTATAATGCTTAATTCTTTTTGTTGTTAGTATTAAAACAAACACTGTATATGAAGGCGCACAGTACACGTCCTGACACATACGTGGAAGTGATACTGATCATCACCACTACAAATAACTATGTTAAAAGCAGAAGTCAGATAAATGCCCCAGGAGAGGTAGAGAGTGCTAAGGCATAGAATCATCCATTCAAACTTGAGGAGGAGGCGCAATAAAGACACTTGGTAGGAGGTGATGCAATAGAGACACTTGGTAGAAGTGATCTTATTTTTCACCAGGCAGAGGGGTGAACAGAGGAGTCTGTTCTAGTAAAGCAGGAGCAGCAAATAATCAGCGATACGGAAGTGGGAGAACACAGCAGCCTGGGAGGCTCTGCCTATGCGTGGGAGAAGAGGAAAAGGCTGCCATGACAGAGGCGCGTCAGTGACAGCTATCCTGCAAGCGTCTTCTTCCTTGGGTAGGGGTGCTCATTTGTCTTGTGGTCACTCACTGTCTTTTGGACACTTATCGTAAGCTGGACAAATCTTCCATATATTGTGAATCCTACCTCCTCCAGCCAGAAGCAGGAACTCCTTCCCCAGCATCCCCCTGTCAGTAGGGAGCAGGCTGTGACCACTCACTCAGAGGTGTGCTAGATAATAGGTGAAAGAGCACAGATGGGGTATGGCTACAGGACAGGGGCCTGAGTCTGCAGCGGGAGCCCCTCTCAGCACAGTTGGTTGATATTCCATGGGAATGCGAGCCCAGTATTGGCCAGAACCCCCTACTTCCCTCCTCCAAAAGCCCCATGTCTATCCAGATTTTCGCATGAAGTTCAATTTTGAAATGTGAGTAAGTAATTTAAAAAGCATTTTTAAAAGCCAGTGGGCCACAGAGCACAGAGCACGTCTGCAGGTCACACAGGACCTGCACTGCCACCTTTTTACCGGGAGCTATTCCAGGGTGAGGGTATGGGCGCCCTACTTGACCCCTTTCTTTCCCTTACATGGTCAGCCTGTCTGTACTCATTCAGAAGTGACGTGGACTGGGCTTGCCTCTCCTGTTAATAAAAAATTATACATGTCTGTGTTCCAACCACACTTTGTGAATTTTTTCAGAAAGAAATAACTCATGGTAAGTAATTTTACACACTAGTTGCTCTTGTCAAACTCTTAAGATTTATCCCAAAAGTAGTCTGTGAGAGTATAGCTGTTTACACACAGAAAATGTACTTACGTTTTAAAATATAAGCAAGAAAGATTACTGCTACCATTTGACAAAATCATGTACACTGGGTACAGTGGCTCATACCTGTAATCCCAGCACTTTGGGAGGTTGAGGCAGGCAGATCACTTGAGCCCAAGAATTAGAGATCAGCCTGGGCAACATAGCAAGACTCTATCTCTACAAAAAAATTAGCAGGTGTGGTGGTGCACACTTGTAGCCCTGGCTACTCCGGAGGCTGAGGTAGGAGGATCACCTGAGGTGGGAAGTGAAGACTGCAGTAAGCTGTGATTGTATCCCTACACTCCAGCCTGGGTGACAGAGTGAGACCCTGTCTCAAAACAGTAATAATAATAAAATAACACATTTGACACATTTGACTAGGAATCTGCAAATAAGCTACTCTGTGCAATCCTAACTTTGTATGTTTTGACACTGCCCTATTTCAAAGAAACACATCCCTTGTTTCTTTGGCTATAAAATATGGCAGGGGGAGGAGAACAAAGATTTCTCACTTCTGAATGAATGAAGGCTAATAAACCTCATGATGCAATCTATATCTCATATTATGATCTCAGTAGGGGCCTGCCACCTCCAAGGGTCCATCATTCATCTATCAAAGGTAGCTTGCAGCCAGGAAGTCATGACCCACAAGCCCATGGGCAAACAAGGTACAAATAAAAGGGTTCTCAAAGTAAATGTCGTATAGTTTCTAAAGCTATATAAGTAAAATAATAAAATAATTTTATTTTTTAAACTTCTTTCCAGGTGAGGATGAGAATGATTTATAATGGTCACTTTCTGGTCATTTAATAAGCAAATTCTCTGGCCGTATCTCTCTCCTTGGATTTCCCACCTATGCGATCTCACGCCCTACCTACCATTTCTGTCAGTTAAGACTGCCCTCTTTATGACCAAATGAAAGTTGCTGCTCTCACTCTTCCCCATGATATAAAAAGTCTGTGAATAGTTCGCTTTTGTGGGGAGGTGGGAATGTTGGCCTGAGTAAGCAGGAAAGCCAGGAACAGGACTGGGGAACATCTGATGAAGTAAATTACTGAGCATGTATTTGTGCTTTAGGTAACAGTGAAACAAATCAGCCCTTACTGTGTCAGGCATTGTTCTTAGAGAGTTTCATATATTAACCCCTTTTTAAGCACCATGACACACCAATGAGATGGATAGTATTATTATCTCCATTCTCCAGATGAGACAATTGAGGGATGGAGAGGTTAAGAAACTTGCCCAAGGTCACGCAGTGTGATTAGTGGAGGACTCAAACCCAGGGTGTCTGACTCCAGAGGCCAGGCTCTTAAGCACCATACTAACTTAGGTCACGTGTATACAACAAATGACTTTTATGGGTTTTGTGACAGTCACATACCACCTAAACACATTTACTATAAATCAAGCCACACTTTTAGTTAAATAATTTTGGAAAATAAACTTTAAATTATTATCATAAATGGAAATCAGTACCACTTGGTTTATAACAATCGAAAGTAATAGTAAGAATAAATGGAAGGTAATAATAAGAATAAACACAGGATCTCGGGAAGAATAAACACTTGGAAGGTATTAAGAAGAAGGAAGGTAATAGTAAGAATAAACACAACCATTATTTTAAAATGTTTATATACTCTCTAACCTCATCTCCAGTTTTCCTAGCAACACCTAAACTAGACTTTGGGGACCACTGATCTAGGGTAGTATTTACCAAACGCCAGTGGAGGGTGAGTCACTGGAGATCTTGAAAAAACGTAGGCTCTGATTCAGGTGATTCGGTAGGTCTGGGTTGGGGCCTGGGATTCTGCATTTCTAACAAGCTTCTGGGTAAGACCAACACTGGATCCAGGGCCACACTGAGCAGCTCTCCAATGTGGAAGGCTGTAAGAAAAGCACTGTGTTCGTGCAGACCTACTGAAGCAGAATCTCTGGAAGCATCTTATCTACAGGGGGGTTTTATCCCCACTCAAGTTTGAAGAATCTTGCTGTAGCACATCTAGGATGATGAAAGCATTCTGTCTCCCACAGAGTCAGAAGTTGTGGCCTTTACTGAAAAGGCTCATTTTCTTTTTCTTTTTCTTTTTTTTTTAAGGCTCATTTTCATGTAGATTCATTTAATTTCAGCAGGCTGGGTCCATGCAAATAGCTATTGTACTTGGAACTGAATATAACATGAAAGTGAAAGGGAAACCATTCACTCTCACACAGGCGATATGAAGGACTTCTGACACCTGAGAAACACCAGCTCAGACACTGGCTCCAGAAACTGAATCAGCTCATCCCTAACTGGGTATTACAGTTAATTATCTGCTGAAGTGCTGAAAGGATCAATGTGGGTTTATCTATGTGAATTCTAAAATGAAAACATACTTTAACCACATCTAATATGAAACCTAGTATGTCACACATACTAAGATTAGCACATAAATTGGTTTTCTTTTATAGGACTCTTATTTAAATGCAGATTTGTTCCTAGATCATTCAATGAATTCATTCTAATTTTTGAACAGTATTTGGTGAAAGGAAAAATGAAGATATTAATAATATTTATCACCAACTCAGGCATTTAAATGATGGCTGAGTTCCATAAAAATTATTATGTGTGTAGTTCCCAAGGGTGAAAGGAGAAAATATTGATTTCCTATCTTTCTTTTTTCCATCCTTGAATTAATTAAGAACTGGGTTTATTAAAATTACATGATATTAATCACACATTCATGAGTAAGCTTCATTTTATATAAGTTACGATTCTGAGAAAGGGTATTTCTGTGTTTTGGAAAATCAAGGTAAGACTTAAGCATCAAAAAGGAGCTTAATTCTTTTTTTCCTTCAACTTTTACTTTTAAGTTCTTGGGTACATGTGCAGAGTGTGAAGGTTTGTTACATAGGGAGACGTGTGCCATGGTGATTTACTGCACCGATCAACCCATCATCTAGGTATTAAACCCAGCATGCATTAACAAAAGGGAGTTTATCATTCAACAGAAACTTACAATTAATATCATAAAATAATGAGCCATTTTACAAAATGAATTACCACTTCTTTATGTTATGATGCTAGATTTTATACGGATGGTGTTTTTTACTTTCTTAAGGCTAGGGTGGTAACTTTTCACATTGTACATACTCCAAAAATGCTATTGTTGCAAAAATCATCGAGGAAATAATGTGCTGACTGGAGGTGGCATGGGGTACAAGAAGAGACAAATCCTTTCTTTCCAGGTTTTGGGTGCGACTTTAGATTAGTTTAAGCACTTTAACTTGGTATTCCTACTGCTTCAGGATAAGCAGATTCGGATACCCAGGCTCCCTCATCCAGTTTGAAGTTAGGCTAAAACCTCAAACAGCCTGCAGCAAGGAGCCTCCCTCACCTCAGCTACCAGGCAGATTCCTTGCTGAGAGAGCCAGCACATCAATGACAGCCAAGTCTCACAAATTGACTGGCAGGTGTCACCTCTCAGTGTCCATGGCATCATTCTCAGGTTTAACATGTACTCCTCTCTGGGCTCCTTACTGTGAAGTCAAACTCCGTGTCTATCCTTTACTGTGTTCTGGGCCTCCTCCATTTTAACCACATTCACACTGTTGACAATTTTCTTATAGTCCCGCCCCCCCGTTTTTTTGTTAAGAAAAATACATGTCTAAGTCTTTGTCCATGCTATTCGTACTGCATGTCATGGCCTTCACTACAAAAATACCTACTATCTCGGAGAAAATACCTACTAACATGCAAAACTGTGTTCAGGTGCCAGCTTCTCTGCATTGATTTTCTTCTCCCTTTGGGAGGGTTAACTGCCCCTATAGCACTTTGCACTTCGGTCACACTTTTATAATGGTACTAGGCACTCTGGCAATTTTCTTTTTCTTTTTCATTTTTGTTTTGTTTTGTTTGTGAGACAGTCTTGCTGTGTCACCCAGGCTGAAGTGCTGTGGCACCTCTCACTGCAAGCTCTGCCCCCTGGAGCCAAGCCTCAGCCTGGCCTCAAAATTGCCTGGCCCAATTTTCTTTTTATATGTCTCTGTGTCTCCCTTCACTGGATCATGCGCTCCTCAGAGATTCAAAGATAGGGACTGTGTCTTTGGGGTATTGGTATTGCCAAATGCCAAATACTGTTGCTTTAGTATATTAGTCTGTTCTCGTGTTGCTATAAAGACATACCCGAAACTGGGAAATTTAGAAAGAAATTTAGAAAGAAAAGAGGTTTAATTGGCTCATAGTTCCACAGGCTATACAGGGAGCCTAACAGGATCTGCTTCTGGGGAGGATCCGGGGAGCATTTACTTATGGCAGAAGGCAAAGTAGGAGCAGGAGTCTTACATGGCAGGAGCAGGACTAGGGTGGGGGTGCCGCACAGTTTTAAACCATCAGATTTCACGAGAACTCACCATCAAGAGAACAGCAATAAGGGGATGGTGCTAAACCATTCATGAGAAACCACTCATGATCCAATCACCTCCCACCATGCCCCACCTTCAACGTTGGGGATTACAATTCAACATGAGATTTGGGCAGGGATATAAATCCATACCATATCATTTGGCATTGAGACGTTTTTGTATCAAGGCAATGGCATATAAATCAGGAACCAGGCTCACGCAGAAGCTGGAGACACACCTTGTCAGCAGAACATTATGAAAGTTCCATGTGAGTCTAGAAATGAGATATCATCTTAATGATTATTAAAGAAAAATATCACAAGCCAAAAAAGGAAAGAGAAGGGTCAAAGTTTCTGTCCAATGGTAGACCTCATTATCAGCATGGGAATAAAATATATTCTGAATGTTGGGTTCTCCCAGGAGACAGAGGTTGCAGTGAGCCAAGATCGCGCCACTGCACTCCAGTCTGGGCGACAGAGACTCCATTTCAAAAAAAAAAAAAAAAAAAAAAAAAGAATGTTGGGTTCTCAAAGCTTACAGTGCTCACTAGAAAAGACTTCTCTGGCATGATGCAAAGCAATGCAATCAAACAGAAATCATTTGCTAGTTGGGAAAACTGGTCTCTAATTCTGGTTTTAGTTCCTACCTATTTCTTTATCAAGAAAAAGGTAGTATTTCTTCTTTCCTAGGTTGTATAAATATGAGGAGCAAAGAAGTACTGCTTTTAAGATAAATATTAAAGAAATTAAAAACTGCACATGACCCTCTCCAAAAAACAAAGTTCTTCCAAATGTAATTTTTAAAGTAAGGATATGGTGGCTTCTTGGAAATGGAAGTGGTCTTACTAAAAAGCAGCAGAGAGGAGGCAGCTTGCTTTTAGATTTTTAGATTAAAAAACCCACTTTTCAAAATAAAGTTCAAGAAGATCTTCTAGTTTTAAGATGGTAAAAATATCTGTTTCTTCCTTTTCCTGGAAATCATCTCAAAATAATAAAGAAAAAGAAAATTTTCTTTGGTAAAACAGTATCTCTGTAACTCTGTACTTCAATGAAGGAGTCAGGGCTGCTCATTGCCCAGGATGATCTAATACAGGGTGTGGATACGCTGCAGAGGGTACACTTGTGGCTGTGGGCCTCAGACAAAGCCTGCAGAGCACTGCTCTCCAAAGTGGGAAGCACTAGCACCTTGGCGAAGAAAAGCCATCAACTCTTGTTTAGAATAATGGAAAAGAGTGTGTAGGATGGCAGTAGGACTGATCTTAGACCACCAGGGAGGAGGGAAAATGGTAAAGGCGAGGCATTTCTGTAGGGGCATCCTAGGAATGAGGTAGGCCAAGAAGACAGTGAGTCTTGGGCAGCCTTAAAGCTACCCTTCTCTATTGGCTGGGGAATGGAGGGTCCAAAATTATTTGCAGGCACAGATACAAATGCACATTTCGATGAGTCGTATAACACACATACTTCTCTCTGTGTATCGTAAGGAGTTCCTCACTAAGTCAAAAATAATCCTTGCTGGTCTAGACCTTGTCATGGTCATTTCCTCAAGTAAATCTGAAAATAGTTGGTCCAAGAAGAGTTCATCTCCTTTCAAGATGAATAATGAAAAAGAGAACCAGTGTAAGATCTATACAAAAAAAAAAAACTAAGAAAAAAGTAGGGAAAGAAACTGGAAAAGAACAGACGATAAGTGAAGAAGGTTTATTAGAAAAAATACTGCTGTAAAGTAGATGAAAGCTCTGACAAGAAATATACTTATTACCTCAAATAATTTAATGAAATAATTAACCTATTAAAGACTCAACGAAAAGAGATAAGGACTCTCACGAGATACAGCGAAATAATAGAGAATGAAAAATAACATGGCAGAAGTAAAAGAGAAAAATGAAGACACTAGAGGAAGCCCAAAGAAAACAGGTATTGTTGAAAACACATTGAGTACCATGGAGGATTGAGAAAATAGCAGAATGAAATATAAATGGACAAAGAGTTTAAAAGGTAGAGACAAACTGCTAGATATGGAAGACAAATGAAAAAATTGGTTTTTCTGAGTAAAAGACATTTTAAAAAACTGGTTTTCCTGAGTAAAAGACATAAACAAATAGAAGAGAACAAATATTCAAATACATACTATCACGTATATAATTTAAGAATGCTTTTCAAAAGTAAGATTTAATTTTGTACATTTAAAGGTACAAGGCAAGGCACAGTGGCTCACGCCTGCGATTCCCGCACTTTGGGAGGCTGAGGCGAGAGAATAACTTGCACCCAGGAGTTCATGAGCCTGGACAACATAGGGGGACCCTGTCTCTACAGAAAAATTTAAAAATTAGCTGGGCATGGTGGCATGTGTCTTGTCCCAGCTACTTGAGAGGCTGAGATGGAAGGATTGCTTGAGCCCAGAAGGTGGAGGCTGCAGTGAGCCGTGATCAAACCACAGCACTCCAGCCTGGGTAACAGAGCAAGCTCCTGTCTCAAAAATAAATAAATTGGTTAATAAATAAAATAAAAGGTATATTGGATCCAAAGAAAAATCATATGGTTTTGGAGACATATTAGCCATGACATAATATCCCAGAGAAACAATGTGTGACCTAAAAGTTTCTATCCAGCCAAATGGTCACTGTAGTAAAAAGGCAAGTGGCAAATGTTTTTAAACATGAAAAATTTATGTTTCTTGAAATTTTATTAAAGATACCACTATTGGAAAAATGTTAATCAATTAAGAGTTGAGGAGAGAAAGTGGGGACAAAGAAATGGCAGTGAGTATTGAATTCACTGATGAATCAAGACTGAAACACCTATGGAATTATGCTATCGGAAAGGAATGGAACGACCATTAATCATTGCAAAATGGAAAGATACAACTCATAAACGTTATCAGATGAAAAAGGAAGATAAAATGGGAGATATATGCATGTTGATTCCTTGGCTATTACATTCAAGTATAGTATCTTTAAAGTTAATAAATCAATATATCTTTAAAGTTAATAAATCATATATATTTCTTACAGAAGTAGAAGTCAAGTACTTTAAAAGGTGTAGTTTTACAAAAACTAAAAGTGATGATATCAACTAGAATTGAATGGTGGAAAGGAAGTTTGGAAAGGTATGGAGGGGAGGTGAGAAGAAGTGGATGTTCAGTATGGCTTAGGTCAGGGAATCAGTGGATTCTTTTCTAAATTGAAAGAAACAACAATGGAGGACAATCACCATTGTAAAGGTAACTACTAGAAGAACTAAAGATAGGGCACATCTCCCAAATGAAATATATGGGTACAAAGCAAGGAAAAAACCAGATCATTAAGGGACATGTAAAAAAGCAAATTAAGCATAAAAAATAGAAAACAGAACACATAACAAAAATGATAACAAACAATTCTGTCATATGAATACACGCAAATAGGCAGAGCTCACCTATTAAGAGAGATTTCTCAGACTGGACCAAATTCAACTCTATACTGTGTAAAAGATACACACCTAATTTCAAACAGAGAAAATTAAAATCAGTATAAAAACCATTAAACAAGGCAAAGAAAGATTCTTTAAAACAGTAAAGGGAATAATATACTAAGTTTGAGTTAGCAGTCATGACTATCTATGTTCCAAATAGCAGTACCAGAATTAATAAAGCAAAGCTACAGGATATTATTCAAGGAAAGGCAGGCAAAACCATATTCAGACCAAGATTTTTATGGGTTCTCTCCCTGTCCATGTCATATTTATTGGATCAAAAAAGTAAGGTTTTAAAATATATAAATAAAATAATTGCAAGGTGGGGGAAATATATATGACTATATATTCTGAATACTGAAGATACATATTAAAGTGTCCCTAAACCAGCCATGGAAGGGACTACGTGTTAGCTGTAAATAGTGGAAAGAAAATCTCAATAAATTATAAAATATAGAAACAGAACAGACAATATTCTCTGTTCACAATCCTATCAAATGACAAAAATACAAAGAAAACTTAAAATTTTATTACTTGGAAACTTTTAAATTTTATTTAACAGCTCTTGGAACAAAAATATATGAAAAGCACACTTAATGTATACTGAGAAAATAAGGATAATGAAAGCATTGCATATCAGAACCTATGGAATACAGCTAATGAAAAATTCAGGGCAAAAGTCATAGCTGTAAGTAATTATATTTATAAAACAAAAACCCTCAAGATGCATAAATAACAGTAATATAAACGTAAAGGAAGCAGAAGAGAAGGAATTAACATTTATTTCTGAATTATAAAAACCAGATATTTAGGAATTAGAAAAAGGATAAATGTTTAAATGAATATATACAACAGCTTAGTCTCTGAAAAACAAAAAACAATAGAATAAATAATCATCTAACCTTAACCAAACGAGGGAGGGGAGAAAGAGAAAGCACAGATACCCAGAATAAAACAAGAGACATGGAAAATAATGATAGATATAGAAGACACTAAAAGATTTTGCTCAAATCTTGGTTAAAAAAGAATCTGAGGCCGGGCGTGGTGGCTCAAGCCTGTAATCCCAGCACTTTGGGAGGCCGAGGCGGGTGGATCACGAAGTCAAGAGATCGAGACCATCCTGGTCAACATGGTGAAACCCCGTCTCTACTAAAAATACAAAAAATTAGCTGGGCATGGTGGCACGTGCCTGTAATCCCAGCTACTCAGGAGGCTGAGGCAGGAGAATTGCTTGAACCCAGGAGGCGGAGGTTGCGGTGAGCCGAGATCGTGCCATTGCACTCCAGCCTGGGTAACAAGAGCGAAACTCCGTCTCAAAAAAAAAAAAAAAAAAAAAAAGAATCTGAAAACTTGGATTGAAACAGACAGCTATTATGAAGAGTTGAATATGAAAATACGAGTTAGTAAAGTGATCAAGACAAGAGAGAACATCTAAACAGAAGAAATAGTTAAGTCTAAGATCCACCACCAAGAAGTATGAAAGATACATGGCTGTATTCTGCCCAAACTCTAAGAAGCAGTTAATTACCATGTAGCAGTCAGATCCAAACCTGAGAAAGAACAGAACAAACAAAAAAGAAAACTACTGACCAATCTCATTTATGAATATGAAAGAACAAAATAAAAAGCATAAATCAACAGAATTCAGCAACACACTAAAAGTAATACACACCAACCAAGTAAGGTTTAAATGCAATATGTTTTAATGCTAGAAAATCTACTGATATGACTCAATATATTAGGGGCATAAAACAAGAAAATCGTACGGTCATCTCCATAGCTGCCCCTAAATATCTATAGCATAACTCAAAATACATTATGGCAAATGGAGAAAGACTAAACAAATTCCAATTAAAGTCAGGAACAAGACAAGAATGTCCACTACTGTCACTACTAGTTATCATTATCCTAGAGCTAGTAGTCAATTCAATTAGATAAAAGAAATAACTAAATTATATAATAATTGAAAAGAAGGGGGCTCTATTATCATGTTTTTCTTCCAGAAAATATGGCAACACATGGAAAACCTAAAAGAATCCATAGGAAAATTATTTTATTTATTTATTTATGAGATAGAGTCTTGCTCTGTCTTCCCAGGTTGGAGTGCAGTGGTGCGATTTTGGCTCACTGCAACCTCCACCTCCCAGGTTTAAGCGATTCTCCTACTTTAGCCTCTGAGTAGCTGGGACTACAGGCATGTGGCACCAAACCCAGCTAATTTTTGCATTTTTAATAGAGATGGGGTTTCGCCATGTTGGCCAGGCTGGTCTCGAACTCCTGAACTCAGGGGATCCACCTGCCTTGGCCTCCCAAAGTGTAGGATTACAGGTGTGAACCACTGTGTCTGGCAGGAAAATTATTTTAATTAATACGATAATTCAAAAAGGAAGCTCTTCAAAACCGATAAACTCCAAAAAGTATCCCTGTATATAAACAATAACTGCCAGAAAATATTGTGAGGAAATAATTGTGTTCACAATAGCAACTTAAAAAAGTACACCTAAGCATAAACTTAACAAAATATGCAAAGACATGCAATAAAACTTCAAAACGCTACTGAGAAACAGTGAAGACATGGAAAAATACATTTTAGTCTTGGTCAGGAAAACTAAATATCATACACAAGTTGATTTTCTTTATATTAGTGTATGAATTTAAGGTGATCATAATGAAAATACCAACTTGTTTGCTTTTTATTTATAACTACGCAAGGTGATTTCAAAGTTTACATGGAAAAATAAAATCATTGGATAAAAAAACGAATAATAAGGCCACATTCATTAGAACCATTTGGTATTGCTATAGGAAGAATCAGTAATAATGGACCTGAGAGCCTGGAAATTGATCTAAGTATTTTTGGAAACTCTGGTTATTGTTTTAAAAAATAAAGACACTGGCTATCGGGGCAGGGGGGATATTAATTATTCAACAAAAAGCATTGAGAAAATTGGGTAGTAATTTGGCAAAAAATTAAGTTAGCTAACAATGTAAAGATGTCATGCCTTATATTAAAATAAATTCCAAGGAAACAAATTTTTAATTTCTAAAAAAGAAAATTATAATCATACTAACCGTATGAGAGAAATTTAAAAATCTCCAAGTCAGAAAGACCTTTTTAAAGTGGATAGAAGAAAAGGCCTTTTTTTCTGCAAAGCAATAAATACATATTTATATACATAAAACCAAATTAAATAAAGCCCAAAGTCATACTATAAATTGGAGGGAAATAAAAATAAAGTAAGTCATATTATAAACTGGGGAAAATTACAGTAAAATAAAAAAGCAGGCAGCAGGAAATGTATACAGAATGAGTATGTAGCTGAGCATGGCAGCTCACACCTGTAATCCCAGCAATTTGGAAAGAAGGGGCACGAGGATTACTTGAGGCCTAACATTCAAGAGCAGCCTGGTCAACAAAGCAAGTCCCTATTTCTACCAAAAAAAAAAAAAAAAAAAAAAAAAAAAAAAAAATTAGATGGTGCACCTGTAGTCCCAGCTACTCAGGAGACTGAGGCTTGAACTCAGGAGTTGAAGGCTGCAGTGAGGCAGGATCAGGCAGGCCACTGCACTCCAGCTGGGCAACAGAGAGAGACTGTCTCTAAAAACATGATGATAATAATAATAAAAAGAAAGACTATGCCTTTTCTCTGGAAGAATGCATAACTAGATGGTCTGAGGATAGAATATAGGAGATATTTTACAGTGTGCATCCTTCTACACTTCTTGAAGTATCATGTGCATCATTACTTATTCAAAAAACCAATTAATAAGCAAAAGTTCAAGACTACCACCTCAGAGAAACACTTTATTTGGGATAACAATGAAGAAGTATTTTTAAATATACTTTGAACTATCTGAATTAGATCTCTTTACACCTAAAAGTCAAATACAAAATAAAGAAAGAAAAAGATTAAAGTGGTCTTGATGATTGGTCCAAATGAGCAGCTGATGGAGCCATCAAGAGCAAGACTCAGCACTGAGGGTGGGATCTGCTGTGCTTGCCCTGCACACAGACTTCTTGGGACAGCCAAAATCACTGCCACAGCCATCCACAAGTTAGAGGTGACTGGCCAAGTGCACTAGGAAAATAGGCAAGAGCAGAATAAAATAATTTTCCCCAAACCAGTCATAACCCCTACCGTTTAATTCTTCTGTTATCACACAGTTAATGCATAAAAAGGAATGATTTTAAGACACGATGCTGCATTAGACATGGATCATTTGTAAGTTGGTTCCAGCTGTAGCTGACCCTTGTCATTTATTACCTGTGAGAACACAAACATGCTGGCGAGAAGGTGCACAGGTCTGAAATAACACCTGGAGGCTCTATTCCCCCAGAGCAAAATACTGCACTCCTAGATCCTACAGACAGGTATTTTGGTCTGTCTTTTTTAGACATATATAATTCATATGGATACTGTCAAAATGAGTGCAGATCAAACACCATCACTTAAAACTCACTGAGCATCCATGAGCCAGGAAGGACAAGAGGCATAAACCTGTATTACTCTTTAGTCTTCCTTCTATGTCTGCAAAAAAATTTCTAAAACCTCAGTACATATACATTTGGGTGAAAACCAGAACAACAGCAACAAAGAGTTGAGCAAAAGCTTTTAAATGTGGGGAAAGTGAATTTTAAACTCAGGAAAAATGGTTGGTTTCTTGTCTTGTCTTATTGTTTTTTTCTTTTGTCTCCTCTGACTGTGTATATTTCCAAATATCCTGTCTTCAAGCTCGCTAAGCTTGTCTCTTTCTAGGTAGTGTCTTACCTATTTCTGAAACTACTTTACTTTTCCTCTGAATCACTGGAGAGAAGCATGACTGAAACAAAAATGATGCATTGAAATATTTAAACGGGGCCGGGCGCCGTGGCTCACGCCTGTAATCCCAGCACTTTGGGAGGCCGGGGCGGGTGGATCACAAGGTCAGGAGATGGAGACCATCTGGTCAACATGGTGAAACCCCGTCTCTACTAAAAATACAAAAAATTAGCTGGACATGGTGGTGCGTGCCTGTAATCCCAGCTACTCAGGAGGCTGAGGCAGGAGAATTGCCTGAACCCAGGAGGCGGAGGTTGTGGTGAGCCGAGATCGAGCCTTTGCACTCCAGCCTGGGTAACAAGAGCGAAACTCCATCTCAAAAAAAAAAAAAAAAAAAAAAAAAAAGTTTAAACGAGTGTTGGAATAAATGAAAGCTTTAAGGGGCACTGGAGACCTAAAATCAATTTCTGTTATGAAAAGGAAGAAGAAAGTACACTTTTGCTTCTTTTCCTTGGTTCTACCATATGAGAGAAAAATGTCCCCTGCTTTCATAGGGCAGTAATAACTTACATCAGTCACATAGTAAGGGGGCCAGTTTTATTTTTGACTGCAACTTTCTTCTCTGGGCAGTCATGGTTGGTGTTTTAATACTAACGTACATGGGTGGGAGGGTACTTTGTTAAACAGTTCACTAAGAAAAGCACTGAGCATATTCCCTACACTAGCACTTCTGATTGTCATTTACATAACTATCTTTCATCCCCCCAAACAACTCTTTGCTACAGATGTTATCATCCCTATTTCATAGATGAAGAAATGAAGGCTCAAAGATGTAATCACCCAAGATCAAATAGCTAGGATGTGACAAAATCGGATCAAACCCAAGTGAATTTGATCCCAAGCCTAT